>NC_143555.1:119847884-120164423 GCF_054136105.1 Typopeltis vanoorti | reverse complement strand
AAGTAGAGTGATGTGGGCATATATGAGAATGGGGGAACTGGACAATGAGACTTATTTGTGCCTATGGTCCCACAGAAGGTTCTAAGGTAGAAGTGGAGAAATTTTTTGAGGCGCTAGAGAAAGCTACTGACACAACGAAAAAGGAAAAGTTGGTCCTTGTTGGGAATCTAAATAGCAGAGTAGGAAATGATTGTGAGACATACAAAAATATTTTGGGAAAATTTGGAGAAAAGAGCAAAGCTAATAATAATGGCAAATATCTGTTGGATTTCTGCTCAGGACATGGACTGGTTATTACTAACACCATGTTCCAACATAAAAATGTGCACAAATTCACATGGAGAGAAGAGGCAAGGAATAAGAAAAGTCTCATTGACTATGTTATTGTTGATAGTGATGTTTTCTCCCTGGTGCAGGACACCAGAGTGTACAGAGGATTTGAAATTGGAAGTGATCACTATTTAGTCTTGAGTAGGATAAAGAATTTCATATTGAAAAGAATAACATGTAAGAAAGTTTTAAAGCAAATAAGAGTTGAGCAGCTCTCAGATGCGAACTGTAGACTAACATACACAAAGATTATTGAAGAAAAAAATGAAAGAGTTTAAGAACAGGAACCAAACCTTGGAGATTCAGTGGCAAGCCTTGAAGAAAACCCTGATTGATTCAGCCAGAGAGGCACGTTTCCTGGCAAATAAGTCAGCTTTTGCTCTTAGAGAATACAGAGACAAATATAAGAAAGCGAAACATTTTGTAAAACTAGCTAAACAAAAGTCATGGGAGGACTTTGGCAAGAACATAGAAAATAAATATCAAGAGGGTGGTAAGATATTCTGGAGATTGTTGAAGAAGCTTAGAAATGGAGGAAAGAGTGCTGTAAAAGGAGTTAGAGATGATAAAGGTGACATGAAAACAGGAGAAAAAGATATCCTTGAAGTATGGAGTAATTACTTCGAAAAATTGCTAAATGAAACAAGCAGTGATAGCACAGTAGTAAAAAACACTCAACAGGCATACAGTCAGGAATACATATCCATACTTGAAGTAGAAAAAGCCATCAAAGGCTCGAAATATGGAAAGGCAGCAGGAGTAGATGATATTCGACCAGAAATGCTGAAGTATGGTGGTATAAAAGTCTTACAGTGGCTGCACTGCATAGTTCAGAAAGCCTGGACAGAGGGACGAATTCCCGATGATTGGAGTAGAGCTCTCATAGTACCCATATATAAACAGGGAAATAAAACTGAATGTGAGAATTACAGAGGTATTTCCCTACTGAGTGTTCCTGGCAAGATCTATGCAAGTATACTTGAGAAACGGTTGAGAAGAATTGTGGAAGAAAAGCTTGGTGAAGAACAAGCTGGATTCAGGTCAAACAGAGGCTGTCAGGATCAGATCTTCACTTTATGACAAATAGTCGAGAAAGCATGGGAATATAACAAAGATCTGTATTTAAGTTTTATCGATTTGGAAAAGGAATACGCTACAGTTATATGGTGTCAATGGGGCATTATATCAAGCAATACTTAATCAGTATTTGAGTTGTAAGTCGGCAGTTAGAATTGAAGGATGTACAGGAAAACGGTTTAATGTTAAACCGTTAAGACGTATAACAGAGGGGATAATGTACAAGGATGTACATTATCCCCTCTGTTATTCATTATCTATATGGATCACATTATGAAGGAAAGTGGTATTAAACATGATATCAGAATTGGAGATGTTAATATCAGCTCTTGCTTTATGCGGACGATGTTATACTTCTGAATAAATCCACTACAAGTTTGCAAGATTGACTAAATTTGAATAACTGTTGTAATAGATATGGTATGAAGGTCAGCATTAAAAAGACAAAGACAATGAAAATAGGTAGAATTGTTGAAAATGTCAACTGTGTTGTGAACGGGAAACCTGTGGAACAAGTAAAACATTTCAGCTACTTAGGCACGATGTTTAGTGAAGATGGTAAATTAAATGTGGAAATAGACAACAGAATCAACAAAGCTGGTATGGTAGGAAGTCAATTGAATAAATTCATATGGAATAGGAGAGAAATTAGTCAGAACACTAAATTAGCTGTATACAAGACAGTGTTCAAACCAGTTTTAACTTATGGATCTGAGAGCTGGGTCAGAAGTAAAACACTTCACCAAAGACTAGAGACTGCAGATATGAGAGTCCTGAGAAAGATTAGAGGCATGAACAGATGGCATCAATGGCAATATCATATTAAAAACGAGGACAATAGGAAAGAACTTGACATTGTCAGCATCCAGGAGTGCGTTAGCAGAGCTAATCTCAGGTGGTATGGTCACTTATACAGAATGGGCGAGGAAAGATTAGCAAAACAAGTGTTCTCTGCCAGGTTGGCAGGAAAACGACCCAGAGGAAGACCAAGATATAGGTGGATTGATATGGTACAATGTGCCTTAGATGATAGAAATATAAGATCTGATAATTAATAATATCGGAGTCTTGACAAGTGACAGACTGATTTGGAGGAAAATTGTAGATAGGAAGTTAGTAATGATGTAAAATTTTCATGTAGTACTATCATATCCTGTATACCCCTTGAGGGTACATGTCAGGAATTTGATGATGATGAACTATAGTGAACCTGTAGAGGACTAGAGGATAGGTTTTTAAACTGCAAGGTTGAGTAGTGAATTTAGCAGAAAAAAAAAATTGAAAACCATTATCCTTTGCCTACAATGCCAATTTATTTAAATCGTCTTGCAGGATATCTAAATCATCATTATCAACTACTGCCTTCCCAGTTTTGTATCATCAGCAAACAACTAAATATATCCCCTCCTTAAATCATTTCCCATATCATTAATATACAAATTAAAATATTAGTGACTTTAATACAGAGTCTTAAGGACTTCACTAGTCACCCTCATTCTCCTTGAGTCCACTCCACCATATAGTACTTTCTGGTGTCTACCTGCTAGCTGCCACCATCCGTCTCACCAACTTTGCATCCATTCCCATTTTCAGCAAATTTTGTAATAGTTTTCCATGTAGCATTCTGTCAAATGCCTTGTAAAGTTTAGAAGTATGGTGTAACCATTTCCTTTATCTAAATCTTTTTGACACTCCACTATAAAAGGTGAGTACATTACTAAGGCTGCACCTATCTTTTACAGAGCTGTGCTGCCCACAATAGGATTTTGTATTATATATTCATCCATTGCTGGATTAAACTTTAACTAACTTTTCCAACACCATAACCATCACAGTCATAATAGTTTTAATCCCTAAATCACAATTCTAAACCAGCAAGTTCAAAATTTAGGGATGCTCCTAAACAAAATAAGCATTCTATGTTATATTGATTTGAAATTAGACAATTATCATGAAAAACTTCAGTAATAGTATATCATCTTACCAACCACTCCTGAGATATTAATTGATCTGTAATTTGCTTCAGTCTTGGAGTCACCTATATGAAATCGAACTATCT
Source organism: Typopeltis vanoorti (assembly GCF_054136105.1). Lineage (NCBI taxonomy): Eukaryota > Metazoa > Arthropoda > Arachnida > Uropygi > Thelyphonidae > Typopeltis > Typopeltis vanoorti. The sequence continues at coordinate 120,160,957 of NC_143555.1, read as the reverse complement.
TACCCTCTTTCTACTCTTCTGGAATCTTGCCAGAGCTGAAACTTAGATTAAACAACTTTGTCAGAGGCAATTCCCAACTCTTGCTGATAGCACACAGCCCAACATGCCATCCAATCCAACTACTGTATTTTCATGTTGATATTTTTTCATATGCTGAACATGTCCTTTTTTTTTTACCTCAATTCTGACACAACTGCAAAATCTCCTTCTGGATGATACTCCTTTGCAAATTGAACACTCAAAAACTCAACTGTTTCTTCTGGTTCTGTCACTTTCCTACTGTCAGAATTGATTAAAGCCATCCTTCCACAATCATTCTTCCTCATACTCACTACATAGGGGAAAAAACTCTTTTGAATTTACTTTGGCCTGCTTAGCTAATTTTCTCTCATAATATGATTTGACCTTTCTTACCATATTAGTCACCCTTATTGCTTTCTCTTTGTACTACTCTTGAGATGTTGTTTTCATTGTATAATTTAAGGAAATTACAATGTACTAGGATATACATTAAAATAAATTTTAATATATTTCAATATTTCGGCAACATCACGTTGCCATTTTCAAGAACTTAAGAACAAGAGACGTGCACGCAGGCACAACAAAACAGTAAATGAGGAAGAAGTCTGAAGTATTATTTCTCCTAAAGTCCTGATGGTGCCCTCTAGTGGGCAGTGTTGGTATTCTTGGGCGATTGGACTGAAAGTCTTCTGATGTAGGTTTCCCAAATTTGAGGAAGTCTCATGCAGCCAAATTTGTTGAGGTTTGGATCGTTTCTTAGGGCTGAAGTTGATTCCACGAAAAGCCTTTCATATCTGTATTTGCTACGGTGTATTATCCTGGCTTTCTTCCACCGTATTCTATGGCAGGTATCCAGCGCATGGTCAGCAAGACCAGAGTGGCTGTATTGGTGAAACCTGATGTAGTCCTTGTGTTCTGAAATTCTGATATTTGCTGTCCTGCCTGTTTGGCCAAAGTAGGACAGCTTACAGCTGCAAGGGACCTGGTATACACTAGGTAGGTCTAGGGGGGGGGGGGATTGGTCTTTAGTAGAGCAGATCAGGGATGCCAATGTTTTATATGGTTTGTAACAAGAAGTTAAGTTATGTTTTTTTAGGACTTTAGGAGAAATAATAACTTCAGACTTCTTCCTCATTTACTGTTTTGTTGTGCCTGCATGCACGTGTCTTGTTCTTAAGTTCTTGAAAATGGCAACATGACATTGCTGAAATATTGAAATATATTAAAATTTATTTTAATGTATATCCTAGTACGTTGTAATTTCCTTAAATTATACAGTGAAAATGCATAACCAACTTCTAAGCCTTTCCACGAGAATCATGGGACGTTGATCACCTTTTTATTCCCTCCATAATTTTTTTTTTTTTTTTGCAATTCTTGTTTTATATCTCTATTCATTAACTTAACTCCTACTTAGTTTATCCTCCTGACCATAGGTATGCAGTCTGATACTGTTTCTCTCAAACAATCCTGACAACTTTACATGCACTAAGGACAATTTCCTTGTAACATCTCAAGCCATGGCACTGCTCTTAGATGCTGCCTATGTCTGTCATAATTACCAGCTTTATAGTTCAACATAAATATCTTCTTGACAGATAATTCCATTAGCACCCTACCAGAACAAGACTGAATGTTCACTCTTCTTGCTGGAGACAGTGTCTGCATTGGTTATGGATACATATTCTGATGCTATTAGCTGATCTTGCACTCTCAGACCCCTGGTTCTCTTTATGAAATGCTGTTTTGGGTAATTATCCCTTAGGAACTGTATACATTCTGCTTCCATCTTGCCATTCCTCCTTTCTGCCCTCTAATCTATGTCCCCATAATTACTTAGCCCGCACTCATTGTGTTAAGGCAGGGAAAATCTATGCCATCCACATTCCTATGCATCCCCCCCCCCAGTCTCTTGTGCAACCAACAATATATATTTTCTTCTCTTAGCCCCTTTCTCACATCTTCTCAGATCATCTCTTATCTTCTAATTTTTGTTGGTTGAAGTTATTCAGCTATCATCAGCAACACCCCACCTCCTATTCTGTTCTCTCCATCCTTCCTGAAAATCAATACTTTTTTACAGTCTACACCTGTAACTGTATCATTTACTGATTTACTGACAACCAGGTCTCACTAATGCCTATCATTTTTTGGCCCAAGTCGAGCTGACAATGCCAAAAACTACTGTCCTTTATTTCTGATACATCTGTCATTCATGTAGATGTATTTCAACATTGACTTGGACTCATAGTTATTCTTATGTAACGTCATTACCAATCCTTTCATGTTTGAAACCTGTAAAACTGCATTCAGCACTGCATAATCATTTCTGTGCCACACTCATTTGTCTCAGGGATAGCTGAACCCACACTTGATTGCACCCTCTTCTAATACTTCTAATATTCCTTTTGCACATCCAACATCTCACTGAACAACACCCTCTCCAAACATCTAACTCTACAATCATTCAAATACAGTCCATCAGGTGTATATACAAATCCTTTTGTTATTAAATTCATTCCATACACCCATAGACTTTATACCATTTCTCCTACACAATTTTGTCATTGAGTCATTTGCAATTATGGCTCTTATTCTCAATTCATTCCTGTCATACTGAAGCCTCAGGCTCACATGCTTTACTTTCTCACTCTTCTTTTTTTGTTTTGATCACTCTCCCTTCTGCTCACTCTCCCTGATTGGAGGCAGTGTCTATCCTGGTTATGGATACATCTTTTGATGTAAAATGTTAATGGGAGGATCACAGTTTCAACCTTTATTGACTCACCAGTGGGAACTGGACCCAAGAAAATACTCAGGTTAAATAAATGTATCTTATTGTTAAATAAAAGAAGTGTAACACCTTATTAACAATGAAGTGATACACCTTTTTTCCTTGTATACAGAAAATATATGCTTTGGAAATGATTTAACTTTGGTATCGTCTTTGGTCTGACTTCCACTGTTGATACCTTAAAAAAGGTGAAAACCAGTCTGAGTAATGATCCATAATGCAAAAACATCATAAGAAGATACTTCATACTTATGCTTAGTTTGGGATTAAAGCAAAAATATAATTTCTTGTCAGGTATAATATACGTCATGAAAACTGAGGTAAATGGAATAAGAGATGACTGGGAATAGTCAGTTATGAAAAAAAAAGAAGATCAGTGAGTCTGCAGTTCACCTGTTAAAGGGTTGTTAGTTGTTTATGTTCTTCCTGTAGGTATAACAGAACTTGGGGATATATTGAATGCAAGTTTTGCTGAACAGTTGCATGGAATTATTTGCAGAAGAGTCACAGTATGGAAACTGACTATCTATGAGTGGCTGAAGAAAGTGTCTGAGAGAGGAATCATCATTCAACTGAACTGCTCTCTTCTGAACAGCATCAATAATTTTTAGAAGTTCAGGTACACCATGCCAAATGTGAGAGTAGTATTCTAAGGTTGGACAAATTTTAGATTTGTACAGAGCAAGCAGCTGGACAGGATAGAAGAGAGGTAATCTTCTTGAGCAAAAAAAAAGGATACCAAGGTTTTGGAAGCTAAAGTTTTTGAATACTACCGAAGTTATATGATTATTTTAAGAAGAGCTAGGGGTAATAGTAAGTCCAAGAACAGAAATTTTGTCTCGACTATTTGAGTTGAGTATTATCAAAGGTAAATGGAGAAGAACTAAGTATTTTTTTTTTGTGTGTGTGTGTGTGAGCAGGTAAACTATGTTATTGAAGCATTGAAGATGACTAAGTTGTTGTCGTTTCAGTGAAGGATAGTGTGGAAATCTAAGTTTAGGATACTTATTAAGCTTGAGATGTTTGAGCACTGCAAGGCTTGTCATGAGTTGGGTGAATGAAGCCCTGAGGAACACCTGCATTAATAGGAAAATCTAAAGAGAGAGAACACCCTTTCACCATTATGTATAGTAAATGATATGCGAGAAAACTGGCAATCCACTTACAAAAGATGAAAGGCAGACCATAGGATGACAATTTGCTGAGAAGCCCTCAGCGCCTTCTAAGGTTCTTCTAAGGAAGAAGTTGAGGAGTTTTTTTGAGTCATTACAACAGGCAGCTGATATAAAGAAAATGGAAAAAAGTCGTCCTTGTTGGACACCTGAATAGCAAACTAGGAAATGAATCTCACCAGGCACATGGGAACATTCTGGGAAAATTTGGAGAAAAGGGCAAAGCGAATAACAGTGGTAGGTGTTTGCTTGACTTCTGCTCAGGACATGGACTAGCCATTACTAACACCATGTTTCAACATAAAGATGTGCACAAGTTCACATGGAGAGAAGACACAAGGAATAAGAAAAGCCTCATTGACTGCTTCATCATTGATAGTGATATCATAAAGCTGGTTCAGGATACAAGCGTGTACAGAGGACTCGAAATTGAAAGTGACCATTACTTAGTACTAAGCAGGATTAAAATGGATATTGCATTGAAAAGAACAGTATGTAAGAAAGTTTAAAAAAGAATTAAAGTTGAGCAGCTTTTACAGGTAAATTGTATACTCAACTATGCAAACATTATTAAAGAAAATTTGTAGCATTTGAAAACAAGAATCACACCTTGGAGTCTCAATGGCAAACTCTGAAGAAGACATTGATTGATTCAGCTAGGGGGGTATGTGATGAGTTGTATGCAAGGATAGAAAAATAAAAACATCAGGATATATAGATGCTACGTTCTCATTTACACTGGCCCACCTCACTTTTTTATATCTATCAAACCAACCAACACCTGCACTAAACATTTCTTCTACTTCATTATGTTTTTCTTTAACTCACTTAACAAATTTAAAGCTTTTGTCTGAATGGTTGATCTTCTAAGAGAAATCAATTTTTTGCAATCCTGAATCCATATAGTTAAAATATTATCTATTGCTATCATTGTAACACTTCTATTCCTTGTAGACGTTTGCAAAAAGCTGATGCAGCTTTACCTTTTTCTTTTATTTCCTCTATGTGCTTTAAAGTATTGTGTACTGTAGATTCAGGCATTCTGACATCTCGTCTATTTTAGAGTTGCTGTGACCACGTTCATGCCATTCAGTCACATGAAATTTTGCTCTAATGTAATAACAAGCCTCTAAAATAGACGAGATGTCACCCATAGTGTTTTTTTCTGAAGGAATCATTGTTTTGTCCATTTTGTTAAAGGTACTTCTAAAAGCAGTTAAGACAAATCACGAAAACTAATGTGCAGTCTGAAGTAGCAGCATATAAAACTCTAACGGTAACCTCAACTGTACATGTGCTAGCTTCACATTAAATGCGACTTAGTATCCTTGTTGCAGTAATTTGCAGTAAATCGAATATTGCATTATTTGAACTTGCATTAATTATGATCTAGCTGTATTATATATATTTTAATAGACAAAATACATAAAAATAAAAGAAAATACAGAATAGCAATATGAAGGTTAAATGTAGAAAAACTAGAAGAATCAAACAGCTCTCAAATTTCAGTATAAAATAAACATACATAAATGCTGATAAATATTTAACTTGAGAAACAGAAATGAAATCTATCCATTATTTATATTTATGTAAATCTATGTAAATATTTTGTAAATGTTTCTATGTAAATTTACATAGAAACCTATGTAAATCTCACTATGCAGTGAGATTTATAAAGGAAAGGATTTATAAAAAAACTTCCCAAGAGTTTTGTAAACACAGTTGTTGAAGTGCTGTAACTGGAGCATTGTTTATGTTTTCATTGACCTTATATTATTATTATTGTTATTATTTGACACCTCCATATGTGTCATGAATAAAATTGTAAGCCTTTTAGTCAGTTTACTATTTAAAAAATAATTCTATATAAAAATTTACTACAGTTTATTATATACCTTGGATTATTTTTTATTCAGTTTCTCTGGTTACAAAAATATGTGCTAATTGCAAGTTATGTTTATTTGTTATTCCAAATTTTAATTTTCAATTCCAGCTCAAATTGATCACTTTGAAATACTTATAGTAATGAGTGTTTGTTTTGTATGGAGTGCATAAGAATCAATCCGGGTTGTTAAGAGGAGATCTTCATGTAGCCTTTTAAGGAATATAGAGAACTGACTAGGGCTTCTGACTTAATATTTCATTCCTCTCCTTCTCATGGTGCACCCACTTGGGTATCTGCATGGATACTGCAAAAATGAGGATAGGCTGGCAATTCATGATTTAGCCAACCAAATTGTATTCTTGTTGACTTAAACCATAATGCAAAATGATGGTAAAATATATCAGAATTTCATGCTGGGCATTCATGGTTAAACAAGGCCCCCATTGTTTTCATCAGGGAACCAGTGCTAACAGCAAGAAATCAGCAACTGGAACTAACATGGGAAAATATCCCCATTCGACATCAGCAGAGTTCAAGATTGGCACTATCAGCATAAGAATCAATAATGGAACTAGCAGGAGAATTGGATAAGTACCAGATCGCCATAATAGGTGCTACTGAACAAAGAAAACAAAAACACGTGAGATCTTTCTAAGCAACAAATACAATATGTTATGTACTGTATGTTACAGTACATAATGTACTGTGCAATGTACAGTATGTTACATTGTATGCAATGTACTGTATGTTACAGCCAATGTAATGATGTACTGTTGGTTTCAGTATCAAACCAACAGCACATCATCATTGTGTAGAAACAAGCAAATCAAAGAGCAAGAATACAAGGTACATACACAATTGGTTTACCAATTAAAAATAAAGTTGTTATGAGCTAGAAATTAATATTAATAAATAATATTAAAACTCTTTTTGATGTTTACATAAAATGAGAATCTCCCAAAGTTTTGGGAGAGAGAGACTGTCATTCTGATTCAGGTTAGGCTAATGTAAATATGATTTTAAATATAAATGCCTTTTCTTTGCAAAGGCATTTGAGGCTATGGAGAAGACAAGTTTCATCCTATTGGATACTGTGTAGTATCAATATTATGCTATGCCAGACCAGACTTTTGAGATTTCACATATTCACTTTAGTATTCATGATCATTAATTATTTTTATCACAGGAAGGCCTGTGTGTAAAAAGTATGTCAAACTACATTCACAAGGAATCTGATACACAACAGCTAAAGACAGAGGTAAATTACATGATAATCACAGTAATAAACTTTAATGAAAGTAAAGATATTTCATTAAAGTTTATTATGTGGTTATTGTGTAATTTTGTTGTCTATAGTTATGCCACAGGTACCTTTAAAGATAGGCTTCTTATCCTTCAATGGGATGATAACAACCTAACATGCAAGTTAGGAAAATTATTGGTTTTACAAGGTAAGCTTCATGTTCAGATTGCCTTTCTCAAAAAAATTCATAATACAAAAGTTATTCATATGTTTACTAGATTTAGAGAGACTATTTGGTTGTCTGGAACTCATGCAATTTATATTCACACTAGTTTATCCTTGATACGGAACCAATTTTGAGTGGCTAAAAACATTTAGCATCTAATCTTCTTCTTCTTTGGCACTACAGACCCATGTAGGGCCTTGGCCTCCCATTTTTGGGTTTCATAACTCACTATGAGATGGGATCATTACCCCCACATTCAACCATGTGTAATTGTCTGTGAAGCATTGTGTTCTTAAGACCGGTTTGCCTGCTTTGCGGGAGGAAAAACCCCAGATAAACTGGGGGGGAAAAAACCTGCAGTCCATGCCCAAGACTGGCTAACTTGGGCATGTCTGAGAAAGATCCTTAGCTCCTCACGTCAGCAATGAGAATCGAATGCAGGACACTCCTTTCCCAGGCATATGGTTGCGGAGTGCGTAACCACTCGGCTAACCTCACGGACATTTAGCATCTAATATTCAGTCTATTTTAGATCTTAAAAGGATTTCAGCTACTGGATGACAAATTACTGGATATCATTCTATGTGTTTCTAAACAATTTTTAACCTGGTATTATGAAAGACCCGCGTGGTTAGCCTAGTGGCTTCGCGCTTCGCAACCATATGCCTGGGGAAGGAATGTCCTAGGTTCGATTCCCGTCGGAGACGTGAGGAGCTGAAGGATCTTCCTCAGCCATAGCCAAGTTAGCCGGTCTTGGGCGCGGGCAGTAGGGTTTTTTCCGCCAGTTTATCTGGTGTTTTTCATCCCGCAAGCAGGCAAACCGGCCCCTTGAACACACACGGATCTACAGCCAAGAATACCTTGAGGCATAGGAGTGACCATTCTATCCTCGTATTTCGGTTACGAAATCCAAGCATGCTTGGAAGGTTGTGGGCCTTAAAGGCCTGTTAAAGCCATTGGGATAGATAGATTATGAAAGACATTCATGCAAACTGATGCAAAAATATGAATTGTTATATCATAAGCAAAAATTTACTGCTGACAACACTGCTACTAATCAATGGGTTATTAACATTTCTGGATGTTAATAACCCATTTATTAACATCCAGAAACATATGCTGAGACTAGCTAAAGATCATGATTTTGCTCTGGTACCTAAATCCATTCCATATCTCGATTTTTTGCATAATATCGAATGCAATCTGTGGGGACTTTCAAGTGAAGATGCTAATAAACTATACTTTGAAGTTGCTGTGTTGCTAGCAACTTCAAATTACCTCCATGTAATTTAATTGCTACTGAATTCTGTGCACTGCTTTCATTAAGACAAAAGAACCATGTATCTATTTTGAATGCAGATAAAGGAAAAGCTGTAATGTTAACGGATTTACTAATTCTGTTATATGACACTTATTAGTTTACTATATGATGATTTCCCTCCTGATGTGAAGAGTTTTGAATTAGTTATACAATCAGGATATTTCAGCTTGAAAAACAAAATCTATAGACATTGAAAGTTTATTTTTCACTTGGTTAGAGTATAATAAAATTAGTTTAATCCTTTATCCAAGTGTGAGCAAACAAAGTTTGCACCTGAAAGTATCTTCAGGACTGGGGTAAGGTGGTACAACACCAAAAAGGATTAAACTAATTTTATTAAAATCTATAGACAGGTTTAAAGGTACTGCCATGGGAAGACCTCTTTCTCCACCTTTGGCAAACTATTTTTTTGTATCATCTGGTAAATACCTTGTTCTCAACCATTCATTATCAATTCTCTCTTTGGTGTTGTTATGTTGATGATATTTTTGCTGTTTGAAAATGAACTTAACCACTTTCCTACATTGGATCAATAGCCTTCATCCATGCATTCAATTCACCATGGAAAAAGAAAATGCTGGTAGTTTACTATTTTTGAAAATCCTTTTTACTTGCACAGCCTCCAGTACTTTGTCAACCAATATTTATCAAAAACCTACCTTTACTAGCAGATACATTAATCAAAAGTCTGCTCATCATACCTCTCAAAAAATTGGTGTTATCAAGTCTTTAATTAATAGAGCACATAATGTGTGCTCCCCTCTCTCAAGCTTACAACAAAAACTTCTCACTATTAAAACTTTAATGGAATGGAATGGTTACAACCTTCTTCAAATCCAGCAGATAATTGACTCCTCTTTTCTAATACCTAAGGTTTCTTCAACAGATCACAGGATTGTAATCCCTTATATTTCTGGTATCTCTCAACCTATTCATAGAATTTTGAATAAGTATCACCTTATTATTATTATTATTATTATTAAACAAGACCTCATGGAGTCAAAGACTCATCTAGGAGGTCCTTTTATCTCACACACATCTCATCATACCGGGTCTTAAACACATTCAAACTCCTTGCAGACACCACACTCTCAGGCAAGGCATTCCAATCATTCACAACTCTGCACGAAAAAAACCTGCCTCTCACTCCCCTACTCACACCCTCTTTATACAGTTTCCAGGCATGACCTCTGGTTCTCCCCTGATCTCCCACTATTCTCTGTAGAACTTCTCCACCATTGATCCTATAACAACCCCTTACCAACTTGTAGGTCTCTATCATATCTCCCCTCTTCCTTCTCTCCACTAGACTCTGCAAATTACATCTTTTCAATCTTTCCTCATACTCGACATTCCAGAGGTCAGAAACTACCTTAGTCAGTCGCCTTTGGACTCTTTCCAACATCTCTTCATCCTTCTGAAAACCAGGTGACCAAATCTGGGCACAATAGTCCATGTGTGGCCTAATCAAAGCCTTATACAATGGAACAAGAATCTCCCTACTTCTACACGTCAGTGTCCTCCTCATCATTCCCAGAAGTCTTTGTGTTGTCTTCACAATTTTGGCGATGTGTCCCCTAAATTTTAGATCCTTATCCACTATCACTCCCAGATCTCTTATTTCCTCTACTTCCAACAATATATTCTCACCAAGCATAAATTCTGCATCCCATCTTTGTTTTCGAAATTTTAAAACCTTACATTTTGCAACATTGAACTCACATCCCCATTTGCTTGCCCAATCACTCAATTTATTCAAGTCTTCTTGCAAGGCCACAACATCCTCACTACTCTTTATGGTTCATCCCAACTTTGCATCATCTATTTTCTGATTAACAAATTTTCTTCATCAAATCCAGCTGATAATTGACTCCTCTTTTCTAATACCTAAGATTTTTTTCAACAGATCATAACGTTGTAATCCGTTATATTTCTGGTATCTCTCAACCTATTCATAGAATTTTGAATAAGTATCACCTTATTCTCACATATTTTCCTATTAACAAAATTTCTCATCTGTTACCATTTACAAAAGAAAAACTGTCTCCTCTGTCTTTAGCTGGTGTTAACTCTTAGTAACTTCATGCTTATTGGCATATCATGAATGACCAGAATATTTTTTATGATATTCTATTACATGCAGGGCGAATGAATGCTGGTCTTGGAATTCACGTTTGCTCTTGTTATCATTCAGGGAGTGAGAGATGTTGAATGAAGTCTGATCAGCGGAATAATGAATTACTGACCATTTAAAACTATATATTTAGAAATTTATGTACATTTAATCATACAAATACAACATTTATTTTACAAATGATATTCTATCTTTTTCAATTTAGCTACTTGCATACAAATTCTATCCTACGGTTCTTCTTTATGAACTGGTCAATAATATCGTCATAAAAAGTTGGTTGTAACTTAATTTTTCCAAGCAACATGCACGCTTGTAAAGGCTGGCTGAAGCTCACTGGCTAGAGTTACGTTGACAGCGTGTGGCCTATGTTTAAGCAACAGAGTGAGACGAAATGAAATGGCTATGTGCATGCATGAAATCACAGTGCTGCTTTGAGGACCTGGAGGCTCCTACAACCAAGCAAGCCAAGGTAGCTTTGACTAGATGAGCAAGCATTGGCCTTTGATACACAATGCAAAGCTCAATTATTGCCGTCAAGCTTAAGACGTCTTCTGTCTACAAAAATAAAAGCCTAAATGGAATGCTTATAAATGCATGCATTTATTAACAAATAAATATTACTTCTTTCTCAATTAATGAGCTTGCGCAGCAAGCATGGAGAATTTGCCACTAATTACTTGTTCTGTATATTCCAATATATCTGTTTTTAAATTTCTTTCAGGTTTTAAAATAGCATTCCCCCAATATGTATAAATCAAATGATTCATGATATTTTTCAGTTTATCCGAGAAATATAAAACTATGACAGACACTATACTGGCTGCTCCCCAAAATACAAAGGAACTTATGGACTCCAAAGTAAGTCTAATAATTAATAATTTTTTCTTTGTTGTTATAATATAGGAGGAACATTAGGCCTATGGTACAGTAATTGAGCAGAATAAGTGATTTTTTTTAAAATGCCTGTAGATTAATAACTTCTGGAAAATACTGATGGAGAAAGCCCGCTTTTCAGGGGACTGAGATGACAGGGATGGTTAAAAAAGGATGAGGAGTTAGTATGATGTTTGAAATTGAACTAGCAACACTAATATTCACTTCATCTTTAAACATCATCATCATCATCATTATTATTCAGGCCTCCATGGAGTCAAAAGACTCATCATGGGAGGTCCTTCCTAGGAAACACAAAATCTATCATACCACTCCTTAAATTCATTGATCGGACACTTTTAACCGTTCTCGCTCTCACCACTCTATCAGGCAATGCATTCCATGGTTCAACCACCCTCCATGCAAAGAAACTACTCCTAATCCCTCTTGCTCACAGTTTCCTTTCGTAACTTCCAGGGATGGCCCCTTGTCATCATTCCTTTACGCTGTTCAACCAAGAGAAAGAACTCCCCAATGTCAGCCGTGTAACCACCTCTCAACAGCTTAAAAGTTTCAATCATATCACTTCTCCTTCTATCCACCAAACTCTACAGTCCATATTCCATAAGCTGATCCTCATAATTAACATTGTACTGTACAGTCTTGACACCATCTTTGTTATCAGCCTTTGTACTCTTTCCACAGGTAATTTATCCCTTCAAATCCTGGGGACCAAATCTGTGAACAGCAGTCTAAGTGTGGTCTGATCAGAGTTTTATACAACAGAATGATAATTCTTTTATCAGTGTTGGTCAGTGTCCTTCTCATTATTGCAGCAATCCTCTGTGTTACCTTCACCACCTTTGCAATATGTCGCCTAAATTTCAGGTTTCTATCAATCATCAAACCCCCAGATCTCATCTTCTTTACTTTCTCCAGTATAGCTCCTCCAATAGAGTATGCAGCATCCCCATCGATGTGTCCCAAACCTCAAGACCTTACATTTTGCTGCATTAAACTGAAACCCCATTCATTTGCCCATCTATCTAGCTTATTCAGATCCTCTTGCAGGGCTACCACATCTGCACTATTACTAATAATCCTTCCCAGCTTCACATCATTCATATACTGGGACCTATATTGTTTAATCTTTATATCAATGACATTGTCAGTGGATTGCAAGGAGATAGTCAGTATAGGTCCCAGTACTGAGCCCTGTGGAACCCACTTGTAACCTTCTGCCACTTTGATATTGCTCCACCATACACAACTTTCTGGTACCTATTGGACAGCCAATCCTGAATCCAGTTGACCAACCTAACATCCAGACCTATGTGCTGCAACTTAAATATCAGCTTATCATGTGGCACCCTGTCAAATGCTTTCGCTAAATCCAAGAAAATGGCAATATATGCCTTTCCCTCATCTACTTCTCTTGTAACTTTATTATAAAAGGCTAACATATTACTAAAACAAGAGCGCCCCATCACAAATCAATGTTGACTCTCACAGATAACATTACCCTCGTCTGCCCAGTGCTGTATATGGTCCCTCACTAATTTCTCCAAGATCTGAACAACTACTGATGACACACAAAATGGCATATAATTAGACACTTCCAGTCTGCTGCCACTGTTATGTAATGGCAGTATCTTATCTTCCTTCCATTCCATGGGCACCTTTCCCGCAGTCAGACTTTCAATGAAAATCCAGGTCAATGGCACTGTCAGTTCCCTAGCACATTCTCTCAAAACTCGTTGTGAAATATTATCCAGTCCCAACTTTACTGACATCCAGAGTACTCAGTATTCGAACACACTCTCCTCCTGCACCTCTAAATCTCGAACCTGCCCTATCCCTCTAGTATTCAAATTGACTTCTCCAGGATGAAATATTCCAATAAAATTTAAAAATATATATTTATTTATTTAATTTAAGTCTGCCTGCTGACCACCTGACCCATCGTCGCAGACCATCTGTGGTCCGGGGACCTTTATGGCCTGTATGGAATATTAGGTTTTCAATTGTGGCCCATTGAAGAACAAAGATTGCTCATCACTGATCAAGATGATGTCTTTGATAAATTACAAGACATCCAAATTTGCAACTTTATTCCTTCACAAAAAGATCTTCCATCAAACACAAAAATTTCAATATATACCTGCTTTCTGTTCAAAATCGTCAGTTATACAAATTGCCACAAGCTGATTCATCTGAATTTTGGTTGTAATCTTCAGAAATGGTGTTCATCCTTAGGTTTTTGATGCCTCCAAAGCAAAAAATTATAATAATCAAAGAAATGTGTTGAATTATTTGCAATTCTAATTTATTGCCCAGAAAATAATTATTCCCAAATATCATGTCCACATAAGGTAGACATGAAAGAGGGAAATAGTGGCACTGGTTAGTTAAGTTATGAGGCTGTGTAGTGTAATGTGGAAGTTGACATATTTAGTTGGATGTTTCTGTAGGCTAGGGAATGTGGCGGGTGGCAATGAAGAAATGTATAAACAACTTGGATTATGAACAAAGGAAGGGTAATTATTATTGGTGATTTTAATTATGGTAGTATAGGTTGGAATGAAGAAATAACATTTGGGAATAAGGAAAATGAATTTCTTGAGTTCTTGAGAGATAACTATCTCAGGCAGCATGTAAAGGAGGGCCAGAGAGGATCAAGAGTTTTAGATCTGATCATATTGTCAGAAAATGTAATTGTGAGTGGAGTTTCACACTTTCCTCCAGTCGGTGAAAGTGATCGTGAAGTGATCACCTAGCCATATGCGGAATTCTGTGAGGAAAGGAAATATGTGCAATTATAATGCTGGTGATTATGACAAGTTTAGGAGACAGCTTGGAGCTATAACATGGAATGAGGAGTTGAATGGTAATGAAATAAATGCTGCTTGGGAACTGACAAAGAAATATGTGACAGAATCAATGTGTGGATTATTTTGAAGGCCAAAAGGTGTAAAAAATGGATGAATGAGGGGCTTAAGCATGAAACTGGAAGGAAAAGACATTTTTTTTACGTTATGGAAATTTATGGAGACAACTACCATGTTAGAGTAAAGCTTTAATTTAATATAAACCAAAATGAACACTCGACGTTTCAACCTTCATATCAAGGTCATCATCTGGAGCATACACATATATACAGAGAAACAAGCTGAACTGCAATCTACATGATTTGCTAAATTGGCCTGACCCCCTGGTGAAAAAAAAAAAAACCTTTACTACATTAAAGCTAGAGTCATATTATTATTATTATTATTATTATTATTATTATTATCATTATCTATTAGGTTACAAAATTGAATGGGGCTGGAGAGCAACATGTTTATAAATATATATTATATACAGGGTGTTCGGGATAAATTTGACAGTTTCGTAAGGAAAAAGAAAATCTTCTTTGTATCTATTAAATTTAATGAATTGACAAAAAAACATTACAGGCAGAGTTAATTACAATACTATCAACAAGATTTACTCAAAATAACCACCATTAGCATCGATCACAGCTTCAATTCTGCTTCGGAACCTCGAACAAGCTGATGCTACAGTCTCCCTGGGAAGGGCCGCAAAAACTGTTTTAATTTTATCCATTAACTGGGCTTTTGTATTACTGGAAGTGCGATTGGTGTCTTTTTCAACTGCGCCCCATACAAAATAATCCATGGGGTTAAGGTCTGGGGAGTTTGGAGGCCAAACATTTGGACTGGTGAAGTCGTAGAAATTTTCAGACAACCATTTTTGACTTTTCCCAGAGGTGTGGCAAGGGGCCGAATCCTGCTGCCATACATACGGCCTACCATTGGCTACCCTTGTTATCCAGGGCTTGACTACAGTTAGCAACTCCACGAACATAGCCCGAATTCCAATGCCAGGGTTCTTCAACACCTGTTCCTGCAGATTTGCGAGGAATTCTGCTGTACGAACGCAATCAGATCGTCTGCTAGGGATCTTTCTTCTTGCTACATCCTCGTAGTCACCATTGCAAGTCTCTAGTTCATGCCTGATTGTTTTTACTGTATTCAGGGAGCATTGGGCAGCAGTCGTAATATCCTTATTTTGATGGCGGGCACGAATCATCATGATACAAGTTATTCTCTTTCATGATTCAGGTGGGTTCCAGCTATCCATCCTTTCTGACATCTTGTATATGAATGAAGAAGGGTCCAAAATTTTAAATGAAGAGAAGTGTGTGTTAATACATGTAACTTACGGAAAAATATAATTAATTATAAATATGTCAAATTTATCCCGAACACCCTGTATATGTTAAAGATACCAAGCTATTTTAAACCTAGTTTTTTTACTCCATTTCCCAAGTAAGCAAACAGACAAATAAGTCAAGTTGCGCCTGCATGTAATGCAAGTCTAAGTGACCCGTAAAGTAGTACAAATCTAGGCAACTCGTGGTAAACGGTGGTATAAGCTCTGATCACTATTCTTAATATTTATCCTGAATGCAAAGCCCATCTCCTGAGTTGCCTAGACTTGTACTACTTTATGGGTCACTTAGACTTGCATTACATGCAGGTGCAAACTTGACTTATTTGTCTGTTTACTTACTTGGGATATGGAGTAAAAAACCAGGTTTAAAATAGCTCGGTATCTTTAACATATATTATA
This sequence comes from Typopeltis vanoorti, assembly GCF_054136105.1. Taxonomy (NCBI): domain Eukaryota; kingdom Metazoa; phylum Arthropoda; class Arachnida; order Uropygi; family Thelyphonidae; genus Typopeltis; species Typopeltis vanoorti. The sequence goes on along the minus strand of NC_143555.1, from coordinate 120,144,653 downwards.
CCCAAGGTAAAAAACTTTCTACATATATATATATATATATATATATATATATATTTTTTTTTTTTTTATTATGAAGAATTGAATGACTAGAACCGAGATTTAAGTAAAAAGGTTTAATATAAAGACACTACTAGTTTCGGCCTGTAACAGCCTTCATCAGGTGACATTATAAAAGAAAGAAAAAAGAAAAAAAACACTAAACACTGAAGGTTAAACTACTATGAGCAACATAGAGAGTCTCTATACATAATTAGCATGAAAATGTTGTAGTTATATTTAAAGCTGTTCTTTCGTTTGTTGCATTGTTGGGAGAGTGCGTGCTTGCAGCGTCACATGAACCTTTTTTATTTATATATATTTAAATAAATAAATAAATAAAAAACTGTGATTATACATATAAATTTCAACCAATTGGTATGGAATAGTTTCCAATAAAAGCTGAAGTACAGCTGTAGTGCATCTTGTTTCTCGATGTACATGTATATGCTCCAGATGATGACCTTGATATGAAGATTGAAATGTTGAGTGTTCATTTTAGTTTATATTAAACTAAACTTTTGCTCTAACACGGTAGTTGTCTCCATAATTTTCCATAATGTATTCTCATCACTGTGTAAGTGAGAAAGGATCCATAATGGAAGGAGAAGGTGCTTTGTAGGTAGTACAAGATGAACAGTGGTAATAATCAGTTTCATGATGAGTATAAGGAACAAGCCAGGAGAGTGATTCTGTTAGTGAGGAAAACAAAAGTGCAATATGAGCAGAAATTGCCAAATCTGGTAAAGCAAACCCTAGAGAGTTTTTTAGATATGTAAGAAGTAGAAGGAAGAATGATCATGCTAATATGATGTTAATGGATAAAAATGGTAGAATGGTAACTGCTACAGAAGACATTGTTGAGGTATTCAGTGATCAATTTATAATGGTGATTCATCTTGATCAGGATGGAATCATGAGAAACTTAAATGCAAAGGACATAGGAGAGGATGGCTTAATTGTGAGTGAGCAGGAGGTATTAGAGAAAATAAATAACTTTGATGTCAATTAGGTGATAGGATTTAATGACATATCACCACACATTTTAAGGAAATGTTCCCAGGATTTGTTTAATAAGAGTGTTACAACAGCACAGGTTCTATGCAGAGTGGAAAGAAGGTAAAATTGTTTCACTACATAAAGATGTTGATAAGGCTGTGGCTTCAAATTATAGGCCAATCTGTATATCTGGAGTTCTGGTGAAGCTGCAGGAGAGATTGGTGAGAAGTAGGATACAGAATTGGGTTGATAACAGCAGTATTCTCTGTGGTTATCAACATGGGTTTGTTAAAGCGAGATCATGTTTCACTAATTTACTTATGCACTATAACAAAGTAACAAATACCTTGGACAGGGGAGATACACATACAGTGGTGCACTTGGATTTTTCAAGAGCTTTTGATAAACTGCCACACAACAAGCTTTTAAAGAAATTGAAACAGATGGGATTGGATAACATGTTTCTGAGTTGGATAAGTGACTGACTATCAGATAGGTATCAGAAAGTTGTATATGGGTGTGTTATATCTCAAAAGAAGAGGGTCACTAGTGTTGTACTGCACAGGTCAGTTTTGGGACCATCGTTATTCAATTTGTATATTAATGATATTCGGATGGGTTTAACTAGTGATGTGCAGCTGTTTGCAGATGATGCAAAATTGGGGAGAGCTATGCAGAGTCAAACAGATGTTATGGCCTTGCAGGAGGATTTGAAGAGATTGCATGAATGAGCAGGTAAGTGGAACTATCAGTTCAATGCTGCAAAGTGTAAGGTTTTGAAATTTGGTAAGCAACAATGGGATCCAAAGTATACTCTTTTGGTGGGGAAACTTTAATGGAGGTAGAGGAAATGAGAGATCTGGGAGTGGCTGTGGACAAGGACCTGAATTTCAGGGACCACATTGCACAAGTTGTGAAGACATCGCATTGGATAATGGCAAGGATGTGGAGGACCCTAACATGCAGAAATAAAGATGTTATGACATTATAATAAGGCTTTGATTAGGGCTCATATGGATTATTGTGCACAGATATGGTCACCAGGTTTTCATGGTGACGAGAATATGTTGGGAGTGTCCAAAGAAGATTGACAATGGTTGGTAGTGGTCTTTGGAATGTGGAGTATGAGGACAGGTTGAATGAATGTAAATTGCAAAGCCTCATGAACAGGAGGAAGAGAGGTGGATATGATTGAGACATATAAGCTAGTCAGGGGTTGTTATTCACTTGACATGGACGAGATTTTTTCATAGAATGAGAGGGGTGGTCGAACAAGACATCATTTCTGGAAACTGTGTAAAGAGAGTGTGAGCAGAGGAGTGAGGAGAATGTTCTTTGTATCGAGAGTTGTTGGTGAGTGGAATGCATTGCCTGAGTGTGTTGGGAATGTCAATACATTGAGTAAATTTAAGGAATGGGTGGATGAGCATTCTGTGCTATAGTGTGTACTTCCCACAATAAGTCTCTGACTCCATGGTGGTCGGATGTTAATAATAATAAATATGAATTAGCATCATCTAAATCTACATGCATTGTGGATTATGTAACCATGTAAACACATAAAAATGTAATATATAATTTGCAAAGTAGAATAATTTTTAATGTGGTTGATTATATTAGATTATTCCAAATTTTTCTGATTGGTTTTGAGGAGAGCATGGAAATATTTTTTCTTTTTTAATTAGTGCATAGTGTGGCTTTTTATCGCTAATTTTGCTGCATTCTTTGCAGTTTGGATATAAGTATCCTTCAGTGGTCTTGTTGTTGAAATTTTAATTTTTTTTTGTTTATATTGTGTTTTGCTACTTGTTTGTCTCCACTTCAGCTTCACTACTACTACTTCATCAAAATTCAAAAAGAATTTTGAATTTTGATGAAAAAAAAAAGGCATTCAAAAAGAAACGTACGTCAGTGGTACAGAAGGCTGCTATACAAAAGTCTGGCTTTGCCTTGGATTTTCTCAGTGGATGCATTGCAAAAACTGCTATATGTATGCACTGAAAAATGTAAAAGATCTGTGGATGGTTTGGATGAACGAGAAGAAGGCAAGAAAGCATTAACTTATGTGAAAAGTGTCTGGGTAGATTAGCGTGCTTAGAAATGGAGCAAACATCGGGACCATAGTAGAAGAGCTTTGGCAGGAGTTAATGAAAATGAAAAGTGAAATGAAACATCTAGAAGAGGATATTAAACAGCTAAAGGAAAGATTGGCTGATGATAAGGAGAAGGAGGAAGTTAATGTTATAAAGAAAAAATCAAAGGATAGTCGTATATCAGTGTACGGAGACTCGATCATTAGAGGTGTGATTAGCAATAAAGTGCACAAAACATGCTTTCCTGGTGGAACAATAAAGCAAATAAACTGACACATTGCAGAAAAGGAAATACCGGGCATCAGAATTAGTGGTAGTCCTGGGCACAAATGACTTTGAATGTTGATAGAAACTTGAGAAAGTTGTTGCAGCAGATAAAGAAGAATAGTGTTTTGGGGAAAGTCATAGACATGTTGTCCAGATATGATAATAGTGAAATGAGAAGGAGAGCAGAGATAATGAATAGTAAACTGCTGAGTTGTGTGAGGCAAAAGGGGTTCAGATTGTAAATCTGTGGAGTGAATTTGAAGAGAAGTTCAAATGGTATAAAGCTGATGGATTACATTTGAATAGGTTTGGTGTTGGGCATTTAGAAAGGCTATTGTTTTCTGAGAAGGCACAGAGTCAAGAAGTTAATGTAGCAAATGATCAGAGACCATCTGTGAAACAGGATAGCAGAAATCAACCGATTGTACAGCAGGAGGAAGATGGATATGAGGTTGAAGATGTGGTTGCAGCAACACAAGGTGATGGAATGCATAAAGGTGAGGATGAGATAGGTAAGAATGGAAATCACAGTCAGGATCAGGGGAAATGGGAGTGGTCAAACTGAAGAGAAAGTGTAGTATAGCAGCTAGAATAGAGAATGTTGGTGCTGGTAGGATGGCCTCAAACACACACAGTGATTGTTATGTTTATACACACATGTTATGTTTATACACACACATTCAAAACAAGAGAGCTGAGTTTATGGCATTGATTGAGACGGTATGCCCAAAAGTAATTGGAATAAGTGAAACTTGGTTGTTTGAGGAGAATGTGATGTCGGGAATATAATTAGAAGGATAAAGATGTGAAAAGAGGCAGAGGAGAATTGTGTCCACAAAGTGTGGAAGTTGATGGTTCTTGTGCAAATTTGGAATCTATGTGGTGCGAAGGTGAAATAAACCGGTCGGAATTTCTGACAGGATGCTGTTATAGGCCAGGTAATGCAGAGAATACTGATTGTGAAATGTTTACGCAAATTAGTTGGGCATGTAAAAAGAAGATGATCCTGATGGGAGACTTTAATTACAGGAATAGAGACTGTTCAAGGAACAAGGAGAGCGAGTTTGTGGAATTTCTGAGAGATAAGTATCTTAAGCAGCATGTGATTATTTGAGTTGTAAGTCGGCAGTTATAATTGAAGGAAGTACAGGAAGATGGTTTAATGTTAAATCTGGGGTGAGACAAGGATGTACATTATCCCCTCTGTTATTCATTATCTATATGGATCACATTATGAAGGAAAGTGGTATTAAACAATATCAAAATTGTGATATGTAAGTGGTATATGATATCAAAATTGGAGATGCTAATGTCAGCTCTTTGCTTTATGCAGATGATGTTATACTTCTAAATAAATCTGCTACAAGTCTGCAAGAGTCGCTTACTAAATTGAATAACTGTTGTAATAGATATGGTATGAAGGTCAGCAATAAAAAGACAAAGACAATGAAAATAGGCAGAATCATTGAAAATGTCAACTGTGTTGTGAATGGAGAACCTGTGGAACAAGTAAAACATTTCAGCTACTTAGGCACGATTTTTTAGTGATGATGGTAAATGAAATATAGAAATAGACAACAGAATCAGCAAAGCTAGTATGGTGGGAAGTCAATTGAATAAATTCATATGGAATAAGAGAGAAATTAGTCAGAAAACACTAAATTAGCTGTATACAAGACAGTGTTCAAACCAGTTTTAACTTATCGATCTGAGAGCTGGGTCAGAAGTAAAACACTTCACCAAAGACTAGAGACTGCAGATATGAGAGTGCTGAGAAAAATTATAGGTGTGAACAGATGGCATCAATGGAAATATCATATTAAAAACGAGGATATTAGGAAAGAACTTGACATTGTCAGCATCCAGGAGTGCATTAGCAGAGCTAATCTCAGGTGGTATGGTCACTTAAACAGAATGGGCGAAGAAAGATTAGCAAAACAAGTGTTCTCTGCCAGGTTGGCAGGAAAATGACCCAGAGGAAGACCAAGATATATATAGGTGGATTGATACGTTACAAAGTGCCTTAGATGATACAAATATAAGATCTGATAATGTTGGAGTCTTGACAAGTAACAGACTGATTTGGAGGAAAATTGTAGATAGGAAGTTAGTAATGATGTAATTTTTTTCATGTAGTACTATCATATCCTGTACACTCCTTGAGGGTACATGGCAGGAATTTGATGATGATGAGCAGCATGTGATTGAAGCAACTAGAGGCTTTAATGTTTTGGAGTTGGTGATAACTTCACAAGATGTAGTTGTTAATGAGGTGTTGACACTGCCACCAATTGGTGAGAGAGTGATCATGAGGTACTTGTTTGGGAAGTGATGAAACAAGAAAAGGTCACTGCCATAAATGGATACATATGGAAGTATAAAGCAGGTGATTATAGGAAGCTCTGTAGTCAGTTAGAATCAGTATGTTGGTTAGATGAGCTGAGCGAAAAAGATTTTGAAAATGCATAGAAACTCATATGGCAGTATCTGACAAAAGCAGTGTATGATTGCATACTGAGGGTTAAGCGAGTAAATAGAGTATGAGTTAAATGGAAGAACACCAAAATGAAGCAAGCTGTGCTGGAAAAGAAAATGTTGTGGAGGAGGTAGTGACAGTTGGTGGTGATCAGATCCATGAAGAGTATAAGGTGCAGTCTAGAAAGGTGACAAGCATGTTAAAGAAAGAAAAGGTGCAGTATGAGAGAAGATTGGCTGGTCAGGCCAAGGTTAACTTGAGGGAATTTTTCTGCTACATGGCAAGCAAGAGGAAGAATAATTATGGCAGACTAACATTGGTGGATAGTCATGGCAGCAGATTAACAGCTGCAAAGGATATAGTGGAATTGTTGAATGAACACTTTATCAGCATATATCATACTGGTATAAATTATTATTATTATTATTATGGTGACTCCAAGGAGTTCTTAGATTCATCCAGGGAGGCTCTAAACATCATGTCCATCACAACTATTCAACATTCACACAGTAGGCAAACTATCATAGTTTGCCTTTAACTCATTCATAGCACCAACAACAGACTCTGGCAGCTTATTCCACTCATTCACCACTCTAAAAGTAAAAAACCTAGTTCTAACACCCTTACTTACTCTTGCCCAGCTTCCATGGATGTCCCCCCCTAGTCCTCCCACCACTAGTCCTGTTCTTCAAAATATTATTATTACTATTATTATTATTACGGGCAACTCCAGGGAGTCATTAGACTCATCGAGGGAGGCCCCAAATCATATTCATCACAACTATCTGACATTCATGCAGTATCTATCATACCTCGCCTTAAACTCATTCACTGTCACAGCATCCACTACAGACTCAGGGAGCGCATTCCACTCATTCACTACTCTAAAAGTAAAGAACCCAGCTCTAACACCTTACTAACCACACTTTTGCCCAGTTTCCATGGATGTCCCCTAGTCCTCCCACAACCAGCCCTGTTCTCAAAAATATCTTCTGAATTAATTTTATAGAAACCTTTCAGTAATTTGAATGTCTCAATCATATCTCCCCTCCTCCACCTATCAACCAATTTTTGCAACCCACAAATCCTCAACCTGTTCTCATACGGTTCATTCCACAGACCTGCTATCATCTTGGTCACTCGCCTCTGGATCCTCTCCACCTCCTCCCCATCAAGAAGAAACCTAGGTGACCAAATCTGAGCACAGTAGTCTAGATGGGGTCTTATCAAGGCTCGATAGAGAGGAACAATAACCTGCTTGTCTCTGCTTGTCAACGTATTCTTCAGCAACCAAGTGATTTGATGAGCTGTTTTGGTCACTTTTGCAATGTGTCCCCTAAATTTCAATTCCTTATCCACCAACACTCCTAAATCTCGTGCCTCATCAATTTCCTGGAGCTGGGTTCCACCAATGCAGTAAACTGCCGCCAATCTTTTCACCCCAAAATGCATAACCTTACATTTTGCCACATTAAACTGACATCCATTCTCCTTAGCCCAGACCTCCAATCTATCCAAATCATCCTGCAAAATTTTGACGTCATCTGCATTCACTATTGCCTTACCCAACTTCGCATCATCCGCAAACAAATGAACTGTTCCTCTCAGATCATTTCCTATATCATTTATGAACAAATTAAACAGCAGTGGTCCAAGAACAGATCCTTGTGGCACACCACTAGTCACAGGCCGTCTTGTGGACTCTACTCCCGAGTAAACCACTCTCTGATATCTCTCCGTCAACCACCCTCCTATCCATCTCACCAACCCTATGTCCATTCCCATATGCTGCAATTTACTGATTAGAATTCCATGTGGAATCCTGTCAAAGGCCTTGGCAAGGTCCAGTAGAATCACCGTAAACCCATTACCCTTATCCAGTTCAGCCGTCACTGTGTTATAATACGTGAGCAAGTTACTGAGGCATGCCCTACCCTTCACAAAACCATGCTGTCCCCGATACAGTATCCCATTTTCTTCTATCCAATCTTGTATTTTCCTCTTGACTATTTTCTCTAAGACCTTGACAATGATTCCTGATATGCTAATCGGTCGGTAATTTACAACAGCAGTCCTGGAACCACCTTTATACAGTGGAACTATTTTCCCCTCTTTCCACCTGCTCGGGACCAACCCAGACCCGAGACTCAAATTAAACAAAATGGTCAAGGGTACTGACAATTCTTTAGCTGCTTCTCGTACAACACGAGCTGGTATACCATCCAATCCCACAGATGTATTGACATTGAGGTTATGCAATAGACTACTCACCTCCACTTCATTAACCACAATTCCCGTATAATCTACTGGTTTATTCGTTTCTGCAATGTCACCACCTGGATGATATACTTTTGCAAAGTGCTCACTCAGTAACTCAACTATCTCAACTGATTCAGTTACCTCCCTACCATCGGCATTCTTTAAAATCAATCTGCCATGTACATTTTTCCTTTTACTTGCTACATATCTAAAAAACTGTTTAGGATTCTCTTTAGCCTGCATGGCCAATGTTCTTTCGTAATCCTTTTTTGCTTTTCTTACCACACTCGTCACCCTTCTGGCCTGCGCTTTATACCGTTCATGTGCCTGCCGGTCACCCTTCTCCTTAAATTCCCTCCATAGTTGTTTCTTTTTTTGCAACTCAAGCTTAATGGTGTTATTCATCCATTTAACCCCTACTTGATTTATTATTCGGACTCTAGGTATACAGTCAGCCATTGCTTCATGCAAGCACTTCTTAACTACCTCCCATGCACTATCAACTTCTAGTCCTTGCAGTTGTACATGCCATGGCACTGAACCAATCAAACTCCTAAGCTTGTCGTACTTTCCCGCCCGATAATTCCACATGTACCCTGTCTTAATTGAAAATTCTACACCTTTAGCCACCTCCCAAGTTAAGACCCTATGATCACTCTCACCGATTGGTGGCAATGTGGTCATATTTGTTACAGCCAAATCCTCAGATGTAATTACTAGGTCAAGCACTCTCTGACCCCTAGTATTTTCCATTACATGCTGTCGCAGATAGTTATCCCTTAATAACCGCATAAAATCCAGTTCCTTCCTCCCATGTGTCCTCTCCTCACTCCAATCAATGCGACCATAGTTGAAATCTCCCATAATAATCATCCTCCTTCCACCCATTTCTTCTATTTGCTTGTGCATACTGTCACCACCATCTTTTCCATCACCTGGTCTATAGCAGCACCCAATTGTATATTTAGTTCTGCTAGCCACAATCTCACACCAAATGGCCTCAAATGTGCTCTTTTCTCTATCCTGCAATTCAACTTCTATTCTCCTTGGCTGGAGCTCATCAGCTATCATCAACAATACTCCTCCCCCCATTTTATTCTCTCTGTCATTCCTGAACACACTATACCCATCACATTCAATCCCACTAGTTATATCATCTACAGTCAGCCATGTTTCACTAATACCTATAACCTGTGGTCTGGAAGTGCCAACCATGGCCAAAAACTCTTCCTTCTTGTTCCTAATACTCCTAGTATTAGTGTACATGAATTTAAGACCCCCATTAGCCCCAACCCTACCTTGATGCCTTATATTAACTATCCCACTCTGATTTGTTGTCCTTATTTGCTCTGGCATATTATATTCATTCTTACATTCAACTGCCTCCTTAAGGACTGTATCTCTACCCCCCCCCCCCTAACAAATCTAGTTTCCCTGAATTTGCACATCCACTACATTCAGCAACACTTTCTCAAGTCTTCTTACACCGTAACCATTCAAATGCAAGCCATCCATCTTATATAGATCCTTTCACCCATCAAACTCACTCCACACATCCACAAATTCCACACCACTCGTCATACATAACCCACGCATAAAGTCATTTGCAATTATAGCCCTCCTTTTAAACATTTCACTGTCATACCGTGGCAAAAGACTAATCATTCTAACTCTCTCACTCTTTTCTTTTGCTACATCAAACAATTCATTCAGGTCTTCTATCATTTCCATTTTATCTCCTTTCAAATCATTCGTACCTGCCACAACAATCATTTCTTTCACCCTTTCCTTTTGCTCTCTAATAGACGCAGTTACGTCCTTTATGGTCGCACCAGGTTGGTACGATTTTGTCAAGTCCTCTACTAACACACCTCGTACTAACGAGTCTCCATACAGCACTCTATCCTTCATTTTGTTCATGTTCACATTCATACGTCTATTTTTCCTGTCATACCTTTTATTATTGGTTGGTTCATTCAGTCTACTTTTATTCATGCACTCTAGCTGCTGTTTTGCTCTTTCTATCGCACTATTCAACAACGCGATCTCACTCAATGCATCTATCTCATCTTTTTTGTTCTCTGAGAAACCATTTATACTATCATTCACACTTTCTACATTCACACTCTCACAATTTTCATGTACAACCTTGCCGTTTCTTGTCATATCCCTATTTCCTTCATTTTGAAGGTTGACAAAAATATCACACTCACGATCCAAAATACACTTCAATTCCGCATTCTCCCTACATTTTCTACACACATTCAATCCTTTATCATCATCTAACCACACTCCGACCGCACTCCGCAAAGCGTACATTTCACAGCTAGTACACTGACTCATTTCTTTTATGCTACCGTTCTTAGATAACGATGGCGAACCTTCATTACTGGCCGCCATTTTCCTACGCACAGGTGCCATATTTATCTGTAACGTGTTTTGTCAAATTAAACGCTATAACACACCAAAAATAGACGCACTAAAATATCCTCTGAATTAATCCTATAGAAATCCTTCAGCAATTTGAATGCCTCAATCATATCTCCCCTTTTCTGCCTATCAACCAATTTTTGCAACCCACAAATCTTCAACCTCTTCTCATAAGGTTCATTCCATAGACCTGCTATCATCTTGGTCACTCACCTTTGGATCCTTTCAACTTCCTCCCCCATCAAGAAGAAACCTATGTGACCAAATCTGGGCACAGTAGTTGAGATTGGGTTTTATCAAGGCTCGATACAGAGGAACAATAACTTGCTTGTCTCTGCTCGTCAAAGTATTCTTTATCATCCAAGTGATTTGATGAGCTGATTTAGCCACTTTTGCAATGTGCCCCCCCCCCCAAACTTCAACTCCCTATCTACCAACACTCCCAAGTCCCTGGCCTCATCAATCTCCTGGAGTACAGTTCCACCAATGTGATATACTGCTGGTAATCTTTTCTCCCCAAAATGCATAACCTTACATTTTGCCACATTAAATTGACATCCATTCTCCTTAGCCCAGACCTCCAATATATCCAAATCATCCTGCAAGATTTTGGCATCTTCTGCATTCACTATTGCCCTACCCAACTTTGCATCATCAATGAACAAATGAACTGTTCATTTGTTCATTGATGATGATATACTCTTGCAAAGTGCTCACTCAGTAATTCCACTATATCGACTGATTCAGTGACCTCCCTACCATCGGCATTCCTTAAAATCATTCTGCCGTGTACAGTTTTTCTTTTACTTGCAGCATATTGAAAGAGCTGTTTGGGATTCTCTTTAGCGTGCATGGCTAATTTCCTTTCATAATCCGCTTTTGCTTTTCTTACCTCACTCGTTACCCTTCTGGCTTGCGCTTTATACCGTTCATGTGTCTGCAGGTCACCTTTCTCCTTAAATTTCCTCCACAGTTGTTTCTTTTTTTGCAACTCAAGCTTAATGGTGTTATTCATTCATTTAATCCCTACTTGAATTACTATTCGGACTCTAGGTATACAGTCAGCCATAACCTCCTGCAAATGCCCTTGACCACATCCCATGCACTATCAACATCCAGCCCTTGCAGTTTTACATGGCATGGCACTGAACCAAGCAATCTCCTAAGCTTGTCATACTTGCCAGCACGGTAATTCCACATATACCCCGTCTTAATCGAAAATTTCACACAATTAGCCACCTCCCAGGTCAAGACCTTATTATCACTCTCACCAATAGGTGGCAACACGGTCATATTCATTACAGTCAAATTCTCAGATGCTATTACCTAGGTCAAGCACTCTCGAACCCCTAGTATTTTCCATTACATGCTGTCTCAGATAGTTATCCCTTAATAACTGAATAAAATCCAGTTCCTTCCTCACATGTGTCCTGTCCTCCTTCCAATCAATGTTACCATAGTTGAAATCCCCCATAATAATTACCCTCCTTCCACTCATTTCATAATATGCATAATTTTATGCATATTATGAAATGCATAATTAGATAGTATGCATAATTTTTTTATGCATACTATCTCCACCATCTATTCCATCACCTGGTCTATAGTAGCACCCAACTGTAGATTTTGTTCTTCTAGTCTCAATCTCACACCAAATAGCTTCAAATGAGCTCTTTTCATTATCCTGCAATACAGCTTGTATTCTCCTTGGCTGCAGTTCATCAGCTATCATCAATAACACCCCTCCCCCATTTTATTCTCTCTGTCCCTCCTGAACACACTATACCCTACATATTCTATCCCACTAACTATATCATCTTCTGTCAGCAATGTTTCACTAATGGCAATAACCTGTGACCAGGAAGAGCCAACCAATGCCAAAAATTCTTTTTTCGTGTTCCTAATATTGTTGGCATTAGTATACATGAAATGCAGAAAATAAGAGCAATAAATTCAGAAGAGCCATATTCAGAAAATAAGAGCAAAGGCATTGAATACCGTTGCCCAACTACCCCTTGATTAACAAAAACAGCAAATTAAACACAAGAAAAAAAGCTGTTTCTCTACTAGATAGTGATTTATCCTATAATTACATATACTTCTCCAAGCCTGGAGCCATACCTCCAAGTTAGCTCGCCCTCACAGGGCGAGCTAACATCTCATAAATTTTTCCTTTCAATGCATGCAGATATCAGATAATGGAGAGTAGAAATATAAAAAGTATTTTGCTTCATCCTTTGAAACAGTAACGTTCTGCATTCCTTAGTACTGAACAAGAGTTCTTGCTCTCTTAAGGTTTCTGCCTGATCTCTGAGGAGAACCAACTAGTTCGAAAAAGCTGTCAGGCCAGTGAAACCTTATTGAAATGGACCAATAAAAGGTGAATATATGGATGCTTGGGTAAGCGCTCATGTCTTCTGTATGGTCTGCACTAGGGCAACTCGTAAACGCTGGCAAGTGTATTCCCATAAGCTCGCTGGTCAACTTTTTTATGAAACTTTCATAGTTTCTACATTCGGCTTTGAAATAATGCTGGATTTAACATCCACTTGATTTTTATAACTTGGTTGCTTGATTCTTTACTTTTATGTTTGTATTGATTAATTGTTTTGTTTTTTTATTTTATATAATTAATTTAATTAAAATATAACTTTTTTATTGAAATAGAAATATGTTGCAGAAGTGGAGGAAAAATTAATTGATATGCTAGAAGTAAAGTTAGCTGATTTATCTCAGAGAGTAATATACCTGTCCGGTCTTGTTAGTTTTACCTCTGATGATTACCTGATGAATAGTGAACCTTTTCGTTGGCAGTCTCGTATGCCTGATATTCTTGCAAAACACAGGGAAATGGCAGCTGAAAAAGAAAGTGATTTCCAAGCATTATTAAAGGTGGGTACAGTAACAGTTTAATATCATAATGGAAAATTCATTGGGTTTTAATAGAAAGTATATTAAACTCAGGGAAATGTGATGTGTTTTTCTTGATAAATCTTCAGTTTTATATTATTACATACCTTACATTTTATGTAAAGTATGTAATAAGAATGTAATAATAGTAATAATCCACCTTCCTTATTTTACACGTTCTCTCATAAAGAAGTTATATGAGAACAAAATATATTTACTCCCTTATGGACAAATTTAGTCTGGAAAAGATATTAAAGATACATATCATAAACACATTGACTAACATTTTATTAGTGACATCCATGTAATACCATGATGGGTACTATAAGTCCTCCGAATAAGGTACCATAAGTCATTGGACATTGGTAGCATTATGTCTGAAACATGAATAATGACCGAGAAAGAGAGAGACAAGTAGCATGATTAAGGGTGAAGAAAATGAGTGGCATGTGAATGAAATATAAAATTAGGGAGTGTAGTAGGTTTGAAAGAAAGTATAGTTTTGGAACATGATGTCGATTGGGAGTATGAATGTTGAGTGAGAGTAGGTAGCTTGCACAGAGAGATAGATATGCTGAAAGAAGAAGTGTAAAGTATGAGGAACAAGGTAAGAAGTATGAAAGAAGAAATTGGGAGACTGGAAACAATGAATGCAAAGCAAATTAGATTAGGAGTGAGAGAGTTATTGGGTATGATAAAAGTGGAGAGAATAAGAGAACTAGTGAAAGAGAGGAAGGCAAAACAGTGCAGGAACCAGGGATGGAGAGATGGCAGGTGAGTAGGAGAACAAGGGGAGAAAGTGTTAGAGGAGATAGTGAGGAATGCAGGTCATTGGACATTGGTGAGCAAGGGAGGAACAGAGCGAAGGTGCAATATACAGGTATCCCTTGCTTAACATGGTGAAATTAATTGTGGCAATCCCTTGATATACGCGGCAAGAGTTTCGATTAATGCGCCTTTAAATTTACCACCCAAAAATATGCAGGCCTCGTGGCATGAACAGGATGACATCATTTCATTCCTCCCATGCAGCTGTGCTCCCAGAGCCTCAGTGCCAGCCAGTTACTTCGCTTCTAGCATTAAGAGTGGATACAAGCTCCAGTTGTTCTGCTGTATATTTGCAAATTACGTTCTTTGTAAATTTTACAGCCCATTAATCATGTTGAAGAATAAGAGCAATCCCACAACTGGGATTGCTCTTATTATTGAAGAAAGAAAATTACCTTAGATACAAAACTTGATATAATTAAAATATTTAAATTTGGTGAAAGTAAAAGTAAGATCAGAAGCGAATTTGGTTTTAACTAGTCTACAATACTGACTATTTTATTCAAAGCTGATGAGTATTGCGAGCAAGGTAAAGTTGCATCTACATCTGCAAGTATGAAATGCACACGTAACCGGAGTGCTATAATAGTTGAAATGGAAGATCTATTGATTATTTGCTGGAAGACTGCAATCAAAAGAGAATTCCAATTAGTACCTATAATATGACGGCCAAAGCTCTGAGCCTGTTTTCAAGACTTAAAGAAACTAAATATAAAGAAGACGATTCAAAATTCGCAGCTAGCAAAGGCTGGCTTGAAAATTTTAAATCTAAGACTGGACTAAAGAATGTGAAAATAACAGATGAAGCTGCAAGTGCCGATGAAGATGCTGCATCCACATTTCCTGCTGGGCTGCAGAAAATTATCATAGAAAATGATTACGATTACTGCCAAATTTTCAATGTTGATGAAACTGGCCTCTATTGGAAAAAAATGCCATCTAGAACTTTTATATCAAAAAAAGAAGCAGTGCAGCCTGGCTATAAAGTATCAAAAGATCGCTTAACTATTATGCTTGCAGGGAATGCAAATGGAGATTTTAAATCGAACTCAGAACCAAAGGACATTAAAAGGATGTAACAAGAACTCTTTACTTGTAATTTGGCGGGCGAATCAGAAGGCTTGGGTTACCCAAAGTCTATTCAAAGATTGGTTTAAGTCTTATTTTTGCCCTGCAGTCGAAGCAAGAGAAATAACTTAGCTTTCAAAGCTCTTTTGCTTTTAGATAACACACCTGGTCATCCGAATTCTCTTAATGATATGGTGTGAGAATGTGAAAGCTCTATTTTTCCCACCAAATACGACATCATTGCTACAACCTATGGACATGGGTGTCATTGCAAATTTCAAAGCCTATTTTCTTAAAAAGACATTTTCAAAGGCAGTAGAACCATCAACAGGAGAAAATGCGATTACGCTCCAAGAATTTTGGAAAAAATTTGACATTAAACACGCAATTGAAAACATTCATGACTTGTGGGAGCAAGTGTCTTCTAGCTGCATGTAATCTGTTTGGAAAAACCTTTTGCTAGAATGCATTAATGTGACTTAGGTTGTTTTCAAAATCCTGTAAACAATGTGGTCGAAGAAATTGTTGCAATTGGTGAAGACCTTGGTTTTGATGGTGTTGATGCAGAAGATGTTAAAGAATTATTGGATTCAAATTCAAAATATTTCAGTGACAACAATCTTCTTGAAATTGAACAACAACACCCATATGAAGACAACGAACAAATGGAATATGAAGATGAAGTTCCAAAGGAGATAACAGTCAAAGAACTGGATGGAATATTTCGCAGTTTTGAATCGCTTAAGCAGCAAGTAATGGATATGGATCTAGATGTTAATTGAAGAATGCCAGGTCAGGAGAGTAATTTTGCTTGTTATCATGGAATTTATGCCGATAAGAAAAAAAACTAAAACTGTTCAAACGACTCTTGATAACTTCTTTTGATAAAAAAATTGCAGTAACTAATGTAGGTACAAGTATTTATTAAACATTTACTTTACACTCATTTTTTATCTTTCCTAAAAGAGTACCACAATAATACAAACTATTAGTACAGTAATCGATCATGGACGAATTGTACTTTTTACCATTGATTATTATATTTGATTACCGCGATTTTGATATATGCGGAAACATTGAGGGATTAATTAACCACGTTAATCGAGGGATACCTGTATAGAGATTTCATGATCCATGGTGTGCAAGATAGAATGTGAGAGAAGTGTTTGCTTGGATAAATGATACACAGCATGACTATGGCAATTAAGCAAGGTGATAGAGTGGATGAGATAATTGTTATGATAAGCACAAATGACTTGAGAGGCATTGTGAATAGGGTGGCAAGAGATCTGAAATTCATGCTTGAGTTTGCATGGTAGAAAACTGAGAGAGGGAAGATTGTGAGTGCGTTGCCCTGGTATGATAATGTAGAGCTGTGGAGAAGAGTGTCAATAATGAATAGTATGATAGCCAGAATGCATCAAAAGAGAGGCTTGGATTATGCAGATGCTTAGAAGCATTTGAGGACAGAAAAGAATTATATGCAAGCGATGGCTTGCATTTGAATGAGGAAGGAGGTAGGCATCTATAGAGAATCTGAACAGGACTAGTCACTAAGGAGAAGGGAAAATACATCATGGAACTGAATTCGATGGAGTCTAGAGGGAATAATGATAGGTATAGAAATAGTGACAGTGCATTAATTATTCTTTATACTAATGCCAAGAGTATCTCCTGAATAAAGGAAATGAATTAGTGGTGCTGATAGCCTCAGCCTGTCTAAAGAGTTATTGGGATTACTAAGACATGGTTGATAGAAGATGATATTCTGACAGGAATAGGATTAGCAGGGTGTAGTATTTTTCGGCAGGATAGGAAGGGCAAACACAGTGGTGGAGTACTGCTTATGATAAGTGATGAGTTGTGTCCTCTCAGAAGGGAGGATTTGGAGTGCAATGGCACATAAATGGTTTTGAGACCATATGGTGTGAAGTGGAGATGTGCAGGACTCGATATTTAGTGAGATGTTGCTATAAGCCAGGGAGCTTAGAGGGTGAAGAACAGGAAATCTTTAGACAGTTGATCTTGGCGAGTGCATAAAGAATGATTGTTATGAAAGATTTTAACTATAGCATAATGAATTGTGAAGAGGGAACTGCATGTAGTATTAAGGGAATGGAATTTCTGGAGTGTGGTAATAATAATGATGCTGAAAAGTACATTCCTCAAATTGAAGAATTAAAAATTGAATTTGGAAAAGGATTTTCTGATTTCAACTGGTTTAAAAATGAATTATTATTATTCAGTTCACCTTTTTAAATTAATATTGAAATTGTTGACAAAGAATTACAAACGGAAGTAATTGAACTCTGGTGCAATACTGAACAAATAATAAATTTAGTTTAATCCTTTATCCAAGTGTGAGCAAACAAAGTTTGCACCTGAAAGTATCTTCAGCACTGGGGTAAGGTAATACAACACCTTGGATAAAGGATTAAACTAAATTTATTATAGTCTAGCCAAGTGAAAAAATAAACTTTCAATATCAATACTGAACAAAAAAATAAATATAATGAAGTTGGCGTACCAAATTTTTATAAATACCTCGGCAGTAAATATTCCAAATATAAAATTTCTTATGTAAATATGTTATCAATCTTTTGAAGCACCTATGTATGTGAGCATTTATTTTCAATTATGAAACTTAATAAGTGTTCTGCTCACGGATAAAAGATTCTAGATTAAATGCAATACTTCATGTTGCAACACGAAACGAAAAAGCAGATATTGACATGTTAGTACAGAAGAAAAGATGTCAGGTTTCAGGATCAAAATCAAATTAAAAAAAGAACTCGTAAATAAAAATATTTATTTTTGTATGTCAAAATTATGTATTTAAATAATTTTCTTAAAGTATGAATAAACATAATTGAACTTATATTTTCTAAACTTGTTATATTTTTAAAATTTAAAAATAAAAATGGTTATAAATTTAAAATTTAAATGGTAGTGTAACTGTTTACGTAAGTTGTAAAGGCCTGGAAACAAAAAATTGCCTTTGTTAGAGCCTTTCTTTTTTAGTTTATGTTTTGGTTCACAGAATAATATTAAATAAGGCCTGTGTCTGATATACATCTAATTGACTGGCATTTTCTGCGTTTGAGACCCCCCCTGGGTTAGCAGTTAGCATATCCACTCCCCAGACAAAAGGCTGTGGGTTCGAATTCTGCCTTGAGCATGGTTGTTTCTGATTGTCTGTGGAAATACTAGTGATGGTGGTGGTGGCGGGCTGTAGATGGCATTGGTGTAGTTGTGGTTAGTTGTAGTTGGTGGATTGAGTGGTGGAGACAGAAATTTAGAGTAGGTGTCCTCCCTCGATGAGTCTTTGGACTCCCTGGAGGTGTCACATAATAATAATAATAAAATAATAATATAGTATAAGGAACATGAGGTTCAAGAGTTTTGGATTTGGTCATAGCATCAGAAGATCTGATTGTAAGTGAGATGGCATCTCTGTCCGTTTGAGAGACTGACCATGTCTTGGAAGATGAATAGACATGCAGGAGTATCAAATAGAAAAGGAATGTATGTGCAATTATAAGGCAGATGATTATAATAACCTTTGAAATCAGCTTGCTCTTCCAATTCTTCCATGCGTGGAAGAATTGGAAGAGCAAGATATCATCAGTGCTTGGGAACTGGTGAAAACATGTTTATTGGCAATCTTGTTTTAGTAATATGATTGCCTTTTATAATAAAGTAACAAGAGCAGTTGATAATATTTTGCTTTTGCTTTTTTTTTTTTTTTTTGGATTTCACATAGGCAGTTGACAGTATGCCATATGATAAGATGATATTTAAGTTGTAGCACATGAGTTTGTATTGGGGATTGACTGTCTGATAGGTATCAGAGAGTTGTGTATTATGGAGCAGTATCAAAGAAGCTGAAGGTTACAAGTGGATCCTATAAGGCTCAGTATTGGAGTCTGTATTGTTTAACTTTTATATCAGTGATATTGTCAATGGAGTGCAAGTAGATATTCAGTTTTGCAGATGATGTGAAGTTGGGAAGCGTTATTAGTAATAGTGAAGGTGTAATATGATTGCCTTTTATAATAAGGTAAAGGTAGCCTTTCAAGACGAGTTGAATAAACTGGACAGATGGGCAAATGAATGGGGATAGGGATGTCGGTTTAATTCAGCTAAATGTAAAGTCTTTAATTGTCGCATGGTGGTTAGCATTCACTGTAGACAATTTATGGAGACAAAAACACATCTTACAGCAATTATTTTACTTATAATTAAGAAATACCACTTGACATTTCGGCCTCTGTGTCAAGGTCATCATCAGAATGTACATTTTCCTGATGATGACCTCGATATATAGAAGCCAAAATGCTGAATGTTATTTCTTAATTATAAGTAGAGTAATTGCTCTAAGACGTGTTTTTTCTCCATAAATTGTGCACAGTTAGTAAAGTCTTGAGGTTTACTTCAGTAAGGTAACCCAGAGGATTACTGCAATACTGAGAAGGATGCTGACCTGCAGAGATAAAAGAGTTGTCATTACATTGTATTAAGCCCTGATCAGACCATGCTTGGACTATTGTTCTCAAATTTGGTCCCCAGGATTTGAAGAGGATAAATTAACTATGGAAAGGGTACAAAGGTAGATAACAAAGATGGTTTCAGGACTGTACAATGTTAGTTATGAGGATTGGCTTAGGGAATGTGTACTGCAGAGTTTGGTGGATAGAAGAAGGAGAGGTGATATGATTGAGACTTTTAAGCTGTTGAGAGATGGTTACCGGGTTGACACTTGGGAGTTCTTTCGCTTGGTTGAACAGCGTAAAGGAGTGATGACAAGGGACCATCCCTGGAAGTTACAAAAGGAAACTGTGAGCAAGAGGGATGAGGAGTGGTTTTTTTGCATGGAGGGTGGTTGAACCATGGAATCCATTGCCTGATAGAGTGGTGAGAGCGAGAAAGGTCAATGAGTTTAAGGAGTGATATGGCAGACTTTGTGTTTCCTAAGATGGACCTCCCACGATGAGTCTTGTGACCCCCATAGAAGTCATTAATAATAATAATAATAATAATAATAATAAGTTCTCAGAATAAGTGAAACATTCATAATATCCCAAGGCACACTTGTAGTTCATGAGATTCATTAAAATCTTATTCCATAACATTATAAAAATACTCAATAGGATTGATACTGATAACGCAATCCATTAAAGTCAAGTCAGAATCATATTCCTGTAATCAGTCCTACTCAAGTTGCATCCTGTTGGAAGAGACCATAATTTGTAAGTAAATTGTCAATGTGAGTGGGAGAGTATACATGGTCAGTGTTTCATTAGGCTACACCATTTAACCCTTACTTTACTGGTATCATAAGGCCTACACAGTGCCAAGAAAACTTGTCTAGACACTCACTCCATTGTTCACTATCTTATGTTGGTGTGACCAAATATAATGGAACCATGACTTCTTGTTTTTGCTACCAGGATTCATCACACTATTCCTGTGTTGTTTAACAGTGATGTTAAATGTGCCTTATGTTAAATCACTTTGTTGTTAGAAAATTTTCTATGGAATAGAAATTATATGGCAGGATGTTGTCATAAGGGCACCAGGGACAGGATATTTTACCACTTATCGAAATTTTTACACTATGAAAATGGCATGTAGCTACAAATTTGTAAAGGACACCAAAATCCTAGCTATGCTACTTACATTATTATTATAATTTTCTTGGGAGTCTCCATGGAGTCAAAGACTCATTATAGGAGGTATGTACTAACTGTTATTCATACAGTACCTATCATATCTCTCCTTTCCTGTTCATTAACAAAGTATTCACAACTGTCTCTTACAACCCATTTCACCAATTCACTGCACTTGAATTGTGTAAGAGATCAAGGTTGTGATTTTTTGCTTAAAAATAATTAAAAACCTTAAAAAATAACAATTTGGACTGCCAAAAAGAAACAACAACAGATCAACCTAATCAAATTAAGTGAGAAAAAGTGAGTGAAATTAAAATATGTCTAGTTAATAATAAAATCAAAAGCATTCACTATCATGAGAGGACTAAAGAGGGATGGGAATACCTGTCACCTATGCTATTCAACCTGTCTATTCAATAGAGATATGAAAAGTGACAAAACTTCATATTCTCTGACCATTTAAAAATACTATGAACAAGTACTCTTATCAGAGTAAGATTTTTGTATGCATTTACAAAAAAGTAGAAAGAATGGACTGGATAGCAATTCAGAAATTGAATATTTTTGTGCATTTAGTATGTATGTCATGTATCTGTGGCAGTAACATTCTGAGGCCAGCCTTTGTTAATGAGATTTGGGCAACCCAAGACTCATGGGCCAAATGCTAGCCCATGAAAAGATTTTTAAGGAGAAATTCATTATTTCAATTTTTTGAGCAAAAATTAGAAGAAAGGAGTATTTGTGTATAAGTATATGCACATTAACAATACATCATTACAACAGAAGTTTTTATACATAAAAAAAAATAATCTTATCCTCATTACACTAAGCCAGAGAAGCTGTGGTGCAATGGGGAGTAGGTAGCAAAAGCCACACTGATGATCTGTGATCATATGTGTGCAGCATGTCCCATATGATCATTTTAGCTCTGTGTGCCCATGAGCATAGTTGTGTTTGTGGCATGAATATATGTTTTCCATTTCTGCAAATAATATATACATATATATTTATTTGCTCTTTTAAAATATTTTATATTATAAAAGAGCCTTTATATTATGTATTTACAACACATGCTCTTCTAATATTAACAATGAAGATTATATAGAATTTTTTGTATAATTTTTTTATTTTTTTATTTTATTTTTATTTTATTATTTTTTTTTTAAGTTTGAGAAAGAGTGGTTATACATACAAATTTCTGCATTTGCTTATAAGGATTACTTGTAGATGAGTGAGTCAAGTTAATCCCACCTACTTCAAAGCTTGGGTTAGCTTTTATGAAGAGAGTGGGATTTAGCCTTCACTATTTGTGTTGTTGCTCCTGTTTATGTATGGAATGTAGGCATTGGATGCTAGTGATTTCTGATGTGTATATTAGTGTTAATGGTTTCTTAACTTTGTTGGTATATTTTCCAGAGTTCATTTTTTAATGTTCTGTAGTTATCTACGTGTTTTAACTTTCTTGGTAGGTTGCTGAGTTGCGTGGGTATCTGATGTGATCTCACAAAAGAACCGTATGAGTTGTTGAAGGGTATGGGGATGTAGAGAGTTGTTGTAGGTCGTGTTATACGATATGTGTCTCTGTTGTTTCAATAGGTGATGTTAAAGTAATTCCTTGTTAATGTCATGTAGTGTTTCAGGTTTTTAATGCTCAGAATTCTGTGTATCGCCATGTGCTTGCCGGATATTGGTTGTTGCGTATAAGGTGTCCAGATCACATGATTTTCCTGTGTAGTGTTTCTAATTTTGTTAGGTGGCTGTTTGATGTATTTGCATAGACTGTTATTCCGTATCTGAGTAGGGATTCACAGATACCGTGATATAGGAGTTTTTTTATGTTGGGTGGAATAATGTCTTTAACTCGGAAGAGTTTTGCTGCGATGATCTGGAGTTTGGTGTGTAAGTATTCTATGTGTTTTGTCCATTTAAGGTGCGAATCTATATAGAGACCGAGGTATTTTGCATGTGTTACAGGTTTGATTTCGGAACATTGGCAGGTATTTTTGTTGTTAATGCAGCAATATGTGTGATAATGTATCGATAGTGATGCAGGGCGTATGATTCTTGGGTTGTGTATTATCAACACCTCTGTTTTGGTGCCGTTGATTAGAATTGCGTTTTGGTGGAAGTATGTTGCGATTTCATTTAGGTCTTGTTGTGCTTTGCAGAGAGCTGTGTTAATGTCTGTGTGGATTGCTAGTAGTGCAGTGTTGTCTGCGTATTGTAATATTTGACTTCTTATGGATATGTTATGAACATCGTTAATGTATATATTGAATAGAGCGGGTAATAATATGGCACCTTGAGGTACACCGTGTTTTACTTATATACTCCGATGACATGTACCTATTTTTGTTACTTGTGTTCTGTTTGAGAAGTAGTTCTTGAACCATGTATGCAGTGTTCCTCTTATATCTATTGAGTATAGTTTGGTGAGTAGTATGTCATGTTCAAGTGTGTCAAATGCTTTGGTTAGGTCCAGCAGTATAAGGATGGCGTGCTTGTTTTTGTCGAGAGCTTTGTTTATTGTGTTGGCGATATCTTCTAATAAAGTAATGGTGCTTTTTGTTTTCTGAAAGCCATGTTGGTTTTGTGAGATGATGTTGTACTTATGTAAATAGTTCTGTAGTCTGGTGTGTGTTATTTTTTCTAGAATTTTTGAGATGACTGGTAGTGTAGCTATTGGTCTGTAGTTCTGAGTATTGTTTCTTTTGCCATGTTTGTATATTGGCGTAATTACTGCAGTTTTTAGTTGTTGTGGAATAATGCCTGTGTCGAATATTATGTTCACGAGTTTCAAAAG
Source organism: Typopeltis vanoorti (assembly GCF_054136105.1). NCBI lineage: Eukaryota > Metazoa > Arthropoda > Arachnida > Uropygi > Thelyphonidae > Typopeltis > Typopeltis vanoorti. The sequence goes on along the minus strand of NC_143555.1, from coordinate 120,120,812 downwards.
TATTGGATTTATTTGTTCAAAGTGTGTTATAAGGTCTGTGAGTCTTATTTTGTCTATTCCTGGAGTGGTCTTTAGTTTTAGTTGTAGGATTGCTTCTTTCAGTTTCTGTTTTGTTATGGGTGGAAAATACATTGTTTGTTGTTGACTTTGTGTCAGTAGGTTTTTGTTGGTCGTTGGTAGTTTGTCTTTTTTGAGTTGTGTGATGTTGTTTGTGAAAGCATGGTTGAATGAGTCTGCTAGTTCCTCTTGGTTTGTGCCCTGACTGAAGCTTTTTGCAATAAAATGTTGTGCTGAAGTTTTCTTTTTTCAGGTTACTAATTCGTTGAGTGTAGCCCATGTTTGCTTAATGTTGTCGTTATATTCCATGAATTTTTGGAAGTAGTAGCGTCTTTTTGCCCTATGAATTTTTGTTGTTAGTTTATTTCTTGTGTTTTGGTATAAGGTTTGTAAATGTGTGTTACTGGGTGACTTTTTAAGTTTTTTCCATAGATTTTCTTTTTCAGTAATAGTATTTAGTATGTCGTCATTTATTCATGGATTGTTGTCGTTTGTCGCCTCATTTGTGTAGGTTTTGTTGCTTTTTTGTATATTTCTGTGAACTTTAGTTGAAAATTCTCGTATAATGTTACAGGATCGTTTATTTTAAGTAGGGAATTCCGGTCTGTATTTTTTACTTGGTTATCGACAATGCTCTTTAGTATGATCGAGTTTTGTTGACTTTTGTGGTGGTGGGAGGGGGGTAGGAAACATAATAAAACGAAGTTGAGACAAAGTAGTGATTGGCAATTTTTACGTTAATTACTGATGATGTATGATAATAATAATAATAATAATAATAATAATAATAACTTTTATTATTATTATTATTATTACATGACACCTCCAGAGAGTTCAAAGACTCATCGAGGCAGGGCACCTACTCCCAACTCTCTGTCTCTGCCACTCAATCCAACTACAATGAACCCGAACTACTTTCATAAGCTACACCAACATCCATCTATCTACTGCCTACTACCACCACCAACACCACCACTACTAGTATTTTCACAGACAATTTCACAGACAAACATCCATGCCCACGGTGGGATTTGAACATGGAGCCTTTTGGCTGGAGAGCAGATACGCTAACCACTTGGCCAACTAGGCCGGCATTCTATATATATTTGATTATTATTATTATAAAATAGTTTATGTTTCTGTTTATTTATTTCGGTGAAATCAGCCTCCTATTTTCTTTATTCAGTTTTATGTAAATATTATTTCAGGTAAGAAGAGAGAAATTTGTTGAAGAACTAAGTAAATATAACAGGGAAGTTGATAACTTAAAAGGTCAAGGAGATATATTCGAAGTTGATCGTTATCAGAAGAATGCAAGAAACATGCAAGAATGGCTTAATGAAGCACTTATGCTTGTGGAACAGTTTAATTTAGAGGAAGAAGCTTATTCCTGGGAAGTTACAAATTATCCTATAAGGGATATCACAAAAAAACTAACTCCTTATCTTCAGCTGTATGATGCAGCTGTTGATTTCAGTTTTAAACATAAGTAAGTTATATCCATAATGATACTCACTTATAATATAGTACTACTTGTTATCTTTATATGAATTTGTCTTATTTGCACATTTTACAAGCTGAAGGAAAACTGTAGAAAAACAACAACTGGCGAAAATATATTATCAGCACAAAGTACTATGACATTCCGATGAAATAAGAGTCCAGTTTCATTTCACACTCATCAATAATTTTTCACTTAACAAAACAGTTATCTCCAGAATTGCATTATTGATGATGTGAACTCCATTTATTAAATCTTGGTTATTTTTGTTTATACAGTCAACTTACTGAACACACGCTATTTGGATATCATGTGCCTTTATGGTTTGACCATACATTAGATACTGACCATATCTAATATATTGTATCTAATATAATATATTAGATACAATAATATACAATAATAAAATAAGCATCTAATATAATATATTAGATACTATTGTAGCCAGTCAAGCCTTGCAGATCACATGCAGAATTCCATTGAACTGCTTTTTAAGCCAAGAGATTATCCCCCCCCCCCCTTCCTTTTGTAAAACATATCCAAATTTCTAAGTGTTTTTGTATCAGCATGCTTGCATATCAGCAAAGGTTGGTTCAATTGATAGAGTCTCTGCTACTAATGGCTCATGCAAAAAGTTAAGCAAGGTTGAGCAAGGTTAGTAGTTGGAAGGGGACAGTCATTCGATGCTGTTGGCACACTCTCCCCCTCGTTAAGTCTTTGGACTCCCTGGAGGTGTCACATAATAATACATCAGTACTTCTTTGCACTATTCATTGAAGATGTTCTCATTATTGGAGGCCACAGTCATCTCTTGCTATAACAAAAAGTCATGAAACTATTGTAAATTATGTCACTATAACAAGCTATAAAGAGTTCTCAGCTAAATTTTCAGAACATCAGTGCCATGCTAAAGGTGGTTCACTATAGCAGACTATGCATTGCAACATGCTGTAATATTCCTTGGGTCCTTTAAAGTTCGCTACAGGAAGAGTCGACTGTATATTGTAACCTAAACTTAGGCATTGCTTATTAGTTATGATTAGGATTTAATAGATAACAGTTCTGGTAGGATTAAAATAAATATTCTTACTTGTTGATATTGATTATTTTTATATAGTGTGTAATAGTGGCATATATAGTTATTCTGACAACATAATGCATAAATAGTGGTTTGTCTTAGATAGTGTTGCTCTGATTCAGTTTAATATCTTTGTAACTTGAATGCCAAATCAATTTAATTAAACCTCGTTTATCTTAGTTCTACCAATATTTTCATCCATTAAATACATATCAAGTACTTAAATTGTATACAATTTAATTTATTACGTATGAAATTCATTACCACTCCATTAAACTTCAGTATGAACTTCCATCAAGAGAGTATTGTCTAGTAGGGAAGTAAGTGGTAGAAATTTGTTCATATGGGGGGATCATTTTTGCAATGTGAGATCAGACCACTAATATTTGAGTGAAGCACAGTATACCCAAATTGCCAAAGAGGAATCTGGCATTCTCATAAGCAATCCCCATTTTAAAAGGATACCTGCTTAGTTGGGGAAAATGTTCACTAGGCTGGCTTGTAAATGCCCTTCATCACCCAGTGAAACACTATGACACCTAGTTTATTGTAGGCTGGAAGTGGCTGATGCTGTTTGGTTTCTACAGCAGGGGATCTGGTTTCTGTCTCCCCAATGGCATGATAAATTTATGTTAAAAATACTTTTAACATTTTAGGGCTTAAAGAGAAATAAAACACATGATAAAAGAATGGAAGAAGTTGATGTGAAAACTAACTAAAAATTAGGGGATTAACCAGTAACTTCAATATTTTTTCCACATGTAAGAGATCACATAACCTATGTGCGAGCAAGCGGTCAAGAAGAAAGAAAGTACTTGTTGATTTTTTTTTGAGCAACTGGAGATTATAATTCTTAGGGAAAGAAGCTGTGTGGTGGAGATTGTTCCCAAGTACATAGGGAAGAAATAAAGACGATGGCAATAATTCGGTTTAGTATATTTTGGAGCTGGATGGTGAATGGGTGTTGCCCAGCAGCTGTTTATTTGTTTATGGACTTGAGAGAAAGTGGAGGAATGATATGGGTGAGTTCACTGGAACAGTGCCTGTCAAAATACCTGTAGAGGAAGCTTAAAGCAGAAACATTATGTTTCTGAAATAGTGACTAGAGCGAGCATGTGTGTGAGAGATAGAAGGGGGTCACCAGTCATCTGAATTGCACTCTTTCTGGACAGCATCAAGCATTTCTACAGATATTTTTATGTGCCACCCCATATGCAAGAAATTGGAATTAATTTATTTCTAAATTCTAAATTGGAACTGATTTAGGATTTATACAATAGTAGGCATTTTACAAGTGAGAAATAATCTTGAGATGAAACGGACAACTAGTTTTATGGATGCAGAGGAGACTTTGGATGTGATGTGATATTCATATGACAAACCTTACAGTACTCATACACTATCTGATCAAAAACATCTGAACACCTGCTCACACAAACTCTCACTCTGATGTGAAAGTGATTAATATGGAGTCAGTCAACTCTTTGCTATTATAATGACCTTCAATCTTTTGGGAAAGTTTTCCATTAGATTTTACTGCAGTAATTCCTTTCATTTGTTCAGAAGAGTATTAGTAAGGTCATTCACTGATGTTGGGTGATTCTGTCCAATTGGAGTTTCAGTTCATCCCACAGATATTCATCAGGATAGAGAACAGAGCTCTTTGCAGGCCAGTCAAGTTCTTCAACATCTATCTCATCAAACCAATTCTGAACAGAACTCACTTTGTGAATGGCAGGGGGGGGGAGGACATTGTCATGTTGATATAGGAAAGGGTATTCACTGAACTGTTGCCATAAAGTTGGAAGCACAGAATTGTCTAGAATATCCTTATAAATAGTGTTAAGATTCCCCATTACTGGAACTAGGGCTCAGCCCAGACCATGATGCCTCCCATCCAAACTTATGGTAATGCTTGATTCATCACTTCAGTTTGTGTTCTTACTTTTTTTACCTGTATGAGCAATGGCTGTAATGTATATAGCCATATCTACTACTACTATGATATTTTCAGTCAGATAGTATATATATATATTCCAAGCTACAAGATCTTTCACAATTAATGTCTTAAACACTGATCTCCTTACATATTCCAGTGGGATAAGAATAACTGTATCAAGTTCAGTGCCACAAAAACACAATCCTGCCATATTTGACACAAAAAAAGACACCACATTTCATTTATCCTCATCTTTGACAATATCCAGATCTACACTTGATATGAGATATTTTTACTTGGATTTACTTACTAGAGAGATCTGATAATATATCAGATATTAGATTGTTAAAGCTCTTGATAGCTTGAGATATATACATATATATATATATAAACCTTGTTACAACTAATATATATATATATATATTAGTTGTAACAAGGTTTGCCACATGAAAATGAGATATAGAGTGTATAGCAGCAAAACTTCAGATAGGATTTGAAGTTAGTGATAGAAGAATGTTATGAATAAAGAAAAGAGTGTGTACAAAATACAGACTCGTGGAATACTCTGGATTACACCAAACATTTCCATAACCTAGGTCAGTCAATGGATGTGTTGGCAAAGAAATTCACTGTGGATTGAAAGTGGTGAAATCCATATTGGTGGGCTCTGATTAACTGGTGGTCTTTTAGATGCTAAAGGAGTTGGTTGATTTCTTATCCATTATATTTCATAGAACTAAGGTGAGTGCCTAAGGGAAAATAGTTGGATGTGTGGATTAGATTTAGAATGGTTTGGATATATGGGTCTGTTTCCATGCTGTAGGAGTAGATGCCAGATGAGGATAAAAGAAAGATAATACTGGATGGATATTAGTTCAGAAACACAAATATAAGTACAATTGAGAGGATGCCATCAGAACCAGAAGAACTGTTGGTATCCACACTATTCTGAGTTTTCTGATGAAAGACTAGAGAAACAAGTTGTGAGCATTTTTTGGTAAAGTGGGAGTACTTTACCTTGATTATGAATGCTGGAGTTGAAATGATGCAGCAAAAGAAATGATGCTATGAGATTGGCCTTATATTTAAGTAATGTTGCAATGGTATCATCTAGATGTAAAAGAGAGAGAGAGAAATATGGATGGACAGAATTTGCATCTGAATGCCTTAGCAAGGGAAATTCTGGACTGCCTTTGAGAGAAAGTTTGTTACACCTGGAACTTTTGAAGTCTAGATTGGTTATGGTCTTTTTATGCTACCAAGATGAATGGTTGTGCTGAAGTTTAGGTTTCAAACTACTTGTGATGCATACTGCCTTGGCACACTTGTTGGAAAAAACCAAGGTTTGGATAATAGTAGTCTGGGCTACTATTATCTTTCAGAAAGGTGAAGTAAAAATCATGCAGATAATCCCATTTGGCACTATTTAATAATGTATTGGGAAAGTGGAGAGGATAATCATGCTCAGTTTGGTGGAAAGATGGGTAATTTGATAAGATTGTTGCTGACAACAAGCATTTCTGTGTCTTTTCTGGATCGATTGCCAAAAGTTCTTATATTTACCTTCATGATTATTAAATTTTAAGGACTTAAAGAGTAAGAGCATGTAGTGAGGTTGGCAAACTCATAGGCATGACTCCCATACAGAGAGAGAGAGAGAGAGAGAGAGAGAGAGAGAACCTGGTTTACATTCCATTGAATGGTCTCAGCAGTACTCCTACATGCCACTATTCTTGAATAATCAGATATGACAAAGTAATTGTTAGCAGGATTATTCACTAGCTGATTGAAAGCACTGATTTTGGTCCCATATAGTATCTAGTAGCTGTGCTACAGAACCTATTACTGCTGTACTCTCAGAGAGATGGTTTAAGGTTCCGACTGTGCTTAGCATGTGTATTTATATATGAAGCCTACTGCCAATTGCATGTAAAAATTAAAAGAGAGACAACAGAAATCAGGAACTTTGCTCTCTGGGAACCAAATAAGGTGACAACCACTTCAGGTCTTCAGAGTCACTACTAATGCTATTCACAGCTTTATTAATTATAGTGCACATTATTCATCCTACTCATTTGATAAACTATGCAGTTCTCCATCATCCCAAGCTTCAAGATCAACTCCACACCATCTTTCAAAGGGGCAAAGGTAATCTGATCACCTTCAATGCTACTGAAATGCACTCTTGCTATTTTTTTCCTCCACAGAATGGAACGGATATCAGCTCACTTACTCATGATTAATTGAGCTGAGATCCAATCATACAAAATCACCAGATAGGATAACATCTTACTCCTTGGACCAACATTTTCCTCTGTCTTCTTCTGGCATAAACATGATTATTATTATTATTATTATTATTATTATTATTCAGGCCTCCACGGAGTCAAAAGACTAATTGTGGGAAGTCCTTCCTAAGAAACACAAAGTCTATCAAGACTCATCAAAGGGAGGTCCCCCTTCCCCTCCCTGAGAAACACAAAGTCTTTGCAGGTGTAGACTTCTGTGGCTAATTGGTTCAAAAGACATTTCGGTGATTACACCACATTTTTTTATTCAGTTATACAACATACTGAAATAATAGTTCCCGACAAGTTTCGTAAATCATAGGATTTACATCTTCAGGGGATAAATAGTATAACTTAAAGTTTAAACAAGAGAATTAATAAATACAAATCATAACCATCTGGCTATTCATAAACTCAAATAACAGAATGCAGATATAAAACATTATTGATGTTGAACAATACTGGATGATGTCACATGTTCTTGTTCTTGTTCATATAGTCCGAGCTCAGATTGAGGTAGATTTTTTATTAGAGCTGACCACACTTGATGGAGAATTAAACCTTGATTTTTATTGCATTGGGTTGGGTTTTTCAGCATATAAGCAGCTTCTTTAAATTTTCTCATGTAGCAGAGTCTACAAAATCCATTGCTCTTGCAGGATTTGCAACATAGGACAGATAGGAAGATCTGGAGAAATATGCATGGCTGAACACAAAAAAGACATACAATACAAAAGAGAACAAAAAACGGGTCTTGCTTACCATACCACTTCCATTGGACACGATGTACTCTGGCAAAAAACGACGATGTCATATAGAAAACAACTGCTACATAAGAAAATTTAAAGAAGCTGCTAATATGCTGAAAAACTCAACCCAATGCAATAAAAATCAAGGTTTAATTCTCCATCAAGTGTGGTCAGCTCTAATAAAAAATCTACCTCAATCTGAGCTTGGACTGTATGAACGAGAACAAAAACACATGACATCATCCAGTATTGTTCAATGTTAATAACGTTTTATATCTGAATTCTGTTATTTGAGTTTATGAATAGCCAGAAGGTTATGATTTGTATTTATTAATTTCTTTAATAAATATAAATCTATAATTTTAAGTTATACTATTTACCCCTGAAGATGTAAATCTTATGATTTACAAAACTTGTTGGGAACTATTATTTCAGTATGTTGTATAACTGAATAAAAACATGTGGTGTAATCACCGATATATGTCTTTTGAACACAAAGTCTATCATATCACTCCTTAAACTGATTGACCATTCTCATTCTCACCACTCCATCAAGCAATGCATTCTATGGTTCAACCACCCTCCATGCAAAGAAACCACTCCTCACCCTCTTGCAAACAGTTTCCTTTCATAACTTCCAGGAATGGCCCCTTGCCATCACTCCTTCCTGCTGTTCAACCAAGCAAAAGAACTCCCCAGTGTCAACCCTGTAACCACCTCTCAACAGTTTAAAAGTCTCAATCTTCTTCTATCCACCAAACTCTGCAGTCCACATTCCCTCAGCCGATCCTCATAACTAACATGGTACAGTCCTGAAACCATCTTTGTTATCCACCTTTGTTCCCTTTCCACAGTTAATTTATCCCCTTCAAATCCTGGGGGCTAAATTTGAGAACAATAGTCTAAGTGTGGTCTGATCAGAGACTTATACAACAGAATGATAACCCTTTTATCTCTGCAGGTCAGTGTCCTTCTCATTATTGCAGCATTCCTCTATGTTACCTTCACTACCTTTGCAATATGTCCTCTAACTTTCAGGTTTTTATCAATCATCAAACCCAGATCTCTTGTCTCTCCTACTTCCTCTAGTTTAACTCCTCCCATAGAGTATGCAGCATCCCATCGATGTGTCCCAAACCTCAAGACCTCACATTTTGCTGCATTAAACTGAAATCCCCCATTCATTTGCCCATGTGGTAGCCCTGCAAGAGGATTTGAATAGGCTAATAGATGGGCAAATCAATGGGGGATTTCAGTTTAATGCAGCAAAATGTAAGGTCTTGAGATTTGGGACACATCGATGGGATGCTGCATACTCTACGTATATCCCCTTGCAATATCCCCTTGCAATCCACTGACAATGTCATTGATATAAAGGTTAAACAATATAGGTCCCAGTACTGAGCCCTGTGGGGCCCCACTTGTAATCCTGTGCCTCCTTGAAACTGTCCCACCATACACAACTCTCTGATACCTATCGGACAGCCAATCCTGAATCCAGTTGACCAACCTGACAAACAGACTCATATGCTGAAACTTAAATATCAGCTTATCATGTGGCACCCTGTCAGATGCTTTTGCTAAGTCTAAGAAAATGGCAGTATATGCTTTTCCTCTCATCTAATGCTCTTGTAACTTTATTATAAAAGGCTAGCAAATCCATGTTGACTCTCACGGATAACACCACCCTCATCGACCCAATGCTGTATATGGTCAATCCTTACTTTCTCCAAGATCTTAACAACTACTGATAACACACAAACTGGCCTATAATTAGACACTTCCAGTCTGCTACCACCCTTTTGCAATGGCACTATCTTACCTTCCTTCCATTCCCTGGGCACCTTTCCTGCAGCCAGACTTTTATTAAAAAGCCAGGTCAAAGGCACTGTCAGTTCCCTTGCACATTCTCTCAAAACTTGTGATGAAATACCATCCAGTCCCACAGCTTTACTGAAATCCAGAGTACTCAGTATTTGAAACACACTCTCCTCCTGTACCTCTAAATATCGAACCTGCCCTATCCCTCTAGTATTCAAATTGACTCCTCCAAAGCCTCCACTCCTATCGTAAGCAGTACTCCACCACCACACTTTCCTTTCCTATCCTGCCGAAAAATGCTGTACCCAGCGACTTCTATTCCTGTTATTATATCCTCTTCTGTCAACCACATCTCAGTGATCCCAATAATTTTTGGCCAGTCTGATGCTATCTGCGCCACCAATTCTCTCCCTTATTCGAATACTCCTGGCATTAGTATAAAGCATATAAATGCCGTTGTTTCTATACCCAGCATTATCCCCTCTAGACTCCACTGGCCTCAGTGTTACCTGATGTCGTTCCCCTTCTCCCAAATACCCATTCCCAGAAGAGGCCACCTCTGCTACCATCCTCCCTGGGACACACTGACTCATTCAGAACAGCAACCTCTCCGGATGCCTACATCCTTCCTCATTCAAATGTAAGCGGTCTTTTGCATACAAATGCTCTCTATCCTCAAACGCACTCCAAGCATCCACATATTCTAGTCCTCTCTTGTCACATATTCTAGCTATTATGTCATTCAATATTACTGCTCTTCTGCACAGCTTGTCATTATCATGCCTAGGCAATATGCACACTATCTTTCCTCTCTCTGTCTTCTTCCGTATAACCATCACAATCATCTCATCCACCCTTTCCCCTCTCTTAATTGCCATAGCCACTCTTTCTATCATTCCTCCTGGAAAACACTCCTCACGCATCCTATCTTGAACACCACGGATCATTGAGTCCCCATACATTATACCTCTTACCATTCCCTCTCTCCTGTTGTTTTCGGTCTCTCCTCTTCTTTCATTTCCATATGTCTCTATCATCCCCTCTCCTCTACTGCTCCTATTCTCTCTTCTAGCATTCCCATACCTCTCTCTCTCTCCTTCCCTCTTGCCTACTGTTTCCATTCTCTCCTCTTCTAGCATTCTCATACCTCTCTCTCATTCCCCTCTCTCCTACTGTTTCCATTCTCTCCTCTTCTAGCACTCCCATACCCCTCTCTCCCACTGTTTCCATTCTCTCCTCTTCTAGCACTTTCATACCTTTCTCTCCTACTGTTTCCATTCTCTCCTTTTCTAGCACTCCCATACCCCTCTCTCCTACTGTTTCCATTCTCTTTTCTTCTAGCACTCCCATACCTCTCTCTCTCTCCTACTGTTTCCATTCTCTCCTCTTCTAGCACTCCCATACCATTCTCTCCTCTTCTAACACTCCCATACCTCTCTCTCATCCCCCCCCTCTTTTACTGTTTCCATTCTATCCTCTTCTAGCACTGCCGTACCTCTCTCTCATTCCCTCTCTCCTACTGTTTCCATTCTCTCCTCTTCTATCAATCCCAAAATTCTCTCCTCTCCTATCATTCCAAAAACTCTCTCTCTCTCTCTCTCTCTCTCTCCTACTCTGACTCACCTTGCATTTATCTCTTCCATTCTGTTAATCTCATCTTTCATACTTCAACTCTCATTCACAAGACATTCCACCTCCTCTTTCAGCTCATCTATCTCCCTCTGCAGGTCAGTCACTCTTAATGGAAATTCACTCTCCCAAACAAAACCATCTCCTGAACTTTCACAGTCACTCATGCCTTCCACACTATCAACTTTTATTTTCTTATTCATATTTTTTTCTTCATTCTCTCCTATCACACTACTCGTCTTCCTATATTCATTTCCCGTTCCTGGAGCAACAAGGTCGGATATTGATATATCTAATGCATTTATTTCATCCCGCTGGCTGCACTTTACGCACACACGCATCCCCCCTCTCACAAGCCACATATCCAGTTCCCAAGACGCATACATGTCGCAAATACTGCAATGCCACAAAGTCCCTTATTAAATTACTTATAATAGTGTTCTTAAATGGCGGAGGACTTGGTGACACGCCATTTGCGACTGCAGCTGAATCCGCCATCATTCCTTACTGCCGAGGAACTACTAGCATAACCGTTAATTATTCAAAATAATGTCACTAATTAGTGTCAAAAATAAATCTATCTGCTCTCTGTAGAAATGCTAAGTTTGCTTGCCCTTAGAATATTGTAGAAATTTTCATTTGGTTATAAATTAAATTAAACTTGCCAAGAAATTATATTCTTGTTTAATCCTTTATTCAAATATAAGAAAATAAAATTTGTATATGAAGTATCTTAATGACTAGGCTACTTGTATATAGAAGCTGATGACTATTAGTTGCCAATGTGCAAAGTACACACCCTTCTAGGCATTTATAGTGTTATGCATTATGAGAAGGGTCACTATCCAGACCAGTTTTGACCTTTATTAAAGTCTGTCTTCTCATTGGCAGCCAGACTCAGAAGAAATACCAAGATTGTGAATGCCCCATATTCAAGTAGTAAATGGTTACAAATTAAATCAGATGCCAAGATATTATAATCTTATTTTATCCTTTTTCTAAGTGAAAACTAAAAAAGTTTCCAAATGTGTGCTTTGCATTATAAAATACTAAGGTAATTTGTTGTTTCAAGGATGCTTGCGACATAAGACCGAATGATATAATCACGTAATCACAAGAAAGATATTTATTTAACCAAATATTTCGGTCTGGAAATAGCAGACCATCGTCAGTGGTATTACAAGAACAGTTTAAAAAATACAAGCTAGAATACTAACAATAGATCGTTAAAATTAGAACACGCCACGTGATGTTATATCACTAAGTATGAAACGGAATATTTTGAAGTAGAAACATGATTGAATTTGCTATTAAAAAAAAAAAAAAATTAATTAATGAGTAATCGTGATTAGACTTTCCCAGATTTTTGATATAGATATACAGTCATTACGATTCAGGTTGGGGCAATGGAGCAAGGCCTCCACACTTTCCTTGAACAAACGTTCGAACCTATAATGGGATCTAAGTAAGAGGCGAGTCCTGGAATAAAGGATGCTGTGGTCAGTTTCAATCCTGTGTTGAGCCAATCCAGACTTTTCAGGTTTATTGTGAAGAATGGATGATTGATGTTCTTGGATTCTTTTTTCAAGAGAACGTCCAGTTTGTCCAAAATAAGAGAGATCACAGTTGCACGGAATTTGATAAACTCCAGGAAGAGATAAAGTTGAGCGTTTGCCTTTAGGAGAAGGAAAATGAGAAGACAATTTGTTAATAGGTGAATATGTAGTTGTTAAATCATGTTTCTTTAAAATTCTTGCGATAGGTTCTGAAATACCGGAGATATAAGGAATAGGCACTCAACGTATTGAAACTTTGTTGTTTTGTGGAGGATTATAAGAATTGAGAAAACGTTGAGTACTTTTTTCAGAAAAGCCATTGAGTTTCATGTGTTGTTGGATAGTAGAAAGTTCTTTCTGTAGATAATCAAAAGTAGAACAATTAGTTTTGGCTCTTCTGATGAGACATTTTATAATTCCTGTTTTTTGACATGGATGATGGGCTGATTCTTTAAGAATATAATGACCTGTGAATGTTGGTTTCCTGTATACTGTAGTTGTAAGAATATTTGAAGGTGATCAGATGAGGAGAACATCTAAAAAAGATAATTGGTTGTTTTCTTCTAATTCCATAGTAAACTTTATGCGATGATGCAAGGAATTAATACTGTTTAAAAAGGAAGGTAAAGTGTTTTTGCTGTGAGGCCAAATAGTAAATATGTCATCTATATATCTTACCCAAAAAGATGGTTGAGGGAAAATAGATGTGAAGAGGACTTTTTCTAAATGTTCTAAATAAAAGTTGGCTAAAGCCAGAGAAAGAGGACTTCCCATGGCCGTTCCTTCTACTTGGCTATAAAATTTGTTTTGACATACGAAATATACAGAATGTATTATGAAATCGAATAGTTTTATAATATCTCGAGGAAAGATGTCAGCAAGTAATTTTAAAGTTTCCTTGAGAGGTACATTGGTATATAAAGATTCTATATCAAAGCTAACCATAAGATCTGTAGGTTGTAATGAGACATTTTTTAATTTTTCTAAGAAATCTGAGGAGTTTTTTTAAAAAAGAATTAGAGTTGCCAATGCAAGATTTCAATAATTTAGCTAGATATTTGGCTATACAGTAAGTAGGAGAATCAGTACTATTGGACGAAGAGGATAGTCAATCTTATGGATTTTTGGAAGGCCATAAAATCTAGGAGGTCTTGCAAAATGAGTTTTAAGTCTTTCAATTGTGTCTTTATCCAAACTGATGACTTCATTAAGGAGAGAATTTAATTTCTTTAGTTGTCTGTTGGTTGGATTATAATCAATTTCTTGATATGTGGAGCGATCTCGAAGCAAAAGAGAAAGTTTTCTTCTGTAATTTGCTGAGTCCATAACTACTTTGCTTTTCCCTTGTCAGCTTTAGTGATAATGAGGTGATTATTTTTTCTCAAGGAATGTAAAGATTTCATTTCAGAAGAAGATATGTTGGAAGGAGGAAGTTTAGCCTTAAGTAGAGATGAAGCGACTTCTAGGCAAAGAGCATTAGCTTTATCACTGGTTAGATGATTAAGATTCCTTTCAATATTAACTAGGAAATCTACATATGGTATTTTATTTGGAACAATAGAAAAATCATGTCCTTTTGACAGGATGAGGGTTTCGCTTTTAGTCAAAAGACGTCCGGGTATATTTACAATCCAATTATCTGGAGTTATGAATGGCTTGGATTGTCTAGACGAAAGAGTTATCTTTTTTAGACGTTCTCCTCATCCGATCACCTTCAAATATTCTTACAACTACAGTATACAGGAAACCAACATTCACAGGTCGTTATATTCTTAAAGAATCAGCCCATCATCCATGTCAAAAAACAGGAATTATAAAATGTCTCATCAGAAGAGCCAAAACTAATTGTTCTACTTTTGATTATCTGCAGAAAGAACTTTCTACTATCCAACAACACATGAAACTCAATGGCTTTTCTGAAAAAAGTACTCAACGTCTTCTCAATTCTTATAATCCTCCACAAAACAACAGTTTCAATACGTCTAGTGCCTATTCCTTATATCTCCGGTATTTCAGAACCTATCACAAGAATTTTAAAGAAATATGATTTAACAACTACGTATTCACCTATTAACAAATTGTCTTCTCATTTTCCTTCTCCTAAAGACAAACGCTCAACTTTATCTCTTCCTGGAGTTTATCAAATTCCTTGCAACTGTGATCTCTCTTATTTTGGACAAACTGGACATTCTCTTGAAAAAAGAATCCAAGAACATCAATCCTCCATTCTTCACAACAAACCTGAAAAGTCTGGATTGTCTCAACACGGGATTGAAACTGACCATAGCATCTTTTGGTCCAGGACTCAATCACTTCCATGCCCAATCACTCGATTTATTCAGGTCTTCTTGCAAGTTCCCAACATCTTCACTACTCTTTATGATTTGTCCCAACTTTGCATCATCTGCAAACAACTGAATATCTCCATCCAAATCTTTGCCAATATCATTAATATACAAGTTAAATAGTAATGGCCCTAAAACAGACGCCTTAGGCACTCCACTAGTGACTTTCCTTTTCCTGGATATCGCACCTCCATACACAACTTGTTGATACCTATCAGATAGCCAGTCTCCAATCCAATGCACTAATCTAATATCCAACCCCATCTGCTCTAGTTTGACTGTCAACATCATGAGGTACTCTATCAAAAGCCTTTGCGAAATCCAAGTATATTACTGTGCATCCTTTTCCTCTATCCAAAGAAACATTCACTTTATTGTAATAAGTAAGTAGATTACTAAAACATGACCTCCCTTTAGGAAATCCATGCTGTCCATCAAAGATAATACCATTGTTGTCAACTCAATTCTGGATCCTAGTTCTCACAAGCTTCTCCAACAACTTAACCACAACACCTGACACACAGATAGGCCTATAGTTTGATGCTTGAGTTTGATCACCTCCTTTATGAAGTGCCACAATCTTGCCCTCCTTCCACTCCTTAGGAACTTGACCAAGTGCAAGACTCGTATTAAAAAAATATATCAAGGCAGGTGTCAACCCCCTTGCACATTCCTTCAGAATACGTGGTGATATATTATCAAGTCCCACAGCTTTATTTACATCTAGTTTACTCAACTCCTCAAACACCTCTTGCTCACTTACAGTCAGTCTCTCCTCCCCATCATCAACTGCTCTCAATCTCTCTCTCTCCATGAAGTCACTTTCACAAGATTGAAAGATCTTTTGAACTGCTAATTAAGTATCTCCACCACACATGATGCAACAGCTTTCTCTATACTATTTTCTCCAATCAATGTCATCCTTCCATAATTATTCTTTCTTTTGCTGGCTACATATTGAAAGAACTCCCCAGGATTCTTTTTGGCTTCATTAGCAAACTGCTGTTCATACCTCTCTTTAACTACTCTCGCCAACCAAGTCACCCTCCTTGCCTGGTCTTTGTAGACCTCATGAAATTGGTTATTTCCACTTCTCTTATGCTGCCTCCACAATGCCCCTTTTCTCTGTATTGCATGCTTAATCTCTTTATTCATCCATCTCACACCTACCTTATTTAACCTTCTCACCCTTGGAATACATTTAGACATTGCATCTACTAGATAATTTTTGAAAATCCCCCAAGCTGCATTGATCTCTTTTCCAGCTAACTCCTCATTCCATGCTACCCCCTCCCCTTGTAGTTCTAGATATACCATTTTCTCACAGGTGGGTCCTCGCACTGCTGGCAACCACCCAGGTAATCGCCTCATGGTCTCTCTCACCAATTGGTGGATGATTTGACACCTCATTTATAATTACATCCTCTGATAAGATGACCAAATCCAAGACCCTTAATCCTTGTGTGCCCTCTGTTACATACTGTCTGACGTAATTATCCCTCAAAAACTCAAGAAACTCATTTTCTTTACTTCTGGTTGCTATCTCATCATTCCAGTCTATATTGCCATAATTAAAATCACTCATAATGATCACTGTTTTCTTATTTGTTTGGCTAATTTGACTATACATTTCACTATCACCACCATCCACATTACCTGCTCTATAACAACATCCCACCAAGTATTTGATTCCATTCACCTCTATCTCACACCATACTGCCTCAAAAACCACTGGCACTATTTCCGTCTTGCATCTCTACTTTGTATGGACATAACTCTTTTTCTATCATCAGTAGCACTCCCCCTCCCTTTTTACCCCTTCCATCCTCACGAAACACATCATACCCTTCCATCTCTATTCCTGTCAGGATGTCATCCTCTTCCAACCATGTCACACTTATCCTGTCAATCTTTAGGTGAATAGACACAATTAGTGCAACCAATTCATCTGCCTTGTTTCTTATACATCTAGGATTGGTATACAAACACAACAGCTCATTTCTGGATCTACAGCTAGTTCCACTGATACCACTCACTCGATGTTATCTCTTCATGCTCGACTGGGGCAATTTCCCTTTCTGCTTCTTCATTTTAGAACTCTTTTCAGTTTTTACTGTTTCCTCTTGATCCCTGGTCATCCCATTCCTTTCCTGCCTACACATGTTCTCACCTCCTCTTGGAGCATCCACCTTTCTCACGCCATGTACCCCTGTCCACCCTGATCCTCCCCGTTTCCCTGCTCTTCTTGCACACTCATTCTCTCATTTTCTATATTCATGCCACTCACTTCCCCATTCATATCCACTTCTTCAATCTCTCCTGTCTTACTCTCCTGCTCTTCCACATCACTCCTCTCTCAATCTGATTCATTCTCTCTATTCATTTCTCTACCTTCCAGCAGCAGTCTCTCCAAGCGACTCACACCATAACCACTCAAATGCAGTCCATCGCTCCCATACAGCTCACTTCGTCCCTCAAACTCATTCCACACATTAACAAACTGTACTCCCATCTCCTCACACATTTCAGCCAGCATATCATTCATAATCCTTGCTCTCCGCCTCATTTCACCACAGTCATACCTAGGCAACACACTGACTACCCTTCCTGTCACGCTATTCTCTTTTATCCTTCCAAGCAGCCTCCTGATATCTATTCTGACATGCTCTTTGTCCTCTCTCAAGTGTCCTCTTTCTAAGGAAGAACATATGTGAAACCATAAACACTGCTAATTATGACTAACTTGTGAGTAGATTGGCATACTGCTATGGTATTAGACCTTGCAAAGGAAGGATGTTAGCAATGCATGAAAAACTGACAAGGATTTTTAAGGGAAACAGTGTTTGTATGCCTAGTGATAGGAAAGTAAATCACATATGAGTTAATTGGATAAATAGCATTATTAAGCAGGCACTACAAAAAAAAAAAAAAACCCTGTCTAGGAGGGAATATAAAGAAACATGATATTAGTCAATCAGTAAGTTTATGAACAGGATAAAGTACAGAATGGCTAGGAAGGAAAAATCGAATTATAAGAGGAAATTAGCCAAGCAGGCCAAAGTAAAAGTTAATGATTATGGAACTTTTAACTTTTAGAAATATAGGTGGTAGGGACTACTGTAACAGAAACAGATGAAATAGTTGACTTACTGAGTAATTACTTTGCAACGGTGTATCATCCAAGCAGAGATAATACAGTCATGGATATGAGAATAGTTGTAATAAATTGCAGATTTTTCGAATATTAAGAAATCTCTATTGAATATAGCCATGGATAAGATGTGGTATAGGCCTGTGTATCACAAGAAAGTTCCACACAGACCTATACCACATCATGCCATATCCATATGAGAAAAATGATAGTATCCTTAACCAGGCAGTTTTTGTCTCATCACTCTTAGGATCTTAATGGAGTAGAATGATAAGATAACTCTGTTTGTAAAGGAGACTTCAAGAGAGAAATAACAAATTACAGACTAATCAGTATCTCAGGAATTGTGGTTAAAGGCAGAATTCAGGAATGGGCAGATAGGAATGTGATACTCAATAGGGAAGCATAGCTTTGTAAAGGGAATGTCTTGCATTAGTAATTTACTCACTTTCTATAATAAAATAATATTTGAGTTGGATAAAGGAAATGGCTATACCATATATTGCTAGGCTTTATAATCATTTGATATGCTGCTGCACAGAAACCTATTACATAAATTGGAACAAATGGTGATTGACAAGAAATTTGGGACATGGATAAGAGAGTGACTGTTGGATAGAAATCAGAAAATAGTATTTGATGCAGTCAAATTGTGGAGTGACCAGTGGTATGCCAAAGGACTTTGTACTCAGGCTGATGATGTTTATTTTTCACATTATTGATATTGGAAATGATTTAAGTGGGAATATCAGTTTGCTAATGATTTTAAATCAGGAAGAGCAATAGTTATTAAAGGTGATGCTGAAATCCTGCAGGATGATTTATATAGACTGGCAGTGTTGGCAAACAATAATGGTTGTCTCAGTGTTGCAGAGTGTAAGTAGAGCTGAAAAGACTACAAGCTGTGTAATTACATTTCCCTAACATTTTCAAGAAATTGACAAAGCTTTTTGAGAATAACTCAATGAGTCAATTGTTTCTTAGCAAGTGATTCATTGAGTTATTCTCATCCCCCCTTCCCCCCACACACCGTTGAGATAGGGAAATTATTATTGCTCTTTGTATGGCTTGACTACAGGGTCTAAACTTTGCTAGGCAAATCCTTCATAGCCATGAGTAGACTGTGCTATGCAGATTTGTTCAAGTGAGTGTTTCTGGTGTTGAGGAAGTGGTGGAGAAGATTTCCAGAGGTGGGGAAACAAGTTAGTGGCAGATCTATAGAATTTTTCCCTTTTGAAGATATTTTGATGGCTTGTGTGTTAAACAGTTTCATTTACAAGTGGAATGATAGAAACCTAAGGTATCAGATGGATTTTATAAGATAGAAGCAGAAGAATTGAGTTAAGGGGATAATAAATCCCTCATTATTTTAAAGCCAGATACGAAACTCGGAGCTCGAAATCTATCGAAATCTAAGAGTTTCATGCCAAAGAACTGTTTGCGAGTCCAGGCGTAAGTCATCACCTGGGTAGTACAACACTAGGGCAACTCGTTGCAAAGGTGGAGCAAGATCTGTCACTATCCTTAATATTTTCTCATAATGTAAAATGCAGCTCCTAGGAGATGTATTACTGTTTTACATTATGAGGAGAGGTCACTACCCAGACCGGTTTCGACCTTTATTGAGGTCTCATCAGTGAGTAGGTAGACCTGGAATACCAAGGTTTAAGTGAACCGAACTTACACCCCCACTAATGAATTGCCAGAGCAGTGTACCCATATATTATTATTACTATGATAAAGGGCCAAGAGGCTGTTTTTCCGGCGGCATAAATTAAGGGATATATGGGTACACCTCTGTGGCATTTCGTTAGTGGGGTATATGTAAGTTGTAAGTTCAGTTCACTTAAACCTTGGTATTCCAGGTCTACCTACTCACTGATGAGACCTCAATAAAGGTTGAAACCGGTCTGCGTTTTGTAATGTAAAATGATGCTCCTCCTAGGAGCTGCATTTTACATTATGAGAAAATATATTAGGATAGTGACAGATCTTGCTCCACCTTTGCAACGAGTTGCCCTAGTGTTGTACTACCCAGGTGATGACTTACGCCTGGACTCGCCAATAGTTCTTCGACATGAAACTCTTAGATTTCGATCTCTGAGTTTTGTATCCGGCTTTAAAATAATGAGGGATTTATTATCCCCTTAACTTAATTTACGCCATCGGAAAAATAGCCTCTTGGCTCTTTATCATAGAAGCAGAAGAAATTTTTCAGTATATGACATGAGTGACGAGAATAAGGGGGTTACTCTCAAGGCCAGTACAGTGGTTGTTTAACCACTGTACTGTAATACAAAATGTCCATTCAAGTCAATATAACTTTTGGATATAGAAATAATATGAAGTGTATATTTTTGATATGTTTTATCCATGTGTTATTTGGGTAGTTAAAAGTGTCATTAACAAGGCACAAATGAGTGTCTTGTTAATGACACTTTATCAGCACTCACCACAAGTGGTTTGTCAGGAAATGAGTTCAAGGATAGGTATGATGCAGATTGCTACTCTGTTGTTATTACACTGGCAGCTCCATAGAGTCTGAAGAGTAATTACGGGATACTAACAGTAACCTTTTAAGAACACTTATCATACCCCACTTTAAAGCATTCACAAAACCACTGCCAACCCATTTCATTCATTTATTATTGTACTCTCCAAGTAAAAAATCTAGCCCTATAATGATTAGCATTGCATTAGGACACTAGAATTTAATGAGTGAAATGGATTGCCAGACAGTTTCAATGCCTATAACAATGCTTATGTCAGGGGTGATCAACCCGTCGATCGCAGAGCAATTTTTGGCTGATCTCTTGTGTATTCCTTGTGTATTTGTATTACTTACAAATTTAATTAAAACTGAAAACATAATATTTTATTTATCATTATTTTGTATTATTTTTAATTCGCTTTAAGTGTATTGGTATTGTTTCTTTATTTTTCGTTAAAATTGTCAAATCAGTAATTTTCTTATAAGTTCGGGTAAATGAATTAATT
Source organism: Typopeltis vanoorti (assembly GCF_054136105.1). Lineage (NCBI taxonomy): Eukaryota > Metazoa > Arthropoda > Arachnida > Uropygi > Thelyphonidae > Typopeltis > Typopeltis vanoorti. The sequence goes on along the minus strand of NC_143555.1, from coordinate 120,099,701 downwards.
TGGATCAGTGGAGGTCAAACAGTGAGCCAAGTGAATACGATTATAAGCAAAGTGTAAAAACTCGATTGTAGCTTAAATATTAAATATTACAAAGCACATTACATCGATTTTTTACTTAGGTTAAGTCCCATGTGAATATTGTAAAAAAATAAATTTTGTTTGTCTCAGTATAGTTTGTATTAGATGTTTTTGTAAATAACTCTTGAAGCTAACTGTATATACTGCTTTAATAAGAATATGTTAGAGTGTTAAAAACAAAGGCAATGTTTTTGTTGCCGAAGCTGTAAATGGTGGCATTAGAAAGATTGTTATTGAAACTTGTATGTATGAGAAAGGCTTGTAGGCTCTAAGTGTAAACATCTCCGAAATCAGTCAGAAAGAGTTCAGATAACTTTTCGATGGCCAGCAACTTAATCAAAAGAAAGTGGAGGAGAACAAAAGGCGTGCCGAACTTGAAACTTAAGATGAAAGACTCATACCGTTTCTTTGGGGGGGGGGGCAAACTTCATGCGAGGTCTCAGAGGAGGCCTAATAAAAAGGGATTGAAACAAGAGGTGTCCCGGTTCCAGAATTGCTGTCAGAGAGACTGCCCGGATTCTTGAGAGAGGAGTTTCTTGCTTCCAGAAAGGAGCTTCTCGGTTCAAGACATCGCTAGAGAGAGACTACTTCTAGGCTGCAGACAAGGTTTCAAATTGCCGAAAGGAAGAGAATTTCTCCAATTGCTGGAGAAACGTTTCGAGGCCAGGTTAATGTCAGACATTCACCAGTGTGTTGCATCTTCATTACAGTTTGATGAATCAAACGACTTCACTGATATTGCCCAGTTAATGGTGTTATTCGCATGGTATTTCAAGATTATTCAAGTAAAGAAGAACTTTTGAAAATTATACCATTATTGGGGAGGACTAGGGGAGTAGACATTTTTTCAGTATTTGATGAATTTGTGAAACAAGACAAACTTCCGCCTTTTAAACTTGTGTCTATTACTACTGATGGTGTTCCTGCAATGATGGGTAATAAATCAGGCTTCATTCCATTATGTAAAAACGATGACAAATATCCAGATTTTTTAACGTACCACTGTATTATTCACCCAACAAGTACTGCATAGTAAGAGATTAAACACGAAAGATGTTTTGGATATTACATTTAAAATTGTAAATTCTGTTCGAGGAAAAGCCCTGCAACAGCAGTTATTTAAATTACAGGCAGATGATAATAGGGAACTTCTGTTGTACAATAATGTTCGCTGGCTCCACAGAAGTCAATTTTTTGAAAGATTTCTTGATTAATTAACGATATAAAAATTTTTCTTGATGAAAAAGTAGATATTTATCCACAATTGAGAGTGATAAAAGATGGCTGTTACACTTATCATTTCTAGTAGATTTCTGTACGAAAATAAGCAATTTAAATTTAGAGTTACAAGGTAGAGATAAAAATTTAATTGACATGTTGAGTTAAATAAAAACGTTCCAGCAATACATACTTTTATTAAAGAAAAATATAAATGACTGCAAATTTAGACATCTCCCATATTTATTAAAATTTTTTGAACAAAATCGAGAAATGCTTCACTATGATTTAAAAGACTTTATTCGTGAAATAGAATTAGTTGAGGAAGAAATAAATTCAAGATTTAAAGATTTTAATAAAACTGAAATGATTGTATCTTTTATCAATAATCCATTTCAAGAAAACTTGAACATCACAGAATTTTCAAATAAAATTAATTGACTGTTTGATATAAACCAAGCTGAAGTAGAACTTGAGATAATAAACATTCAGAATAGTTTACATTTAAAATCAATAAACATTGAAGTCATTTGGAAGTATGCACATGAAAAATTCCCAATATTAACTGATATTGCATGAAAAATTCGGTCGTGTTTCGGATTGACATGCTTGTCAGAATCCGCTTTTTCAAATAAGAAGTCATAAAAAATCAATTAAGAAACCAAATTACAAATGATCATTTGGATGATTGTCTGCGATTGGCCACTTCTTCATATCAACTTGGCTATGAAAATATTGCGAGGTCCAAACAATGCCAAAATTCACATTAACTTTTTTTTTTTTTTAAATCAACCAGCATTTCCTGTGATTTGTGAATTTGTAATCAATCTGTTGTTTTTTCTAACTTTGGTTTTCCAAAATAGAGAAATAAATATTTTATTCCAATATATTTGGTTTTTTTTTGTTGTATTAAAATAATTAAAAGTGATAAATAAATTTTTAAATACACAAATAAAGTTTTTAGTTGTGTATTTTTTTTTAGTTGTTTATTTTTGCATAATGAGATATCAGATTGGGGGAACTTGATCTATACAAGAGAGTAGATCGCCGAATAACTTATATATAAGAGAGTAGATCGCCGAATAACTTTTTATAGAAAAATAACTTGCATAGTAAAAAAGGTTGAACACCACTGGCCTATGTGATTCACACAACCATTATTCATACGCTGTATGAATAATGGTTGGTGAGGGTTTCCTATGATATGTCTTTGAACTCCATAATGATGCTTGTGTAATAATAATAAATTTGGATACATCAAATAATACAGCAGTTTGTTGAATTACCATAATCCAACAATTAGAGTCATAATATCCTAACATTTGTGTTAAGATATTATGACTGTAAATTTCATTTGTAAACAAGAATTTCTAGGTCTTTTCATAGAAGGCAAATTAGTTTCCTAATGTGACTTTTTTTTCTTCTTTTTTAAATTTGAAATATTTAGATATGATCAACCTGACACCAGAGGTTACAAAACTTATTGTAGATCACTTTCATGTGTGAAGGTTAAGAGGAAGGTAGAGATCTATTAATGTGGTTCTGGATGCTATAATCTGTTGTAAGTGGAGGTTTCTGTGGTTTACAAGTTCACATGATATATTCCAGTAATTGGACCACATTTTTTTTAATAAGCTATATAAAACACAATGAATTAATAAAAGACCTGACAAGTTTTGTAAGGCGTTTGACTTACATCTTCAGGGGCAAAAGGTAACTGAAAGTTAAAACAACAAAAAAGAGATTAACAGCTCACACTATATAGTTGTAGCCATCTGACTATTCATAAAATTTAAAATCAGAATGCAGATTCAAAGCAGTGCTGGGTTTAAACAATGCTGGATGATGCCACATTCTGTTGTTCACGTTCATAATGTCCGAGGTCTGACTGAGGTATATTTTTTATTAAAGCTGACCAAACTTGGTGGAGAATTAATCCTTGATTTTTATTCCATTGTGTTGGTATTTTAAGCATGTTTGCAGCTTCTTTAAATTTCCTTATGTAACAATTTTTTTCTATGTACGACATGTTTGTATTCTTCCATAGTACATTGTGGCCGATGGAAGTGGTATGAAAAGCTAGACCTGATTTTTGTTGTTCTCTTCTGTTTTGTACATCCTTTTGGTGTTTGTTCATGCGAATTTCTCCAGGTCTTCCTGTCTGTCCTACGTAGCAGATGCCGCAAGAACAATAAATTTTGTAAACACCTGGTTTTTTTTAAGGATGATGAGGAGGTTTCGGGGGATGTAGAAATCTCGAAATTTTTTCCAGCGGCAGAAAGGCTACTTTGATGTTATATTTATTAAGTAATTTAGCCATCTTGTCTGTAACATTTTTGATATATGGAAGCATAATAGCGTTTTTGAAATCTTGTTTCTGAGAGATGCTTGTAGGAGGTGTATGGAGATTTTTTTGATAGTCTTGGTTTCATAACCATTCTTTTGAAAGATCTGTGTTAGATATTCTAAATATTACCTAAATAATTTGCATAATAATATAAAATTTACTTTAGAACAAGAAGAACTTAGAAAACTGCCTTTTCTAGCCATTCTATTAGAAGTCAATGAAAAGGATAATTAACTTTCTTCATTTCTCTGTTTTTTCTGTGCTGGAAATGTTATACGCCCTGTCCCTTAGAGTTTTTATTAGACCTATTTTTTGCGAAGGGTGTGGTGTGAGGCCGCATTAAGAAATCTTCCTGTGTTGGTGGGTTTTCTATATATTGAGAAAGAACGTTTATTATCTTTTTCATTGACTTCTAATAGAATGGCTAGAAAAGGCAGTTTTCTAAGTAATTCTTGTTCTAAAGTAAATTTTGTATTATTATGCAAATTATTTAGGTAATCTTTGAAAGCAATGAGTTCATCTGTTGTTCCTGGCCATATGATGAATATATCATTCACATAGCGTAGCCATATTTTTGGTTTCTGATGATAATTGTTTAAAGCATTATTTTCAAAGTTTTTCCTAAATAGGTTAGCTAAAGCCGGAGAGAGGGAAGAGCCCATAGCCAATCCTTCTTTTTGTTCCCAAAATTTGTCTTGAAACATGAAAAAAGTATTATTTATACAATTTTTATAAAGGTCTTCTAGGAGATTCACAGTTTCTTTTCTTGGAACATTTGTAAATAGGCTGATAACATCCAAACTTGCTAATATGTCTGAAGGTCCAATATAAATATCTTTTACTTTTTCAATAAAATGTGTACTGTTCTTGATGAAAGAAGATGTTTTTCCTGTGTGAGGTAAAACCATTTTGGTGAGATGTTTTGCTAAATTAGAGATTGGAGTCTCTAACCATCTACTATTGGTCTTAAGGTAATACCTATCTTATGAATTTTTGGTACACCATAAATTCTTGGAACTAATGGGTGTTTTGAATGTAGAGTTCTTTTGAGTTCTTCAAAAGTGAGTGTTTTTGGTATAAAGTTACGCAACTAGAGAAATTACGTATTAAACATTTTAATTTCATCAACCATCTTATATTCTTAATCTGTTGCAGAGATAATGAAATCATTCCTAAGTTCATCCAAATCAAACCTGCATTCCATACAAATAAAGCCAACAGAATTTACAGAAGAATGGAACTAGCTATTCTAAGAGAAAGGATTGCAGCCACTAGATCAGAATTAGCACATATTAGCCAAGATACATTTTGTCTACATGATGAGTTAGCCACATCTCTTCTGTCCGACTTGCGAATAACATAGATATCATCACATATAACAAGGCTATGGCAATCTCTGATCGAAGAAGCATACTTTAATCAGAAAATTCAACTTATTTCTTCACAAAAAACAAAAACAAAGAAAACACCAAGATTATGCCAAAGTAGTTATCAACCTTTCTTCAAGAGTCCTATCAAGAGAAGAAAATAATCTACTCCTAAAAGGTTTTAACTTTGCCTTAACGGCACATTTCATTCCAAAAATTGACATAATGGCTCAAATAGAAAAAGGAATAAGAAATTTACCTGGTAATACATCAGATCTCATCCACATACAAACCACAGAATTACTATTGCAAAGTAAATTAATTACCTGAAAGGAAATTGTGAAAGAATATTTGTTATCATCAATGGTAAGTTGCACACCATGAGTGAAGAAGAGGACGCAATTTGGAGTAAAGTGGATGACAAACAATATTAAACAGGAATTGCATGCGAAAAAAAGGCTATGGAAGAGATATAAGGAGACAGGTGAAGAGATGCATGAGGAATATAAGACACAGGCCAGAAGAGTGACTAGTGTGGTAAGGAAAGCGAAACTGGAATATTGCAATTTTCTTAGACTTGGTGAAGGCATTTGACAGGGTGCCACATGATAAGCTGATATTTAAGTTGCAGCACATGGGTCTGGATGTCAGATTGGTCAACTGGATTCAGGATTGGCGGTCTGATAGGTATCAGAGAGTTGTGTATGGTGGAGCAGTTTCCAGGAGGCAGAGGGTTGCAAGTGGGGTCCCACAGGGCTCAGTACTAGGACCTATATTGTTTAACCTTTATATCAATGACATAGCCAGTGGATTGCAGGGGGATATTCAGTTGTTTGCGGATGATGCAAAGCTGGGAAGGATTATTAGTAATAGTGCAGATGTGGTAGCTCTGCAAGAGGATTTAAATAAGCTAGATAGATGGGAAAATGAATGGGGATTTCAGTTTAATGCAGAAAAATGTTTGGTCTTCAGGTTTGGGAAACATAGATAGGATGCTGCATACTCTGTGGGAGGAGTTATACTGGAGGAAGTAGGGGAGATGAGATCTGAGGTTGATGATTGATAGAAACCTGAAGTTTAGGGGACATATTGCAAAGGTGGTGAAGGTAACACTGAGGATTGCTGCTATTATGAGAAGGACACTGACCTGCAGAGATAAAAGGGTTATCATTCTGTTGTATAAGTCTCTGATCAGACCACACTTGGACTATTGTTCTCAGATTTGGTCCCCAGGATTTGAAGTGGATAAATTAACTGTGGAAAGGATACAAAGACAGATGACAAAGATGGTTTCAGGACTGTACAAGGATAGTTATGAGGATCGGATGAGAGAATGTGGACTGCAGAGTTTGGTGGATAGAAGAAGGAGAGGTGATATGATCGAGACTTTTAAACTGTTGAGAGGCGGTTACAGGGTTGACACTGGGGAGTTCTTTCGTTTGGTTGATCAGTGGGAAGGAGTGATGAGAAGAGGCCATCCCTGGAAGTTACGAAAGGAAACTGTGAGCAAGAGGGTGAGGAGTGGTTTCTTTGTATGGAGGGTGGTTTAACTGTGGATTGCATTGCCTGATGGAGTGGTGAGAGCGAGAACGGTTAATTAGTTTAAGGAGTGGTATGATAGACTGTGTTTCTTAGTGGTGGGCCTCCCCTCGATGAGTCTTGACAGACTTTATGTTCTTAGGAAGGACCTCCCAAGATGAGTCTTTTGACTCCTTGGAGGCCTGAATAATAATAATAATTATCTTCCTTACACGGAATACACTTCCCTCAAAGAATTAAAATCAGATAAAAAAAACAAAAAGGATCTAGATCTTTTCCCTGCCAACCTGGCAGGGAAAAGATCCAGAGGAAGACCAAGATATAGGTGGATTGATAGTAAAACGTGCCTTAGAAGATAGAAATATAAGATCTGATAATGTTGGAGTCTTAACAGGTAACAGACTGGTTTGGAGGAAAATTGTAGATAGGAAGTTAGTAATGATTTAAATTTTTCATGTAATACTATCATATTCTATACACCCCCCCCCTTGAGGGTACATGACTGGATTTTGATGATGAGTTTGAAGTAGAAAATTTAAGTGAGTTATTTAAGTATATTCATACACATGCTTAAAGGAAAGTGGAGGGAATAATGGTGGATAATTGGGGTAAATAGTGCTCATGAAAATACACTGGTGGAAAATAACCTAAAGACGAATTACGTTTTTACTTGTATATGAAAAAATTTTCATGACTATAGCCAATATGGACATATGGACAATATGGACATAAATTTATTGCCAGCATGCTAATAATTATATTACACTAAATGTGTGTTATAAATTTTGTTCAAATTGAATTGCAATATATTCTTGGCAAAAGTTACAAATTTCCTAAGGAATGTAGTTAGGGAATTAACGTATGGTGCTTACAGAAAACTATGCAGAGAGTTATTTCATTATGGAATATGTCTACCCCAAATTATGCAGCAGCTCTCCCAACATCGTACATATTTAGCACTAAGTGATTCAGCAGTTTGAGGCAAACTAGCCCACTCCTCCTTCGTTGCAAGGATGAGGCTTTGTTCGTTTTTCTGAAGGATTTCGAGCAGCAATGCATCTCCCTATTGTGTACCGAACATCTTCTATAGGGTTAAGATCTGGGGAACATGCTAACCTCTCAATTTGATTAATATCCTTAGTCTCCAGAAGTATCTCCACTGCTTGTGTACGATGTGGTGTGGCATTGTCATCCATAAAAATGAATTCTTCCTCTATATCTCCACAGAACAATTGAACATGACTCTGAAGAACTTCATTACATCACCAGTCATGGTCCTTTTTTCCAGCACACAGTTCATTGCTTCAATTAAGCATAATGCCTCCCACACCATGATCCCCAGCACTGCCATATCTATCCCTTTCGAGATTCAAGAACATTCTTGCAATCGTAAGCAGTACTTTTCGCCCACTGATTAGAGATCCTTCAACACTTCTGCATATGTCAGAAAAAGGAGAATACATTCCGCTAATAGGGTAATCAGTCCGTATTGTGGGATGAGTTGTTTATTATTACAGGTTGGAAAATTAACTTCTCTTTTATGATTATTGTAGTTAACTATGTTGCTTGTATAACAGTTGGAAAATTTTACCTATAAAGCACTTGATTTCGCGTGTTGGCGACAATTCGTACGTCCTTCATTTCTTTCTCCCCTTCAGCATGAATCGACTATTCTTTGCAAGACGCCAAGCAGAGACCTACAAACGGTGGTCGAACTATACCACTTTCATACCAGATCAAGTGTCTTCTAGTATTGGAGGAAAGATTAAAATGACTCTCTTCTGTAACGAGCACATTAGCCTATTGATGTCTTGTCCAATTTTTATGGATACACACCATTAAAAACATGCTCTACGATTAGCTGTGGATAAAGGGATGCAGATTACAGGCCTTTGGGCATATAGGCCTACTTGTTGCAGATGTCTTGCAACAGTTTGTCAAGATATCTGTGTACCCATGCTTGATTGAAGCTAACATGCAAGCTGACTACTGGGGGATGCATTGATTATGTTTTGCTGTTATAACCCAAAATCTCTCTTTATGCTCCATGGTAGAGTGAGAGTTGACCTCTTAGCAAATGTCTAGAATACATTCCATTAGTTTGCAATGCTGCTCAGAGCCTGGATACAGCACTATGAGAGATTTCAAACTCTCTGGCAATATCAGTAATTCTGCAACCTCCTTCAAGTTTTCTAATAATTTTATCCTCATATGAAATCCTCATACAGTCTGCGCGGTTAGCCTAGTGGCTATGCGCTTCGCAACCATATGCCTGGGGAAGGAGTGTCCTAGGTTCGATTCCCGTCGGTGACGTGAGGAGCTGAAGGATCTTCCTCAGCCATAGCCAAGTTAGCCAGTCTTGGGCGTGGACAGCAGGGTTTTTTCCCCAGTTTATTCTGGGGATTTTCATCCCGCAATGCAGGCAAACTGGCTTGAGAACTCAACACTACAGGCCATAGGATACACCGGGGCATAAGGTTGACCACCTTATCCTGTAAACGGAGTGAGGTCTGATGATCAATGGACCCTCCACACCGCAAGGTAAAAGAGGGTATAAGGAAGATGACAAGATGTCATATGAAATCATCTATATGATGTCAATGGGACGTTACAAGACATCCAAGTTTGCAACTTTATTCCTTCATGACATCTTCAAACACAATTCGCTTAGTGCAGCCTTTTGCCTTTTTATCTGTTTGAGTGCTACCAAGTGACCAGTTTGCATGCAATTTGAAAATTTGAATGTATACTTGCTTTCTACATGAAATTGTCAGTTATACAAATTTCCACAAGTTGATTTGTCTGAATTTGTAGCTGTAATCTTCAGAAATAGTGTTCTTCCTTAGGTTTTGGACATGTACACTTGGTGTGAAGAGGCCTATTACTTACATGTCACTTTGCATCTCATCAGGACAGTGAGAGATAAAATTTGTTCTGTATTCATTGATGAGGAGAAGAAGAGATAAGAACTGATATCTCAGAGATTGGAAAAAGTATTCTGTGAGAGAGAGAGAGAGAGAGAGGAGACTTGCCATTGAACAAATTCTGTCTATCACAGTCTGATGATGGTATTTGTGTTGGGTAATGGTGTGAAATGCATGTTACTTATATGTCATCTCACACCAACACAAAAATCATTATCAGAACTATGAAGGATAGAATTTGTCTATATCAAGTGAGGAAAAGAAAAGACAAAAACTGATATCTCAGAGATTAGAACTGGTTTGAGAAAGGCATTGTGTGAGAGAGAGGAAATTTGCCCAAGATTGTGGTTTGAGTTGCCAAGACGAGAGGAGCATCTACCATGTATGTGGGAGGAGATCTGGCTAAAAAGTGAAGAGGGTTATCAGGAATTCATGTATGTAGATGTACAGTTTGCATTAGGTCATTGCTTATATCAAGGACTTCTGCCTCTCATTTAGCTTGGTCAATGGTGCTGGAAAAAGGCAGTCAGTTGGAATTGTGACCATTGAGGAATATGAGGAATCATATTTAAAATGAACATATTAAAAAGCAACATGAGTGCATTCTTGAATGCACTCATGATAGCATTCAAGAATGTATGAGTATAAAGGTTAATTGAACAGATGTTTGATGTCAAGATGTCAGGAAAAAGACTCAAAGGAAGACCAAAGCAGATTGATGTGGTCAAAATTGGCTACCAGTGCAAGGCAGAAATATAAGATTTGACAATATTGGACTGCTAAAGAAATGATCAACTAATTTGGATGAAAATTTTTGTCAGGACATTAGTAATAATGTAAACTTAAATAAACTTAAAGTATATTTTTTAAAAATATTTCAAAATTTCTTGAATATATATATATATATATATATATATATATATATATATATTGAAGAAATTTTGAAATATTGAGGCTGAGAGATGACAAAATAGAAAAATCTATTTATCTTCTGCTATTGAACAAACTTTAGATACTAATACTTGGCAACATATTAAAGATATGATAAGCTCACAAGCATCTAATGTCCAGAACACCAACAAAGCTGAATTAATTAGAAAATTTGAAGCATTAAGGTTAGAACAGCAAAAATAATCAAAATTTAACTATTCAACTTTCTCCTGATAAGATTATTATTATTACTGTATGGGTCATGGAGTCTTAGTCCTACTAAGACTCATTGTTGAAGACCAACACTGTCAATACAATATGTATTGTACAATATGATATTGTACAATATCAATAACACTCTAAGAGTGGAGGCTTTGGAAGGAAGTGAGACAAATGATTTTGAGAGCATGTGATGTGAGGTAGAGGTAGGCAAGACAGGATATTTAGTGGGGTGTTGCTACAGACCCAGGAGCACAGAGGATGGGGACCAGGAGATGTTTAGACAGTTAAGTTTGGCAAGTGCAAGAAGAATAATTGTTATGGGAGATTTTAACTACAGCAGTATAAATTGGAGAGAGGAAGATGCATGTAGCAATAGGAGAATGGAATTTTTAGTATTCTTGAGGGACAAATGTCTTAGGCAACATGTAACAGAGGGAACAAGAGGTTCAAGAGTTTTGGATTTGGTTATAGCATCAGAAGAGTTGATAATAACTGAGATGACATCTCTCCCACCAGTTGGAGAGAGTGACCATATGGTTTTGACTTGGAAAATGAATAGACATGCAGGAGTATCAAAGAGACGGGAACTTATGTGGAATTATAAAGCAGGTGATTATAATAGTCTTAGACGTCAACTTGGGGAAGTTTCATGGAGGGAGGAATTGGAAGGCCGGGATATCATTAGTGCGTGGGAAATTGTGAAAGAATATTTGTTAGCAGCAATGGTAAGTTGTATACCACGAGTGAAGAAGAGGACACAATTTGGAGTAAAGTGGATGACAAACAATATTAAACAGGAATTGCATGCGAAAAAGAGGCTATGGAAGAGATATAAGGAGACGGGTGAAGAGAAGATGCATGAAGAATATAAGACACAGGCCAGAAGAGTGACTAGTGTGGTAAGGAAGGCGAAACTGGCATATGAGAGGAGATTGGCCTTAAGATTCAAAGAAAATCCTAGGGAATTTTTTAGCTATGTGGCCATTAGGAGGAGAAATGACTGTGGAAGAATGATATTGTGGGATAAAATGGGAATAGAGTGACTGATGCAGAGGACATAGTGGAATTGTTCAATGAACACTTTACTGGAGTATTTCATCCTGGAGGAGTCAGTTTTAATGCTAGAGTGATAGGGCAGGTTCGAGGTTTAGAGGTACAGGAGGAGAGTGTGTTTCAGATACTGAGTACTCTGGATGTTAGTAAAGCTTTGGGACTGGATGGTATTTCACCATGAGTTTTGAGAGAATGTGCTAGGGAACTGACAGTACCTTTAACCTGACTTTTCAATGAAAGTCTGGCTGTAGGAAAGGTGCCCAGGGAATGGAAGGAAGGTAAGATAGTGCCATTGCATAAGTGGTAACAGACTGGAAGTGTCTAATTATAGGCCAGTTTGTGTGTCATCAGTAGTTGTTAAGATCTTGGAGAAAGTAAGGATTGACCATATACAGCATTGGACAGATGATTGTAATGTTATCTGTGAGAGTCAACATGGATTTGTGAAAGGGCGCTCTTGTTTTAGCAATATGCTAGCCTTTTATAATAAAGTTACAAGAACATTAGATGAGGGAAAGGCATATACTGCAATTTTCTTAGACTTAGCGAAGGCATTTGACAGGGTGCCACATGATAAGCTGATATTTAAGTTGCAGCACATGGGTCTGGATGTCAGATTGCTCAACTGGATTCAGGATTGGCTGTCTGATAGGTATCAGAGAGTTGTGTATGGTGGAGCAGTTTCAAGAGGCAGAGGGTTACAAGTGGGGTCACACAGGGCTCAGTACTAGGACCTATATTGTTTAACCTTTATATCAATAACATTGCCAGTGGATTGCAAGGGGATATTCAGTTGTTTGCAGATGATGCGAAGCTGGGAAGGATTATTAGTAATAGTGCAGATGTGGTAGCCCTGCAAGAGGATTTGAATAAGCTAGATAGATGGGCAAATGAATGGGGGTGTCAGTTTAATGCAGAAAAATGTAAGGCCTTAAGGTTTGGGAAACATAGATGGGATGCTGCATACTCTGTGGGAGGAGTTATACTGGAGGATGTAGGGAAGACAAGAGATCTGGAGTTGATGATTGATAGAAACTTGGAATTTAGGGGACATATTGCAAAGGTGGTGAAGGTAACACTGAGGATTGCTGCAATTATGAGAAGGACACTGACCTGCAGAGATAAAAGGGTTATCATTCCATTGTATAAGTCTCTGATCAGACCACACTTAGACTATTGTTCTCAGATTTGGTCCCCAGGATTTGAAGGGGATAAATTAACTGTGGAAAGGATACAAAGACAGATGACAAAGATGGTTTCAGGACTGTACAAGGATAGTTATGAGGATCAGCTGAGGGAATGTGGACTGCAGAGTTTGGTGGATAGAAGAAGAGGTGATATGATTGAGACTTTTAAACTGTTGAGAGGTGGTTACAGGGTTGACACTGGGGAGTTCTTTCGCTTGGTTGAACAGTGGGAAGGAGTGATGACAAGAGACCATCCCTGGAAGTTACAAAAGGAAACTGTGAGCAAGAGGGTGAGGAGTGGTTTCTTTGCATGGTTGAACCATGGAATGCATTGCCTGATGGAGTGGTGAGAGCAAGTACGATCAATGAATTTAAGGAGTGGTATGATAGACTTTGTGTTTCTTGGGGGGGGACCTCCCCTCGATGAGTCTTGACAGACTTTATGTTCTTAGGAAGGACCTCCCAAGATGAGTCTTTTGACTCCATGGAGGCCTGAATAATAATAATATCTATTGTACCTCTCCTTCACAGACAATACACTCACAACTGTCTCAGACCTGTTACATTCATCCCCACTCTACAAGCAAAAAATCCAGTCCTTACAGCCTTGCTAACCACACTGTTACCTAACTTCCAGGGAATTACCTCTTATTCTGTCCCCTCTATTCATATGAGAAAATATTTTCTTTGTATTAATCTTATAAAATCCTTTAAGTAATTAAATATTTCTATTATATCCCCTTTTTTGCCTATTAGCCAGTTTTTGCAATTGACAATCCCTTAATCTATCCTCACAGGGAGCATTCCACAAGCCACTCACCATCTTGGTCACTCACCTCTGGATCCTCTCGACCACTTCCTCATCCCCAAGAGATACAAGTGACTACACCTGATATGGTTGTATCAAGGGTTTATAAAAAAGAATAATAACTCACTTCAGTAAATAAGTAATCCTGTGAGCTACCTGAGCCCCTTTAGCAATGTGCCCTCTGAACTTCATCTCTCTGTCTACTGCTACACCTAAATCCCTGGCTTCATCAATTTCCTGGAGTACAGTTCCCTCAATGTGGTGCACAGCTTATAATCTTTGTATCCCAAAATACATAACTTTACACTATTCCACATTAAATTGTGGAAAAGTGTTATGTTACCAAGATCTATTACAAAGGAATTGTTACTTACAATAACAGAAAAAGCAACTTGTTTTCTTCCAACTCAAGAAGCTAATTACTTTGTATGGAATCTCAACAATTAACATTGCAAAATCCCCAATAGATCATCGTACTATGGAGAAACATCAAGCTGTAAAAAATAGATATTATAATTCTCTCAGCAGACAAAAGTAACATGACTGTTATCTTAAATACTGAAGAATGCAACAACAAAATGATAAATTTACAATTATAGTTACAATTACTATATATACTTATTCAATTCTTGAGAGAGAGAGAGAGATCCAACTTGTGAACTTCATAATCATTCTAACAAGCCCCTGAAAACCAGTACAGAATTTCCTAGAAATTTAAGAAGGCCTCTTCATTCACTTCATCCTCTCATCCCACAATTATATGGTTTTCCTGAAATACACATAAGGAACACACTTCTCTAAGACCCATTGTAGAAAGCATTGATTTTCCCCAAATACAAGCTTTCAAAACATTTGGCCAAAATTGTAAAAGGTTTAACAGACTTGACCACTTCCTTATTCATGAATTCTGAATACTTTATTCCATTGTTAAAGACATTTATCTTCAAAAAAGATGAAATTATGGCATTTCTTTGTTATATCCCTCTTTACTAACGTGCCTTCAGAAGAAGTTTTAATTATTTTAAAAGATTTTAAAGTTATTAAAAGTTACTTAAGTTATTAAAAAAAAGTTTTGTCATTGTGACTCATTGCATAAATCCTGTTTACATTCTTTTTAAAAATACTATTTACAAACAGAACTTTAGCTCAGCCATGGGCAATCCATTCTTCTTCTTTGAGTGCCATCTCCTATCGGAGGTTGGCAACCACCTTGGCAAATTTTGAGCGATTCTCAGCTATACTGAGCAGTCTCTCAGAGTTCACACCAGCCCACTGTCGGATATCTGCCAGCCAAGATTTTCTTCATTTTCCTTGTCCTCTTCTTCCATTTATCTTCCCTTTTATAATCAATTGAAGTATCTTATATTTTTCATTACGAAGTAGGTGACCAAGATATGCAGTTTTCCTTCTTTTTATGGTATCTAAAAGTTCACGTGATTTCCCCATTTGTTCCAGTACTTCCTGATTGGACGTTTTTGCTGTCCATGGGATTTTTAACATTAGTCTGTATAACCACATCTCAAAGGCTTCAAGTCTTTTTATTGATGTTGTCTTCAAGGTCCAAGTTTCTGCACCGTACAGCAGTACAGACCATACATAGCATTTAACCATGCGTACTCTAAGCTCTAAGTTTAAACTGCGGTTACACAGTGTTGATTTCATCAAGAGAAAATTTTTTCTTGCCATTTCAATTCTAACTTTTATTTCCATTTCTGGATTGCATTCTTCATTTAACCAGCATCCGAGATATTTAAACTTTGCCACTCTTTCTATTTGTTTCCTATTTAAAGAATGTGCTAAATTAAGAATTGGTTTCTTACTTATGACCATGAATTTAGTTTTGGTGATATTTATTTTTAATCCCATTTTTTCACTCTCTGCATTTATTAGTTCCAAAAGATTTTGAAGATCCTGAATATTGTCAGCCAGAAGAGCTGTATCATTGGCATATCGGATGTTACTGATGATTTCACCATTTACACTAATCCCTTCCTTTCTTCCTTCCAAGACTTTTTGAAATATGGCTTCTGAGTAGATGTTAAAAAGAAGAGGTGACAGCACACATCCGTGCCTTACTCCTCGTTTGATGTTAATGGAGTCTGTAATAATGTCATCAACTTGAACAGATGCCTTTTGGTTCCAATATAAGTTTTCAATGATCCTGATGTCTTTACCATCTAATCCAATTCTTTTTAATAGTACAATCATTTTAGCATGTTGGACTTTGTCAAATGCTTTCTCGAAGTTGATGAAGCAAATGAATATTACCTTGTTTTGGTCAATACATTTTTGAAATAAGATCTGAGAACAGAAAAGAGCCTCTCTTGTTCCCAAGCCGTTTCTAAAGCCGAATTGGGTATCATTGATAGTGTCTTCACATTTTCTGTATATTCTTTTTTGAATTATTTTCAGAAACATTTTGAGAACGTGACTCATTAGGCTGATCATTCTATAATCATTACAAGTTTTCGCATTTACTTTTTTAGGTAGCATGATGAAGGTTGACTGTAACCAGTCTTGAGGGATTATGCCTGTATCGTAGATTTTATTAAATAGCTTTACTAATATGTTAATGTTGTCACCTTCTAATAACTTTACTATTTCTGCTGGTATTCTATCTGGTCCTAGGGCTTTACCATTTTTAGCTGAGTTTAATGCACATTCTACCTCTGATTTTAGAATGCATGGACCTTCCATATGTTCATAAGTATTTTCTGGGTTCTGTCTGTTATCAGTAAAGAGTTCTTCTATATATTTCACCCATTCTTGTATTTTGTCATCCTTTTTGGATATAATTTCTCCCTTTTTGTTTCGAAGGATACAGAATTGTTTTTTTTATATATACACCTGAGGTCTCTTTCATCTTTTTGTGTAGATTAAAATCCATTATCTCCCATATTATCAAATTTATATTTAGAGGCCTTTGAGGAAAAAGCAATAATTTCCTTCTCATTAAATCCAAAATTATGGTAATGTGGAGCCATGGGAGCTGGAATTTAGCAGTTCCCTCTCGTTCCTGGATGTCAAACTTACTTATGTGTCAGAAAAACTGAAGATCTCAATTTACAGAAAAACCCACACATACCAATATATACCTTCATGCACAATCTCATCATTATCTGTTTCAAAAGGTTGGCATCAGTGAAGAAGAGGAGATCATCAAGTTTCTTCGTACAACATTTCAAAAGAATGGTTAATTGTTATTGTAAACAGACTATTAATAAGCTGCTATTTATTTAATACACCTGCTCACTCTAATGAAGATAGTAATAACATAAAAGATTTTATATCTCTGCCATTATCAGAACTATTTCACCAAAGTTAGCTAAAATTCTCAAGAAATTTAAAATCCTCTCTTCTTTTACTTCTCTAACCAAACTTCATTCCTTTAATTGGTACACCAAAAGCAAAACTTTAGAGTCTAAAGTATTCCAGAGTTTACTGTCTTTGGTGTAACTGCAGTATGCCCCAGAGATTTTCCATATGCCCATTGAATTGCATATGGAAAAGCACGTGAGAGACATGACATATGGCAGAATTAGAGCCAATGCTCTATCTTATGTTCTTAATTCTGCTAACCCTGATGATGAAGATTCTGTCACTCATCCTGTGATCTGGAACAAATCAGATAACATTTGATTATACCAGTGTGATGCATGCAAGAGATGAAGTGTAAAATCAGGAGAGGGATATTGAAGAGACAGAAGTGCTTGGCAGTGGAAACAGTATTGATGGGAAAAGATGAAGAGAGAATGGGAATGGAAAAAGAAGAACAGGGAAACTGGGGCAGCCTGGGTGGACAGGAAGACATGGCATAGGGAGAGTGGATGTTTAAAGTGGCAGTGAATTTGTGCATGGATATGGAGTATATTGTGATGTGGCTGGGGAAGTTGAAATGGAGCAGATATATGTGGTAAGTGATGGAAAAATCATAACCAAATGGCTTGGATAGGACTGGTTATAGACTTCAAAATGAATTATTGTGTTTGTTTACAAATGCCAGAAGTATCAAAAATAAGAGTGATGAAATGGTTTCACTGATTGCATTTATTTGCCCCCAAACCATTGGAATAAGTGAAACATGGTTGAATGAAGATGATATTCTAATGGGAATAGAAATGCAAGGATACAGTATTTTTCGCAAGGGTAGAGAGTACAGGAAGGAAGGAGGGAGTGCTGCTGATGATAGCACGGGAATTGTGTCCACAAAAAGTTGATATGAAAGAGGGAAATAATGGCAATGGTCATGAGGCAGTGTGGTGTAATGTGGAGATTGACAGGAAGACATATTTAGTTGGGTGTTGCTATAGGCCTGGGAATGTGGAGGGTGGTGATGAAGAAATGTACAAACAACTTGGATTAGTGAACAAAGGAAGAGTAATTATTATGGGTGATTTTAATTATGGTAGTATGGGTTGGAATGAAGAGATAGCGTTTGGGAATAAGGAAAATTAATTTCTTGAGTTCTTAAGAGAGAGAGAGAGAGAGAGAGAGAGAACTATCTAAGGCAGCACATAAAAGAAGGCATGCAAGGATCGAGAGTTTTAGATCTGATCATTTCATCAGAGGATGTAATTGTGAGTGGGGTTTTGTGCTTTCCTCCAGTTGGTGAGAGTGATCACCTGGGTTGTTTGCTAGCCATATGTAGACTTCTGTGAGGAAAGGATATATGTGGAATTATAAAGCTGGTAATTATGACAAATTTAGGAGACAGCTTGGAGCTATAGCATGGAATGACGAGTTGAGCAGTAAGGAAATAAATGCTGCTTGGGAACTGACAAAGAAATACATAACGGCATCAATGTTATGGGGCATGCCAGCCATATGTGCAACGTGTGCGATGCACACAGGCACCAGGATAGTAAAGGCACCAAAGAGGAGGAAATACTTAAAAAAACGTTTTTTTAAAGTGATTTTTTTAGTGGAGGGGGGGGAAATAGGGGTGGCAACTAAAGTTTTGCACACAGGTGCCGGACACTTCTGGCGTGCTACTGGGTATAGGGGCGCCAACTAAAGTTTTGCACACAGGTGCCGGACACTACTGGCATGCCCCTGTGTGAAATGGATGTGTAAAATGGATGAATGAAGGGCTTAAGCATGAAATCTGAAAGAAGAAGGTAATTTGGAGCAGTACAAGATGAACAGCAAATAATCCGCTACACAAGGAGCATAAAGAACAAGCCAGGAAATTGACTCAGGAAGCAAAAGTGCATTATGAGCAGAAATTGGCAAATCAGGCAAAGAAAAAACTCTAGAGTGTTTTTTAGATATGTGGCAAGTGGAAGGAAGAACGATCATGGTAAGATGATGTTAATGGATGAAAATGGTACAATGGTAACTTTTGTATGTGGGCTGTTCAATAAGTAATAGGACTAATTTTACTGTGGCGAAACCACTCATCACAATATTAATTTCTGTGGAATAAAGAAATGTTGCTGTCTGTATTAACAAAAGAGGTTGATACATGGCGTATACAGGCTGATGTGCCAGAATTTCACGTGACTAACAACCTTGTTTCGGAACGCTTACGAGGCGCAACCACTCTTCGAAATGGAAGCGTCCTTGGAACAGCGTTATGCGATTAAATTTTGTATGTGTTTGCAAAAATCGGCATCAGACACTTTTAACATGATACGTGAAGCTTTCCACGATGAAGCAATGTTGAGGGCAAGTGTTTTTCGCTGGCATAAAGCTTTTAAGGAAGGAAGGCAAAATGTGGACGATCTTGAACATGAGGGAAGACCGTCAATGTCCATCACAGAGACAATGATCAAAACAGCAGCGATTATCATCAAGCACATCAAAAGGAAGCATCCATTGCTGAAGAATGGCTTCTTATTACACCACGATAATGCAAGGCCACATATTGCTGGTTGTGTAGTGGACGTTTTGCAGAAGAACAACACAGATATCCTACCACACCCTCCATACAGTCCTGATCTCACACCGTGCGATTTCTGGCTGTTTCCTCAGCTCAAGAAACCAATAAGAGGCCGCCATTTCGAAAGCAACAAAGCATGTGTAAAAGCTGCGGAGGCAGTTTTGAAAGAACTCTCAAAAAACGGACTTTCACATGTGTTTAAGAAGTGGATGCAACATTGGGGCAAATGCATCGCGTCTCACGGTAGTTACTTCAAAAAAGACCATGTAAACGATGACGATTAAAGGTAATCTGTTTTTCTGTATAAATATAGTCTTATTACTTATTGAACAGCCTACGTAGAAAACATTGTTGAGGTATTCAGTGATCAATTTATAAGGGTGTTTCATTCTGATCAGGGTGATATCATGAGGAACTTAAGTGTAGAGAACATGGTGCTAGAGAGGATGGACCTCTCTAGCTGCTGGAGAATCGGGATTTGATTCTGTTTTTGGAGAAGGAGAACTTACCACCGAAGTCAGTTTCTTGAAAAAGGTATCTAGGGTTGTTTGGCACAGCCTTTTTCGTTTTTCATCATAAATTGCCTTGTAGAAGCTGATGTTCTCACTAACTGCACAATAAACTTTTGTAAACTGCTGAATGTTAAGATCTTGCTTCTCAAGGTTAGCAAACTTCTGCTTCAATGAGACTAAAGGCTTCAGCTAATTCTTTTGTCACAAACTTTCTTGGCTCTGGATCTTCTGATTCTTCATGTTCTTGTCTTTCTATCAGCTGCTTTTCTATCTCCATAAAGTCTTCATTGGTTAATTCTTGTGAATGGACTCTAGTAAGTCAGTGACATCATTTTCATTGATATCCAATTGCATTGCATTGTCACTATCCACCACAGCTTTTCTGGCTTCGGCGATGTCTTCTGTGAAGCCATGAAAATCATCACAGATTTGAGGATACATTTTATTCCACGCCCCTTTAATTGCTGATTGCTTCACTTCCTCCCAATTATAACATCCATGATGTTATAATTGGGAGGAAGATCTCTCTCAAGGTCATCACATCATCTTCTGTAGTCCCGAATGCTTGCAGGAATGTACGTGCTTGCCGTAAGTAATAAGGCTTAAATGCTGAAATGACTTCCTGGTCCATTGGTTGTAGTAACGATGTGGTGGTGGGTGGAAAAAATATGACCTTTATATTAAGGTGAAGGTCATCTAAAGATGTTGGATGTCCAGGAGTATTGTCCAGCACAAGCAGAATTTTTAAGGGAAATTTTCTTTTACAAACAATAACATTCCACAGCAGGAATAAAACAGTTCAAGAACCAATCTTCAAACATGGCAAGTGTGACCCAGGCCGTTAAATTTCACATCCAGATAAAGGGAAGAGCTGCTTTAATAATGCAGCAAAGTGCAAGTTTGTTTACATGTGTGAAATAAACTAATTCCCAAATATTAATATTAATTATCCTCTGGGGAGCCTTGGGAGTCTGTTCGTAACTATGGAACGGTGTAAGTCAGGTTGTCCGTAACCTGGGGACTACCTGTATAAATAGACACATATATTTTTTTTATTTTATTTTTGTTTTATTTTATTATTTTTATTTTGTTGGGGGTTGTTTGTATTATAATGGAACATGAATGCATATATATATATATTTTTTATATTCCATTATAATGTTATATTAAGAAGATTCTTGTTGATTATAGAGACTCTCATACATATTGTTTGCTTTAACTGTTGCTTTTTGCAACATTGTCATACTTTTCTTCAGTTAAGGTATGTATCTGAGTATGTAAGAGTTGATATGTATTTGTGTGTGTATGTGTAGAAATAATAGGGAAACAAATCAATTTGTTTTTGTAAATATATTTTCATTGATTCAACCTTATTTAGGACATCTCTCTTCATTTAATTACTAAGTTAATTCATTTAGTTCTAGAAATTTAATTGAAATAGAAAATTAATTAAAGTTTTTTATAAGTTCAATGAATTCTTATGCGTGTTTTAAGTGTAATATGAACATAAAGAAAATTGAGGGAAATATTACTCAGTGTTTCTTTTGTATATTATACCTTGTTTTTTTTGTTATTTCTAGTAAAGATAAAAAAATTTACTGTCAGAGGAAATATACCTTGCTATTATATAGAGCAATTTACCAGAATGTTAATTATTGATTAATAAAGCTTTCGAAGGGGTGCATTTTTCTGAGTTTCTTTTACTCTAAATGCAGTTTTCTGTTCTTTCAAGTTGTCTCTCTCTGCATTTTTACTTATTTTTATTTATCATGCCAGTGGTCTTATGAGTTTTTTAATAAATAAGTATGGTTTGTTTGACATAAATTTGGCAATTTGAGATCTTTAAAATAATAATGTTGTATTTACAGGGCATGGCTTACAGGACCACTGGAAACTGTAAATCCAGATACAGTTGAACAAGACACAGGAAATATTTGGCGTAATTTATATAAACTGGAAAAGACATTTAGTGAAGAACCAGAACCAAAAAGAATTGCTATACATGTAAATATTTTCTTTTATTTTCTTTTGGAATAAATAATCATATAAATATCTTAAAATACTTTGAAAGGTCTGTGTTACTCAATGGAAGTGGTGCCTGCGACCTCTATGTTATGCATCCCAAAGATAGACTCAAGTTCAGGTCTAGTCACTGACTAGAGGAACTGCTTTCTTGGCCTTTCTTAGAAAAAGTTATAATAAATTTAGTTTAATCCTTTATCCAAGTGTGTGTGCAAACAAAGTTTGTGCCTGAAAGTATCTTCAGGACTGGGGTAAAGTGGTACAACACTGGGCAACTCCTTGCAAGGGTGGAGCAAGCTACCAACACTCCTATCTCAGTATATCCCATAATGCAAAACACATCTCCTTGTGGATATGTATAATGTTATGCATTAAGGGAAGGGCCACTACCCAGACTAGTTTCGACCTTTATTAAGGTCTCTTCAGTGGGAGCTAGGCCCAAGTGGAGATACCAAGGCATTAGCAAGGTCATCGCCTCCTATAGGAGTTGCCAAACGGTGTGCCACCTTTTTATTAAATTACTCTGGATTTAGAGAAAGATGTTGAAAGTTTATTTTTCACTTGGTCAGACTATAATAAATTTAGTTTAATCCTTTATCCAAGTGTGTGCAAACAAAGTTTGCGCCTGAAAGTATCTTCAGGACTGGGGTAAAGTGGTACAACACCGGGCGACTCCTGATAGCCACTAACCACTCGGCCAACTAGCTGGCCTGGTTGGCCAAGTGGTTAGTGTGTCCGCTCTCCAGCCCAGAGACTATGGGTTCGAATCCTGCCGTGAGCATGGATGTTTGTGATTGTCCTAAAAACTTTGTGTGGAAAGGGAATCTGTGACCCTACCACTTATTCTAGCAGAAGACATCATTACCAAAACCATGTAAGGTACAGCAGTAACTATATGGTATCTATGGATGTCAAAGGTGAAAATTTTTAGCTGATAAATACTTTGATCGGCATCTTCCATCATTACGACTGTTTCTATCCACTGGCATAGCTAGAGCTGTTGCTGCCCGGAACAGTCCCAGAGTTTGCCGCCCCTCTCAATACACACCAAAAATACTACAAAAAGTCAACATGATGTATAGGGAAATAAATTAAATTACTATGTTTATTTTTGAAGTAAAACTTTAATTTCAACATTCTAAAATGTTATTTTTCTTACTTTTCTGTTAGCAAAATTGTCGATGACATTGGCGAAGTCTATTTCATAGTAATAACGTCAATAATTCTTCATCAATTTTAATTTAGAAAAACTCCTCTCACAACTAGCAACACTTACAGCAATCGTTAGGAAAAAATCGCAGTAGTATTACAATATTTTTGAATTCAGTTCTCGAGACTGTATTTTAGAATTAACTGCAAAAGTTCAAAAAGGTTCAAAGTGCTACCCGGGGTGGACCGCCCCTTCCGCATCCCCCCCCCCCCCAGCTACCCCACTGTTTCTATCACATACTTTCTGTTATAGAATGGGTTGTCATGATATTAAAATCTTATTCTCTCTCTCTCTCTTTCTCTCTTTTGTGGGAAATTTTATTATTATTATTCAGGCCTCCATTGAGTCAAAAGACTCATCGCGGGAGGTCCTTCCTAGCAAAGTCTATCTAGATTCATCGTGGGAGGTCCTTACTAGGAAATACAAAGTCTATCATACCACTCCTTAAACTCATTGACCATTCTTGCTATCACCACTCTATCAGGCAATGCATTCCACAGTTCAACCACCCTCCATCCAAAGAAACCACTTCTCACACTCTTGCTCATAGCTTCCTTTCGTAACTTCCAGGGCCCCTTGTCATCATTCCTTCCAGCTGTTCAACCAAGCGAAAAGAACTCCCCAGTATCAACCCTGTAACCACCTCTCAACAGTTTAAAGGTCTCAATCATATCCAGTGAATTTTTTCTGTAGTTTGCAATGGTACGCAGTAACGGCACTTTTTTTCTTAAGTTTTTAATGACAGCAAAATGTATTATAAATATTCTGTGGGTAATACCGTGTTCACGAATTAAATTTTCAGTTTTGATTACACATAAGTTGGTACCCTGCTTTCCTGTTTCATAGGTTGGTATGTAACCAGAAACAGGAAGTTGCCAATTTTTTGCCAATGAGAAAAAAGTAAAGCTGAAGAAGCAGAAATTGTTGAATCTACTTGTGATCCTGTAAAACAGGAAACTAGCAACGAAAATACACTTGGTGAAGAGGATTACAAAACCAAGACGAAGATCCACATTGTCAAAAGGAAACAGCTTCTAATAATGATTGGCCTTGGACATTTTTGCAGAAAAATAATTTCTGCGAGAGAAATGAGTGGCTGTATGTCAAGAATAAAATGTTGGGCTGCAAAGCATGTTGTGATGTCGGAAGTCTTGCCGTCGATAAACACATGGGAACGAAAATTTCAGTGGAGTGGTCAAATGGTAAAATCAGTCATTTTGGAGAATCTCACAAACAACAGTTAATGTCATTAAGAAAAAAGATTTACGATCATAAAAAAAGTGCAGTGCACAAAGCATGCCAACAAAGCGAGACAACGAGGACATATCAGAGGATATGTTAAAAGTGTGGAAGTTGCTGTAATAACATCTCCATGGTGAGTACTGGCACCTTTTTTTTTCCAGAAAAAAAGCACTGATCATATCACCTCTCCTTCTTTTATATACCAAACTCTGCAGTCCACATTCTCTCAGCCGATCTTCATAACTAAAATTGTACAGTCCTGAAACTGTCTTTGTTATCCACCTCTTACCCTTTCCACAGTTAATTTATCCCCTTCAAATCCTGGGGATCAAATCTGAGAACATTAGTTTTAAGTGTAGTGTGATAGCTCTTTTATCTCTGCAGGTCAGCATTCTTCTCAGTATTGCAGCAATTCTCTGTGTTACATTCACCACCTTTGCAATATGCCCCCTGAATTTCAGGTTTCTATCAGTCATCAATCCCAGATCTCGTGTCTCCCTTACTTCCGCCAGTAAAACCCCTCCAATAGAGTATGAAGTGTCCCAAACCTCAAGACTTTACATTTTGCTGCATTTAACTGATACCCCCATTTACTTGACCATCTGTCTAGCTTATTCAAATCGTCTTGCAGGGCTACCACATCTGCACTATTACTAATAACCCTTCCCAGCTTCGCATCATCTACAAACAACTGATTATCCCCCCCCCCCTGCAATCCACTGACAATGTCATTGATATAAAGATTAAACAATATAGGTCCCAGTACTGAACCCTGTTGGACCCCACTTTTAACCTTCTGCCTCCTTGAAACTGCCCCACCATACACAATCTCTGATACCTATTGGACAGCCAATCCTGAATCCAGTTTACCAAGCTGACATCCAAACCCATGTGCTGCAACTTAAATATCAGCCTTATCATGTGGCGCCCTGTCAAATGCCTTCACTAAATCCAAGAAAATGGCAGTATGTGAGGGTTGTTCGATAAGTCTGTGCAAATATGAAGAAAACAATTTTTTGGGACAAACATATTTTTTATTTTTTGACATAGTCTCCTTTGCGGTCTGTACACTTAGTACAACAATGCTCGAGTGTTTTGATCCCATCCATATAGTATGATTTGTCCAACTCTTCAAAATAGGCAGTTGTTTTGGCAATCACCTCATTGTTTGATGAAAATCTCTTTCCTGCCAGCCATTTTTTCATGTTTGGAAACAGATAGTAGTTCGAGGGAACCAAATCTGGAGAGTGTGTGGGGGGGATGCAAAAAGACTTTGTAGCATAAATCGAATAATTTTGTGGTCACAATTGTAGAAGAGTTTTGATCCAGTGTGAGCAAACATGGCACCTATCTTGCAGATAGTTTTCTGATATGTAAATGTTCATGTAAAATATTACGTATGCAGTCATTTGAGATGCCCACAGCCTTAACAATTTCATGCACCTTCACTCTTCTATCATCATCCAGCATCATATCATGGATTTTTGCAATAATTTCTGGAGTAGTTGCCTCAACAGGGTGTCCAGAACGTTCAGCGTCACTTGTGCTCATATGGCCACTTCGAAAGTTACTAAACCACTTATAAACCATTCTAATCGAAGGTGCAGACTCAATATAATGTTTATCAAGCTTAGCTTTGGTTTCCTGAGCCGTTTTGTTTTCAAAAAGTAATGTACGAAATTCTTTCTCCTTCATTTTTCACAAATCATGATACTTGATCGATTCAAATAAAGGCCAAACATAGGGTAATAGATCTATCTGATTGAAACGTAGTGTGTGATCCTCCAACAGTTGCCAGCAACTAAAAATAACCTTCATACATACTGTTTCATTTCTTAAACTTTGCACGGACTTATCGAACAGCCATCATATGCCTTTTCCTGATCTACTGCTCTTGTAAGTTTATTATAAAAGTCTAGCATATTACTAAAACAAGCATCCCTTAACAAATCCATGTTGACTTTCACAGATAAAGATTACTCTCATCTGCCCAATGCTGTATACAGTTCCTTACTAATTTCTCCAAGATCTTAACTACTGATGACACACAAACTGGCCTATAATTAGACACTTCCAGTCTGTTACCACCCTTATGCAATGGCACTATCTTACTTTCCTTCCATTCTCTGGTCACCTTTCCCATAGCCAGACTTTCATTGAAAAGCCAGGTCAAAGGAGCTGTCAGTTCTTTAGCACATTCTCTCAAAACTCGTGGTGAAATACCATCCAGTCCCACAGCTTTACTGATATCCAGAGTATTTGGAACACACACACTCTCCTCCTGCACCTCTAAATCTTGAACCTGCCCTATTAAAATTTACTCCTCAAGGACATTGAACAATTCCTCTATGTCCTCTGCATCAGTCACTTTATTTCCATTTTTATCCCACAATGTCATTCTGCCACAATCAAGTCTCTTTCTACCGGCCACATAGCTAAAAAATTCTCTAGGATTTTCTTTGGATCTTAGGTCCAATGTCTTCTCATATCCCAGTTTCGCCTTCCTTACACTAGTCATTCTCCTGGGCTGTGTCTTATATTCTTCATGCATCTGCTCTTCACCTGTCTCCTTATATCTCTTCCATAGTCTCTTTTTCACATGCAGTTCCTGTTTATTATTGTTTGTCATCTAAAATTTACACCAAATTATGTTCTCTTTTTCACTTGTGGAATGCAGCTTACTATTGCTGCTAACAAACATTCCTTCACAATTTCCAAAGCACCAATGATATCCCGGCCTTCAAATTCCTCCCACCATGAAACTTCCTCAAGTTGACATCTAAGACTATTTATAATCACCTACCTTATAATTCCACATACGTGCCCGTCTCTTCAATACTCCTGCATGTCTATTCATCTTCCAAGTCAAAACCACATGGTCAATCTCTCCAACTGGTGGGAGAGATTAACCATGATTAACTGAGATGCCATCTCCAACTGAGATGTCATCTCAGTTATTATCAACTCTTCTGATGCTATGACTAAATCCAAAGCTCTTGAACCTCTTGTTTCCTCTATTACATATTGCCTAAGACATTTGTCCCTCAAGAATTCTAGAAATTCCATTCCCTTATTGCTACATCATCTTCCTCTGCCATATTTTTACTGCTGTAGTTAAAATTTCCCATAACAATCATTCTTCTTGCACTTGCCAAGTTCAACTGTCTAAACATTTTTTGCTCCCCACCCCTCTGTGCTCCTTGGTTTGTAGCAACACCCCACTAAATATCCTGTCTTGCCCACCTCTACCTTACACCATATGCTTTCAAAATCATTAGTGTCACTGCCTTCCAAAGCCTCCACTCTTGGAGGACATATGTCGTCACTTATCATAAGCAGTACTACACCACTCTGCTTTCCCTTCCTATCCTGCCGAAAAATGCTGTACCCTGCTACTTCTATTTATGTTATTATATCCTCTTCTGTCGACCTCATCTCAGTAATCCCAATAATTTTAGGCTATGCTGATGCAATCAGTGCCACCAATTCATCTCCTTTATTTTGAATACTTCTGGCATTAGTATAGAGCATAAAATGTCATTGCTTCTATACCCATCATTTTTCCCTCTTGACCCCACTGGACTCAGTGTTACCTGATATCATTCCCTTTCCCCTAAGCACCCATTCCCACAAGAACCCACCCCCTGCTACTGGGAATTCTAGTTTCCCTGCATTGACACACTTACTCATTCAGAAAACAGCAATCTCTCCAGATGCCTTCATCCTTCCTCATTCAAATGCAAGCGGTCTCTCGCATACAGTTCTCATCTATCCTCAAACACTCTTCAAGCATCCACATATTCCAATCCTCTCTTCTGACACATTCTAGCTATTATGCTGTTCAGTATTACTGCTCTTCTGCTCAACTCGTCACTATTATACCTGGGCAACACACACACACACACAATCTTTCCTCTGTGTGTTTTCTTTTGCACAACCTCAAGCAAGAATTTCAGATCTCTCGCCTCCCGATTTACATTGCCTCTCAAGTCATTCGTGCCAACCATCACAATCATTTCATCCATGCTTTCATCCCTCTTATTTGCCATAGCCACATTTTTTAACATCCCTCCAGGCAAACACACCTCTGGC
The DNA here is from genome assembly GCF_054136105.1 of Typopeltis vanoorti. Lineage (NCBI taxonomy): Eukaryota > Metazoa > Arthropoda > Arachnida > Uropygi > Thelyphonidae > Typopeltis > Typopeltis vanoorti. Next base: position 120,071,069 of record NC_143555.1, on the reverse strand, counting down.
ATTCTGTCTTGCACACCTGAGTTCATCGAGTCTCCATACATCACATCTCTAAATACATCACACATCGAGTCTCCATACATCTTGATTACTCATCTACATCCCTCACTCTCTCTCCTCTAACATTTTCTCTAACACCTGCCTTCCTGACATCACTCTATCCCTGGTTCCAGCGCTCCCTCGCATTCTTCTCATTCCCTCTCTGCTACTGTTTCCATTTTCAGTCTTCTATCATTCACATAACTCTCTCTCATTCCCTCTCTTCTACTGTTCCTATTTTCTTTTCTTCTACCGTTCTCATAACTCTCTCTCATTCCCTCTCTTCTACTGTTTTTATTTTCTCTTCTTTTACCATTCCCATAACTCTCTCTCATTTCCCTCTCTTCTGCTGTTCTTATTCTCTCCTCTTCTATCATTCCCATAACTCTCTCACTCCTATGCTGATTTACCTTGCATTCATCACTTCCATTCACCTAATCTCATCTTTCACACTTCTCATCTCATTCCCTAGACATTCCACCTGCTCTTTCAGCTCATCTATTTTCCTGTGCAAGTCAGCCACTCTTGTTTGTCATTCATGCACCCAATTGAGACCATATCTGAAAACTTCACAATCATTCAACCTTTCCCCCACTCCCCACTCTCATTTTTCATTCATATTTCTCTCACTATTTTTGCTCTCTACATGGAGAATCTCCTGTCTCAACGAAGTCAGTTATAGTTATGTCTAACTCACCAAGTTCCTCCCATTCCCTGCATTTTGCACATATACATATTTCCCCTTTACTCACCACCACATATACAACTGCCAGGATGTATGCATTCCACAAGTCCCACATGCTACAAAATCCCTTATTATATCACGCAAAATGGAATCCTTAAATAGGGGAGGACTTGGTGATGCACCATTTGCAATTTTAGCTGCTGCTGCCGCTATTATTCAAAATAGTGTCGAGGAACTATTACAACTAAATGCTAAATAAGTATAAGTGAGTATTATTATTATTATGGGCAACTCCAAGGAGTCCATAGACTCCTCGAGGGAGGCCCTAGCATCATGTCAAGAACAACTATTCGACATTCACACAGTATCTATCATACTTTGCTTTGAACTCATTTACAGTCATGGCACCCACAACAGACCCTGGCAGCTTATTCCACTCATTCACCACTCTCCAAGTAAAAAACCTAGTTCTAACACCATCGCTAACCATACTCTTGCCCAGTTTCCATGGATGGCCCCTAGTCCTCCCATCTCCAGTCCTATTCTCAAAAATATCTTCTGAATTAATCTTATAGAAACCCTTCAGTAATTTGAATGTCTCAATCATATCACTCCTTTTCCACCTATCAACCAATTTCTGCAACCCACAAATCTTCAACCTGTTTTCATAAGGTTCATTCCATAGACCTGCTATCATCTTGGTCACTCGTCTCTGGATCCTCTCCACCTCCTCCCCATCAAGAAGAAATCCCTGGTGCCAATATCTGGGCAGAGTAGTCTAGATCGGATCTTATCAAGGCTCGATACAGAGGAACAATAACCTGTTTGTCTCTACTTGTTAAAGTATTTTTCAGCAACCAAGTGATTTGATGAGCTGATTTAGACACTTTTGCAATGTGCCCCCTAAACTTCAACTCCCTATCCACCAACACTCCCAAATCCCTGGCTTTGTCAGTCTACTGGAGTACAGTTCCACCAATGTGATGTACTGCTGCTAATCTTTTCACCCCAAAATGCATAACCTTATATTTTGCCACATTAAATTGACATCTATTTCCTTAGTCCAGTCCTCCAAACTATCCAAATCATCCTGCAAAATTTTGACATCCTGTGCACTCACTATTGCTCTACCCAACTTTGCATCATCAGCAAACAAATGAACAGTTCCTCTCAGATCCTTTCCTATATTGTTAATGAACGAATTGAACAGTAGTGGTCCAAGAAAAGAACCCTGCGGCACATCACTAGTCACAGGCCATCTTTTGGACTCTACTCCTAAATAAACCACTCTCTGATATCTCTCCATCAACCACCCTCCTATCCATCTCACCAATCCTATATCCATCCCTATATGCTGCAGTTTACTGATTAGAATTCCATGTGGTATCCTGTCAAATGTCCAGTAGAATCACGGTAAACCCATTACCCTTATTCAGTTCAGCCGTCACTGCATTATAAAACGTGAGCAAGTTACTGAGGCATGATCTACCCTTCACAAAACCACGCTGCCCCTAATACAGTATCCCATTTTCATCTATCCAATCCTATATTTTCCTCTTGACTATTTTCTCCAAGACCTTGACAACGATTCCTGATATACTGATCGATCAGTAATTTACAACAGTAATCTTGGAACCTCCTTTATGCAGTGGAACAATCCCCCCCCCCGGACAAACCCAGACCCAAGACTCAAATTAAACAAAATGGTCAAGGGCACTGACAATTCGTTAGCTGTTTCATGTACGACACAAGCTGGTATATCATCCAATCCCACAGATGTATTGACATTGAGATTTTGTAATAGACTATTCACCTCCACTTCATTCACAACAATTCCCGTATAAACTATTGATTCATTCATTCCTGCAATGTCACCACCTGGATGATATACTCTTGCAAAGTGCTCGCTCAGTAATTCCACTGTATCAACTGATTCGGTTACCTCCCTACCATCGGCATTCTTTGAAATTCTTTAAAATCATTCTGCCGTATACATTTTTTTCTTTTACTTGGAACATATCGAAAAAACCGTTTAGGATTCTCTTTAGCCGGCATTGCTAATGTTCTTTCATAATCCGCTTTTGCTTTTCTTACTACACTCCTTACCCTTCTAGCCTGCGCTTTATACCATTCATGTGCCTGCCGGTCACCTTTCTCCTTAAATTCCCTCCACAGTTGTTTCTTTTTTTGCAGCTCAAGCTTAATGGTGTTATTCATCCATTTAACCCCTACTTGATTTATTATTCGGACTCTAGGTATACAGTCAGTCATTGCCTCCTGCAAACACTTCTTAACCACCTCCCATGCACTATCAACATCTGGCCCTTGCAGTTTTACATGCCATGGCACTGAACCAATCAAACTCCTAAGCTTCTTATACTTACCAGCCCGATAATTCCACATGTACCCTGTCTTAATTGTAAATTCCACACCTTTAGCCACCTCCCAAGTCACGATCCTATGATCACTCTCACCAGTTGGTTGCAACGTGGTCATATTTGTTATAGCCAAATTCTCAGATACAGTTACTAGGTTAAGCACACTCTTTGACCCCTAGTATTTTCCATTACATGCTGTCGCAGATAGTTATCCCTTAATAACCACATAAAATCCAATTCCTTCCTCCCAATGTGTCCTCTCCTCCTTCCAATCAATGTTACCATAGTTGAAATCTCCCATAATAATTACCCTCCTTCCACTCATTTCTTCTATTTGCTAGTATAACTATAGGTATAACTATATAAGTTAACTATAAGTATAAAACCCATTTAAGTATACTAAATATCTAAATAATGAAAACTTATGTTATCTTCTTCTCTTCCATTGCTATGCATCCATTCTGACCCTGCCTTCTCGGTAACCAGAAATATACAATATAGAGACAACAACTAACTCCAAAAACAACCACTGAAGGACACTTGTATTACAAAAAAACAACATAGCACAAATCTCGACAGAAGTCACACTGATTAAAAAAGCACTTTTTTTCAGCACAGCTCAAATCCCCTGCCATGCTCTTTGGCGACTCTAGTGCCCTCCCCAATCTTGGAGGAAATATGATATTCTGTAAGCTTATGCATTTTTAACCTCCCAACCGGCTGGTGTGGATGATATAGTCAGCTTTCCCTAGCTTTTTTCATGGATCAAAACTTCGTCGCCATTCTACCTTTTATCATGCATTACCTTCCTCCGCCGTTAATCTCGTTACGGCTATTCTATAGCCATTAGTGGATTAACTGTTGCTGAGTGACCTTTGTGCCCCCCTGTCTTTACATCTATTGTGTTGCTTAGAATTTCATTTACTTCCTAAGTTATTTGACCTTTCTTGCCTCTAAAATGATTTATTGTGTCTCTTCCCAAAAATTGAAACGAATTTCACATATGCGAAAGAAATCAATCCTGAAATGACCACTGATCAGCTTTTGCAATGAATCTATTTAGTGATAGTAAATTTGGTGTATTTTATTCTACTAATCAGTGCACCAGAAGAGTTGCACTGATTGTTCTTTCACTTTACGTATAATAATTGAATACCTTTTTTTCGAATTTCAGAATTCAAATGTTTGCTTTGAAAATATTATGTCAAATATTAATATTTTTAAATAATATTTATTGAAATAAATATGTCCTTTTGCTTTCGTTTCTAGCCAAATAGCATTATATGGATCATCACATTTCAGTTTTAGAAACGATTTTTTGTTATTCATAAAGACAAAATAAAAAAAAAAATGTTAAGATGCTAAATTGCATTACTCGGTTTCCAATTGTGTCTTTTTGGTATCAAAAATTTATATCCAATGATATTTTAGCAGTGATTCTTTGCCTTCGTATTTTATTTATTTATTTATTTGTATTATGCATATTACAATAATATCTAATGCATATCCTCATAGATATGTTGAAAATATGTGAAAAATATCATATACGGAATGATTCAAAATTTTGAATCATTCCGTATATGATATTTTGAAGATTTTGAAGATTTTCTAATGCTTCCCCCCCACCTCCTTATTCTCTCCTGTAACTGAATTGCATAACTACTCTAAATTTCTATACAGGCTTGAAAGTTTTTCTAGACATCATTCAAAATCAATTACTTCATTTTACCATTTTGACAAAAGATATACGGCAATCAGATTGTACCGTGAAACTTCTAATTCTGTTCTATTTATTTGCAATCTAAAACCAGCTGTTCTACTGTCCACTGAAATTATGTGAAATTTTAGAAATAATATGCTATATTTTCACCATGCAAAATTGTTTATATGCATACCACACAAAAGAAAGTTCAGTAGTATTATTTTTGTTTGTTTTTCTTTAAAAAAATCTAAACATTATTTCTGTTGCTGGAAGCTATTTCTGAAATAATCTGTCTTATAAATACTTGGTAATATCCTCTTAGCTGGAGGAAAAGTTGAAGGCTTACTCAGTGCTATTGAGAAGAAAGGGGAGAACACTAAAGTGCCTCAGGCTGTAGTGCAGAATATGTCAAGAATGTCTTGTTTCCTTTTCGATTGTTGATTACCTATATCCTAACAGAAATACTGACATTTCGTTTACATGCTTATACATTATTTATGCCAAAATAATTGCTTAATTTATAATGATCAGTTTCACTTTTATTATCAAAAATTAGAAATTAAATCATACAATTATCTTGAAAAAGAGGATTTGAATTATTTTCAAAGAAAAGGTGCATATGCGTTTCATAATCTTCTTTTTTTGGGGGGGGGGGATATAGACCTAATCAATCTGCGGATATTTCAGATAATTTATTTCATAAATCGTTCGCAAGACAACTGTTACAAACGTAAATCACTTGGAGAACATACCCATTCATTTTAGTGTAAAATAGTAGCAAAAGTTCAGTTACTTTAGATATGTAATCTAGAAGAAAATGTTATGTCTGCTGAGATTAGAATCTTACGTGAATAATTTTTCTGACATGATTTCTCTATTCGTTATAATGTAATCAATTTCCAGATTTTTTCCCTCATGCAGACTCCATGTTATATGCAGTGATTTCTTCTTTGTACTACAAGAAAAAAAAATCAGATAACAGAAGAAAAATATGTAGTATTTTCTTTTCCACTGGCTGAATTTACAATGTTCTTTCTTTGTGTTTTGAAGAGAAAGTGCAAATGACTTTTTTCTTACTATTTTTGCCATTATAAGAAGACTTGAATAAATTGAGTGATTGGGCAAGCAAATGGGGATGTGAGTTCAATGTTGCAAAATGTAAGGTTTTAAAATTTGGAAAACAAAGATGGGATGCAGAATTTATGCTTGGTGAAAATATATTGTTGGAAGTAGAGGAAATAAGAGATCTGGGAGTGATAGTGGATAAGGATCTAAAATTTAGGGGTCACATCGCCAAAATTGTGAAGACAACACAAAGACTTCTGGGAATGATGAGGAGGACACTGACATGTAGAAGTAGGGAGATTCTTGTTCCATTGTATAAGGCTTTGATTAGGCCACACATGGACTATTGTGCCCAGATTTGGTCACCTGGTTTTCAGAAGGATGAAGAGATGTTGGAAAGGGTCCAAAGGCGACTGACTAAGGTAGTTTCTGACCTCTGGAATGTCGAGTATGAGGAAAGATTGAAAAGATGTAATTTGCAGAGACTAGTGGAGAGAAGGAAGAGGGGAGATATGATAGAGACCTACAAGTTGGTAAGGGGTTGCTATAGGATCAATGGTGGAGAAGTTCTACAGAGAATAGTGGGAGATCAGGGGAGAACCAGAGGTCATCCCTGGAAACTGTATAAAGAGGGTGTGAGTAGGGGAGTGAGAGGCAGGTTTTTTTCGTGCAGAGTTGTGAATGATTGGAATGCCTTGCCTGAGAGTGTGGTGTCTGCAGGGAGTTTGAATGTGTTTAAGACCCGGTATGATGAGATGTGTGTGAGATAAAAGGACCTCCTAGATGAGTCTTTGACTCCATGAGGTCTTGTTTAATAATAATAATAATAATAATAATAATAATAACATCTCATATAATTATAAGAGTGACATTTTACCGTTTTTCTTCCACACGAGAAACAGAAATAAGGTAGTAATAATATTGTTGATTATGTCAAACTTCATTGTAGCAGGAATTTTTATTACAAAACTTTGTAATATATTTATCTCCGAAACAAGAAATTTGGAACCCATATCACATAAATGTTGAGTGTTGGCAAGGTGAAAATGTTCCCATTATTATTTATATATTTCATTTATTAACTAGGGGGAGCTATGCCCCCTCCCCCCGTGTTCCAGTCTGGTAGGCCAGTTCTCCTTCAATTGTGATAACTTGAAACGGGGTTCCGCCCCTGAATTCTGATGACTCGAATTTTGAAAAATCGACACTCAGGGTAGCCCCTGAGTTTCAAAACATTTCAAAAAACATGACATAAAAAGGCTTATCATTTTATATGTATATAGGGTAGATTTTATTTCATTATTTTTTATTATTTTGGTGAAATACTTTACCTGGAATACTCTTTCCAGTTCCAGAGGAACTGGAAAGAGTATTCCAGTTCCTCTTATATTTTATTTCTTCGAAAATATCATTCTGTGTCATAAAAAGAACTTAAAAATTCGCCTTCAAGATGAAAAGGAAACAGTTCATTCAGGTATCCCTCTATCAATATTTGTAGTTCTGAAAAGGACTGTTTTGATGGCCTTGAAAACAAACATTTTTTATTTCATACTGTTCAGAATTTAAAATTCTTGAACAGTGTGGAACACCTTGAAGCAAGGATAAACACACAAAGCAGTTTTACACTCAGGGCACCAGATTTTTGTTTCCTTTCTGATATTTTTTTATTACATACATAACATTTGAGTGCAGGTTTTTTTTTATTAACCGTTGGTGGTAGATTTTCGGGAAAATGGTTGGAGTTAGCAGCGTTCAACTTCAGATGTCTGGCAGGATTTCCTGTTTTTCTGCTTGCTGAAGAAGGCGCATGTGCATGCAGCAATGCTTTCGCAATTTCTATTCTGTATTCTAGATATGTTATGGTAGACAAACATTTTTTCTTGTGCAGAAGGAAACTGTTCCAAATAACAAAATCCAATGCATGTCCAAACACTTTTTTGTAATATTTTTTATGCTGTTTCCTCATTACAGTGTGTGATAGTAATGACGGGGGGGGGGGGGGTTAAACTATCAGAGGCGAAATAAAGTTCAATTCTATTGTGAAAGGAAATGAAATTTTGATATACATATTTTGAATGATAAAAATAAGCAAATCTATCGCTTACTTTAAAAATTGGAGAATAAAATATCTCAATTATGCAGAAAATATAAATTTAAATCATAACTGTTAATTTCATTTTGTAATGACCAGTTATACAAGGAAACCAAGAAAGTGAAAGTACAAAGAAGAGTAGATTACTATACAACATGAAGAAAAAATTTAGTAATATGATTAAAGAATTTCATGTTATTCTCTATAAAGCAAAGTTGCTCAAGCGTGCCCTAAAGGAAATCTGTGAAGTATTATTCGATTTCGAAGGTTTTGTACAAAAATAAAAATAATATAAACTGGAACGTCGGCAGCCGGTTTTCTTTTCTTTTTTTAAAAGAATATTTCAAATAATTATCGTGAATTAATTTCTTCGAGAACAAAGAAAAATCTTTTGTCTAGTACGCGATTAGAAAAAAATTAGCGCAAAAAAATAAAAAATTAAATTGGTTCTCCAAGGTAAGGCTTTGTTCACTTAAATATTTTTAAGTGAACAAATTATACAAGATCTTTATTTTGTTCAGACATTAAAATTGTATTGTACAATAAAAAGAGAAAACAAAAATATAAATAATTTCTCTATTTTTAGTTTATCCTATATAACTAAAATCCAGTTGACCAGCATGGAACAAGGAAGCGCGTTTCTTGTTATAGGCAACTGAGAGGCAGCTACGAACGCGAGATAATCCGATTAACCGTTCACTTCAGTGTGAGGGTTTATCACACTTTCTAATGGACATGATGGTCAAATTGCACTTCTTATCCAGGTTCTTTAAACAGGTGGGCTGAAACATATCCAGATTTAGTTGGACGTCTATAGACGTCCTAGCCGTTTGGAAGGTTAATACATTATATAATTTTTTAAATCCTTATACCACAATGTTTTATTTAATTTCTTCTGTAGCTTTAAACCTAAATCTTCATTCTTATTTAATTGAGCCATCTGACTTTAACTAATCAGTGATGTTACTGACGTGCCATATTAGCATGGTGTTCCTGAAGAAGAGTTGCATTTAGTGCTTAGACGTTTTTAGCTAAACTCGTAGAAGAGATAGAGATTCATCAAAGGATTACAGTACAATGTGGTGCTTCACAAATAGAGATTCACTATTCATAAATGCAAAGAAGTGTCTCTGATGATGATGATTGATTTACGAACTTATTCGCATATCTGTTGAATGAGAATGCTGAAAAACAACAACAACAAAAAAAAAAAAACCACGCATAATTAACCTTGGAAATGGGAGGGTGATTATTAACAAAACTCCAAACCAACATTACAAATAAAATTAGGTATAGATTTCCTTCAGCAAGAAATAGTAAACATATACAAGTATAACTCAGCAAACTGTACGAACATTTTATTCTACAGAAACATGTAAACACAGTAAATTATTTATCATCATCAAATTCCTGATACATATACCCTCAAGGGCATACATGTTATTATGATAGTACTACATAAAATGTTACATTATTACTAATTTCTGATTGACAAGTTTCCTCTAACGCCTGTGTAGCTCAGTGGATGTGGCGTTTGCACACCATCGCGCTAGGCCGCACGAAGGAAGTCTTGGTTTCGAGTCTAGTCGGCGACTAGAGGAAATTTTTCTAAGCCTTTTTTCGACCGGTTCCCGAGTTAGTCGATCTCTGGCACGGGCAAGCAGGTTTTTCCTCCCGGAAACTCGGGTTTTTCGTCCTGTAAACTCAAGAAAATCGACCGTAGAACCCACATTATTTCAGACATTAAATATATTGTGTCAGGGTTAGAGACCACGAGATGGCGGCACATTTGAGCCGTCTCTCTTCACTGCGTACCGCTTAATTAGTGATAGCCTTGGGTCATCTGTCTCTGATTGGGCACCAGTGGAGATTGAACTGCCCACTCAGTCTCCAAAAGTTAGATAGGGCTAAATGGCCTCGCCTACTCCCGTATATACGGGAATAAAAAGGCGTTTGCTGATTTTTTTTTTTTTGGAAGTTTCCTCTAAATTAATCTGTTATCAGTCAAAACTCCAACATTATCAGATTTTATATACCTGTCTTCTAATGCACTGTTTACTGTATGAATCCACCTATATCTTGTTCTTCCTTTGGTTCTTCTTTTTCCTGCCAGCCTAGTAAAGAACACTTGTTTTGCTATTTCCCATTTTACTATTTTGCGATTTTCCATTCTGTTTAAGTGACCTTACCACAAATTAGCTCTGCTAACACATTCCTGAATGCTAACAATGTCAACAGTTTTTCTAATATCCTTATTTTTAATATGATTTACTAAAGAGAGGTCATGTTTTATCATTCTGCTTATATTTTATAAGTATGTTGCAGACAAGTTGGATAAAGGGAATGGATACACTATGATATTTGGATTTTGCTAAGACAAGATAGAATAATGCATGAAAGGCTGTTGCATAAATTGGAGAATATTGGTTTGCAATATAAACTATTGACTTGGATAAATGAATGGTTGACAGAAAGGTATCAAAAAGTGGTATACGGTGGGTGGGAATCTGTTGGATTTAAGGTAAGCAGAGGTGTATCCCAGTTTTCATTACTTGTACCACTATTGTTCAATCTATACATTAATGACATTAGCAAGGATCTAACAGGAGATGTTCAATTGTTTGTTGATGATACAAAGATAGGCAGGGCATAAGAGTTGCTACTGATATCTAGCACTTACAGAATGATTTGAATAGACTAGAATTTAGACCAATGAAAATGAGTGTCAGTTTAATGTTAGTAAGTGTAAAGTTCTGGACTTTGTTGTGGCACAGTATGTTAGCAAGGTGGCTAGGTATCATGGTGCAATGGTGGATAGGAATTTGAAGTTTAAAGGTCACATAGCAAAAATTGCAAATACAACTCAGAGAATAATTGTAATATTGAACCAAACCTTTATATGCATGGATAAGAAGTTATTTTGCCTCTTTACAAGGCCTTGATAAGACTGCACATGGACTACTGTGTGTGCAGATTTGGTTTTCTAGGTTCTGTGGAAAGATTGCAAAGAAGAGTTACAAAGATTATATCGGGATTACGTAGACTACATACACTAGTGAAGAGAAAGAGGAGGTGATATTATAGAAGTCTATAAACTTCTGAATGGATGCTATAGGATATCATCTAATGAATTTTTTGTTATATGTAAGGTGGGAAGAGAACATAGGGGCATACGCAGAATTAAGTTTGTTCATAGTTAAGAAAGGGATAAGAACTAGATTTTTCTCTCACAGAGCAGTGAATTAGTGGAATAGTTTGTCTGTTGAAGTAGTGAGTGCATGTAGTGGGGATGAGTTTAAGGGAACGTATGACAACTGGTTTGGGAAATGTTTACTCTCTGAAGATCTTAGGTAATAATAATAATAAGTTGATAGTTAAATTAGAATGTTAAAGTTAAAGTGCATTGGATTGCAGATTGGCTGTCTGAAAGATATCAGCAAGTTGTGTATGAAGAAGCAATATCCTAGAAGAGGGGTTTGTTTTAGGTGGCTTTACAAGAAGACTTCAGTAGGCTGAGTGAGGTATGGGAGTGGGGATGCCAGTTTAATGTTTCAAAGTGTAAAATTTTAAAATTTAGAAAACAAAGATGGAATGGTAGAGTATACACTTGGCAGGGATATTTTGGAGGAGGTGGAGGAAATAAAAGAACTGGTGGTGATGGTGGATAGGGATCTAAAATTTAGAGTACACTGCTAAAATTGTGAAAACAGCATAAGTTCTGGCAATGATGCCGACTTATAAAAGTAAGGAGATTCAGGTTCCATTTTAGGAGGTCTTGTTTAGGCCCCACATGGACTACTGTGCACAGGTTTAGTCAGCTGGTTTTCAAAAGGATGAAGAGATATTGGAAAGGGTCCAGAGGTGACTGACTAAGAAAGGTTGAGAAGATAATTTACAGAATCTGACTGATATCAGGAGAAGGGGGGTGATATTCTTGAGACATACTAGTTGGTAGGGATTATCATCAGATTAATGTTTAAGTGGTTTTACATAGAATCATGGAAGATGGGAAAAACAAGAAGTCATCCCGTGAGAGCAGGTTTTTTGTATGGAGAATTGTGGATGATTGGAATGTATTACCTAAAAGTGAGTCTACAGAGAATTTGAATATATTTAAGACATGGTATAATGAGCTGTGCATATGATAGATGGACCTTCTACAGTGAGTCTTCGGCTCCATGGAGATCTGAGGATAATAATGATAATACAGGTAACCCTCGTATAACGCAGATGATAGGTTCCACAGAAATGCCACGTTATATAAATCGCGTTATGCGAGACTCAGATCACATATCCAACAAAAAATATTTTTATTTAATTCAAGTAATTCATATAAGTTAAGAAAACATATAAACTATGAAACAAAATACATGCTATAAACTTATAAAAATACAAATTGTATGCAAACTTCATTGCACATAATGCATAAATGTTTTAGGCAAAATAAAATAAAGTGCATATTTTAATTGTCATCACTGTATTCATTCTTTATTTACGAGTGGCTGGACGTCATCATCATTTGAAATCTCTTGGACATCATTTGTATAATTCTCATTGCATACTTCGGCTGCTTTAGTTATCAAGAAATCAGTAATAAGACCTTGCTTACCACTATGCTGCAATTTTTTATTAAGTTCATAATATAGAGCTAAACAAATATCCAATTGTCTTGTGGATTTTCCAGAGCGTTCCATTGAGGGATCATTATCTGTAAAATAATTTCCTAACCTTCTTGCCAAGTCCAATCCTTCTGCTAATTTCTTTAAACCGAATTCTTTAACGGATTCATCATATTCAGAATCTTCGACAGAACTTTCCCCGCCATTTGGTTCGACATCATCTATTAATTGTACCAGTTTCTCCTCATTTAAATCTATTTCCCCATCAATTAATTCACTAATTTCGTTTTCAACCATATTGCAAAAGCCCTCTAAGTGGCCATTACTATAAAAATAAAATTTTTACATAAATAAGCATTACATATGTAACTCACCAGAAAATAAAGTGTTCAGCTTGAGATTAACACACTTATGATTTTTAATGCGCTTTCCTGGCAGAAAACGAAGGCAATTTTCAACAATAAACACTTCATACAGTAAACAATTGACGTATGTGTACGAAATGTTATTTTGTCCCCCTAATATAAATTCGCTACTTATAACTACATGTGCGATACAAGCAAATGCAAATTTAATGAAGATAAAATTTGATTTTTAAGTCTCGGGGTGAAAAATATATGAAAAGATAAAGGGTTACTACAATTTGTAGGCCATGTTTTTATCGAAATCGTGTTGTATAAGTACTGTGTTATACAAGGATTACCTGTAATTCTAATTACTTTTTAATTAAAATGCAGTTATTTTAGCTTCTTGGATCTTTAATAAGTAACTGATTTGCATTGATACACTGAAAAAAGAATATGAAATATTATTAAGTGATAGGCTTCATAATGTAAGGTTTCACTCAGTGAGTAGAATGCAATAGATATTACCATATCTGTTTCATTTAACTTTAAACTCATTCACATATCTACCATACCCAGCAATGCATTCTGCTTCCACCACTATCCATGCAAGAAATCTATTCATCACTCCCAGCACCACACCAAAGTTAAAAAGCTGTGTTAATAAGTAAAATCCCATTCATTACCTTAAATGTCTGTGATATCATTGCTTCTCTGACTGTTCACTAAGCTCTGTAATTTATATTTCTTCCTCCTGTCTCCATAGCCTACTTTCCAGAGTCCAGATATTGACTTAGTCCCTTATCTGTGGACTCTCTGCAGAGTTTCCAATTTACAATGCAAACCAGATAACCAAAATTGAATTGTAGTAGTAGTAATAGTAGTCCATATGTATGTTTTGATCAAAGCCAGCCAGTGGCATAGCCACCTTCTTATCTTGGCATGACGGTGTAGTTCTTATCATAGCAGCTATGTGTTGTATAGCTTTGCAATACTTACACTCTGAACTTAAGATTGCTGTCAACTATCACTCCCATATCCTGAATTCCATCCACTTCCTTAATATCTTTATACTTCAAAGTGCAATGCCATGCACTTATTAACATTCCAATTACAATCTCTCATTTGCCAAAGTAAAAATATATTTAAATCTTCTTGAAGTTGACATCAGCATCACTCTGTATAACTCATCCCAACTCTACATCATCATTAAACAAAATACACCATGTAACTCCAGAATATCATTTTCAATAAATTAAACAGTGGATATCCAAGAGAAAAATCTGTAGAACATCACTTGTTACCATTCTTTTCTGAAACATCACACATAGCTTACTAGTATTGTTCAGAAAGCCAGTCTATCTGTCTGACTAATCTGTTGTCCATCCATATCTTGCCTGGCTTGCACATCAACCTGTCATGTAAATCTATCAAATACCCTTGTATCAAGAATATCATCATATACAAGCCTTCCTTATTTAATTCATTGTCACTTTATCATTAAATGCAAGAGGACAGCTAAATTAAACCTACCTTTCATAAATTCATGCTGACCATCATAGAGAGTACAATATCTATCTAGCCAATCCTGTATTCTCTTCCTAAGCATTCTCTCCTGTATTTTAATTTCATTTTTTATTTTCTTGTATTTTAATTTCATCATGCCATTTTTATGTAGTGGCAGTATTTCACCTTTCTTCCATTCCTTAGAGACCTTTCCCATTGCAAGATTCTCATTAAACAACCAGGTCAAAGGCACCATGTCTGTTCATACCTAAAAATATATGGTTATATGTCATCCATTCCCATAGTCTTATTAACATATATACCACTGAACACTTTCTGTGGCATAGATTCTTTCAACTTTAGCTTTAGAATTTGCCTCCCTTCTGCATATTTTGCAGTATCTTTCACACTGGTATGATACACATTCATGAAACACTTGTTAAATAATTCCACTACATTCTTTTCCACAGTTATCCTACTACCATAGCATCTACTTCGTAATTATTATTTTCTTGTTTGTCACTTAGTGGACCAATTCTTTTGAATTTTATTTGACCTGACTGGCCAAATTCATATTGTATACTTTCCTTTTTCTGTACTGCGCTTGTCACTTTTCTAGCCTACATTTTATAGTTTTCATATGTCTAATCCTTATTGACTATCTTATATCTCTTCCTTAATGATTTCTTACCACGTAGTACTGCTTGCTTAATTTCATTGGGCATCCAATTCACTCCTACTCCATTTATTGATCTTTCATTTACTTTATTTAATCTTTATTCAACTTTTTGGTACACAGCTATCCCCCCCCCCCCTTCTGTCACCTATTTTTCCCAGTTCATCTTGCGTTATTGATGTTAGCTGACTATGGAGCTTTCCATAATCACCTGCTTTACAGTTCCATATACAGTTGACCCTTGAACAATGTAGGAGGTTAGGGGCACCAATCCCCCCATGCAGTTGAAAATCCACATATAACTTTAGACCCCCAAAAAACTTAACTACTAATAGCCTTGCAGTTCCGTATACAGTTGATCCTTAAACAACGTTGGGGGGGGGGGGGGGTTAGGGACACCAATCCCCTATGTAGTAGTTGAAAATCCACGTATAACTTTAGACTCCCCCAAATAATAGCCTATTGTTGATCGGAAGCCTTACCAATAACATAAACAGTCGATAACACATATTTTGTATTGTTATTATTTATTCTTATTATTTACTGTATTAATATTATTTACTGTATTCTTATGATAAAATAAGCTAGAGAAAAGAAAATCTTATTAAGAATAATCATAAAGAAGAGAAAATACATTTACAGTACTGTATTTATCGACACTGTAAGTTTATGTTGTCTGTATACAAGATGAATCATCTGTCTGTCAATATCTACATCAATATTGTTTTATATGATACAAAACACTGTACATGTTATACATATCCCTAAACTAGATATCAAAAATGAAAAGATAATGTGAAAAAGAAATTCATATTTCTTTACAGGTATAATGATTCATTACATTAATAATGATATGATTTGCTGCAATATGATTGCTTTATAGTAGTCTAGCCTGTCTAATGAATGAATCATTATAACATTTTTATTTAAAAAACAAACTAATGCCTTTTTGTTCCCATATTGGGAGTAGGCAAAGTTGTTTTAGCCCTATCTGACTTTTGGAGACTGAGTGGGCAGTTCAATCTTCACTGGTAGCCAATCAGGGATAGCTGGCCAAGGCTATCACTAATTAAGCAGCCCGCAGTGGAGATATGGCACAACAAGTGCCACCATCTCGTGATCTCTAACCCTAACACAATATTTTTAATGTCTGAAATAGTGTGGGTTCTACAGTCGATTTTCATCAGTTTCCAGGACGAAAAACCCGAGTTTCCGGGAGAAAAAACCTGCTTGCCCATGCCATAAATAAATAAATTAATTAATTAATAGCAGTTAATTTTATGCATTTATGATTTAATAGCGCATCTTTATGTTTGTTTACATTTCTATTGACTGTGAATGCCGTCATCTATGGTCTGTGTGTGATAAGTTTTAAGTTTTTATAATATATTTGTGTATATTTTATGGTAGTAAATTATAAAATAGACTAGTATCTACATGTATTTTATGCATTCAGGACATAATTTTTTCTTAATTTTCTTAATTTTTTCAATATTTCTAAGCTACTGCTGTTTATGCATTTATGATTTAATAACGCATCTTTATGTTTGTTTACATTTCTGTTGACTGTGAATGCCGTCATGTATGGTCTGTGTGCAATAAGTTTTAACTTTTTAAAATATATTTGTGTATATTTTATGGTAGTAAATTATAAAATAGACTAGTATCTACATGTATTTTATGCATTCATGACATACTTTTTCTTAATTTTCTTAATTTTTTCAATATTTCTAAGCTACATGGTTCGTCTGCGAGTTTTTTCAAATTGTCGCAAATCTCAAAAAATTTTTCCAATATATTTATTGAAATAAATCCACGTATAAGTGGATCTGTGCAGTTAAAACTCGTGTTGTTCAAGGGTCAACTGTATATCTACCCTCAAATAATCTTCCCTGGATTGACCATTGCCAAAATACCTCATTATGTCATTCACAACCACATCATGAGATCCAACACTTGAAAATCTTATGTTTCTTACATCACATGCTATCTAAGCTAGTTATCCTGCAAAATCTCTACAGTTTCTCTCCCTTATATACACTGTCTTCTCCTTCCACTCAATCTTCTTGTAATAAAAAAAAAAAATTACATATAGCCAAGCCAAGTTTTCAAAACATTTAATGATCAGTGCCCTCTCCCTTCTCTTGTCTGTAACAACATCCTGTTGGATATATTATTCTGTTTATTTTAGTCTCATCAGATAGTCTTAAAGCCCACTTATACTGTTAATTCCCACCTCTACCTTTAGTGGGCAAAATCTTCTTTAAATCAATAAAAGTACTCTGTATTTTTTTTTTCTTTTCTCTCTTTCCAGATGAGTCTATATCCTTCCATTTCTGTTTCTGCCTGTATATTATCCTTGTTTAACCAGATTTCACTTATCCCAGTTATCCTCAGACACACTGACTCACTCGCTACCAAAGAACTCAGTTCCTTTATTTTTTTATGCACAGCATATAGTTCCTATATGCTGTGCTACAAGCATAACCATCCCACTTTCTTAAAGGCTATCTCTTCTTGCTCTAATTACTATACTATACCATCTATCTTCCCCCCCCCCCCACAAATCTGACCACTCTTGTTTCCCTGTCCCTTACATTGATGTATTATATCACTTTCCACTTCATAATCATAATAACCTCAGCCTTGTATCCACCTTCCACTTGTTCTTCCACAACCTCTTTTTAGGTTTCTTAATTTCTCTCTCTCTCTCTCTCTCTCTCTGATCCTTTGGCCACAAATACTGTATCTTGAGCTCTTTCTCTCTCTCTCTCTCCTGCTGATCCTTAGCAATTTAAAGCACTCTTTCTCTCTCACTCTTGCTGATCCTTAGCTGCATAAATGATATCTTGAGCATTCTCTCTCTCTGCCTCTCAATCTGACCCTCTCTCTCACACTGATCCTTATCTCCATGCACTTTATCTTGAACACACTCCCTCCCTTGCATTTGCCGTATATTGAGCTTTCTTTCCCTCTTCAAATAGCGATCTCTCCAAGTTTCTGCCATCAAACTCCTTCAGATGCAGCCTGCTCCCTGCTCTCTTTCTCAAATGGCTATTGTTATGCCTGGACAATACGTTAGCATTATCTGAACTACAATGTTATCTTGACTTCCCACAATAGCTTCCTTGAATCCCTTTCAACATTATTTATCCTTCGAATTCATTTGTGCCACAACCACTGCTGACTCTGATGCCATTCATTTTTTTCTGTATAACCTAAGTTATTTGTCTCGTACCACTTTAAAAACATATTTTATTCATCCTGTTTTCAATACACCTCTAATGATCAAATCTCCATATGATGTCACATGATTATCCTTTGATGATTTTTGCATCTTATTTCATTGACATTAGTCAATTTCTGCTTCACATATTCAGTTTCATCCTCTATACATTTTTGTAACTATTCATTTTCACTAATTCTTACTTAAATTCTTCCACTCTACTTCCATTCACATAACGTTTGGTGAGTTTTGGTTATTCTGGTCCCTTTGTTAAAATTCTTGGAGAAATTAGTGAGGGACCATATATAGCATTGGGCAGACGAGGGTAATGTTATCTGTGAGAGTCAACATGGATTTGTTAAGGGGTGCTCTTGTTTTAGTAAGATGCCAGCCTTTTATAATAAAGTTACAAGAGCAGTAGATGTGGGAAAGGCATATACTACTATTTTCTTGGATTTAAAGAAGGCATTTGAATGGGTGCCTCATGATAAGCTGATATTTAAGTTGCAGCACACGGGTTTGGATGTCAGGTTAGTCATCTGGATTCAGGATTGACTGTCCAATAGGTATCAGAGAGTTGTTGTGTGGTGGGGAAGTTTTAAGGAGGCAGAAGGTTACAAGTGTGGTCCCACAGGGCTCAGTACTGGGACTTATATTGTTTAACCTTTATATCAATGACATTGTCAGTGAATTGCAGGGGGGGGATATTCAGTTGTTTGCAGATGTTGTGAAGCTGGGAATGGTTATTAGTAATAGTGCAGATGTGGTAGCCCTGCAAGAGGATTTGAACAAGCTAGACAGATGTGAAAATGAATGGGGGCATCAGTTTATTGCAGCAAAATGTAAAGTCTTGAGGTTTGGGACACATCGATGGGACACTGCACACTCCATTGGGGGAGTTGTACTGGAGGAAGTAGGGGAGACAAGAGATCTGAGGTTAATGATTGATAGAAACCTGAAATTCAGGGGCTATATTGCAAATGTGGTGAAGGTAACACAGAGGATTTCTGCAATACTGAGAAGGATACTGACCTGCAGATTAAAGAGTTATCATCGTTTGTATAAGAGCCTGATTCGACCACACTTACACTATTGTTTTCAGATTTATTCCCCAGGACTTGAAGGGGATAAATTAACTATGGAAAGTGGTGATATAAATATGGTTTCAGGCCTGTACAATGTTAGTTATGAGGATCAGCTGAGGGAATGTGGACTGCAGAGTTTGGTGGATAGAAGGAGAGGTGATATGATTGAGACTTTTAAACTGTTGAGAGGTTGGTTACATGGTTGACACTGGGAAGTTCTTTCACTTGGTTGAACAGCAGGAAGGAGTGATGAAAAGGGGCCATCCCTGGAAGTTACGAAAGGAAACTGTGAGCAAGAGGGTTAGGAGTGGTTTCTTTGCATGGAGGGTGGTTGAACCGTGGAATGCATTGCCTGATAGAGTGGTGAGAGTGAGAACGGTCAATGAGTTTAAGGAGTGGTATGGTAGACTTTGTGTTTCCTAGGAGGGACCTCTCGCAATGGGTCTTTTGACTCCTGGAGGCCTGAATAATAATAATAATAATAATAATAATAATAATAATAATAATTCATTCTTATAGTCTATAAATCGTTAAATATTTTCAATAGTACAAAACAATTTTTACAGAACATCTGCTAGTAAAAGTCAAATACAAAACTTGATCATTGAATTGAAACTTTTCATGCTGCTGACTTATTCTGTTATATAGGTGTTATTTTAATTTCCTGAAGAATGCAATCTACAGGTCATCAGATTTTGGCATATTAGTAAGTATATTCTTGTAATATGCTGAAATAACCTGTTATTTTAGCATATTACATGTTATATAAATATAATTAATTAAAATATAATTAATCTTTTAATCAATTAATAATGTTAGTAGTCAACAATATGTTAACAAATACTTCTTTCTTCTCTACTTGCTTATCATCCATCCTAATGTAAATATTAGATTGAATTACCTTTCATCTATGGAATTACTTTACAAAAAAAGTAATTCCACACATGTACACAAGCCAATTAGTTTCATTTTCTTAAAACCTTTTTCAGGCATCAGTTTGATTAAAGTCAGTGCAGGAACAAGTATGTACCATTACAGCTAGAATTCTCCATCCTTAACCAGATATTGGTTTGCAATGTGTAGAATCACCTTTATTTTGCTGAATTATGGATATAAACTGCTGATTCTCTTTTAGCTTTATTTATGATTAATTGACCAATTGATTACTGAAAGAAGAAGAAACTTAGCTTTTTATTAATTAGATACTTTAGGAACAATGTAAATTATATTCAGGAATTACAAATAATAACCAATTATGTTCATCATCATTATTATTACTCAATTTTTCAGGTAAAAAATCAAGTTGAAAACTTTAAGGAGTATTTGACACTTGTCCAGACATTATGTAATCCGGGATTGCGAGATAGACATTGGGAGCAGATCTCAGAAATCATAGGATTTCCTCTTAAACCTGATGAGTCTACAACATTAGGAAAATTGATTGATTTAAATTTGGAAGAATTTGTTGGACAGTTTGAAACAATTAGTGAAGCAGCAAGTAAAGAACATAACTTGGAGAAAGCATTGGAGAAAATGATCCAGGAGTGGGATCAGGTAGGTGACAAATTTAGTTTTATTTTCTCTGATTGTGCTTGAACTTTTGTTGAGGATGGAGAAAGGAGCTGGGATGGAGATATTATGGGTATTATTATTAACATAATAATAACCATAATAATTGCAGGAAAAGGGGTGATATGATTGAGACATTCAAATTACTGCAGGGTTTCTATAAGATTATTTCAGAAGATATTTTTGAGAATACGACTGGTGGTGGGAGGACTAGGGGCCATACATGGAATCTGGATACACTTTGTGGACACCTGGACACACTTTGTGTGCACGTGTGGACACAGTCCACACGTGCACACAAAGTGATCATTGAATTGTAAATTAACTCATGCACAATTTCTGCACTCTGGACACTTTCAGGCATTACATTCCACTCACCAACCTCTCTCAGTGAAAAGAACTCTTTAACTCCTCACTTCCTTGCTCACAGCCTTTTTATATAGCTTCCAGGGATGGTGCCCCCCCTTATACTTCATGATAAATCTCTTTTACATTAATTCAACAGTTGTTTTTAAATAGTGCAGACTCAACGTCAAGGCTCAATATCACTTCCATGTTATTGGGCTCTTCACGCATTCGGAAATGGATCATGATTCCACTTGGTCATCATGCTTAAAAATTAATGATTGAATCTCCAGTACTTTGAATTTATATAAGAATTTAAAAAACAGTTGAAATCCAGACATCTGATCACTCCAAGATTATATGGCATTCCTAAAATTCATAAGACTGACATCCCTCTATGGCCAATAGTTGATGGCAGAAGCTCTCCAACATATCTTCTCTCTAAACACTTATCTAACCTCTTGAAGCCTCATATCTGACGTAGAGATTCCTACTTGATGCATTTTGTAGATAAACTTTCAAACTTTCAAATTTCTGCATCAGATATATTAGCTAATTTAGATATAGTGTTGGATTCTGATTATGTAGATATTAGAGTAATTATTATTTGCTTCAGAATCCAACATGATCTTCCATCACAAAAGCTACATTTGTAAATATTATTTAATGTAAATAACTTAAATTATAATTTGATATCACGTAATTACCTTAATTATATCTAATATTTAATTGTTTAATCAAAGATATGTGTTAATAGTAATAAGATTCAGTATATATTATTAGTAAGCTATTTTATTTATTGTTATGTCAATATTATTAAGAACTTGTATTTGTAATTTAACTACGCATTTATTGAAATGCAAATATTCTATTTATTCTTGTTTGTGAAAGTTTAACGTTATGTAATAACTGAATGTAGCAGTATAACCTTATGTAACGTTAGCGAAAATGTTTACGTTTATTTGTTGTCATGGAAACGTGTGAAATAAACGAGCGCGAGTGGAACAGAGCGAGGGCTGGAAAAAGAATAATAAAAAAATATAAGAGGTAACAAGAGAGAGAGTTGGGACGGAAACTTGGAAGTGAAAGGAAGCAAGGGCATAAACTAGAGAAGTAGAAGTAAATGAAAGGTTCTTAAGGGCAGGAATTATGAGGATAATTTTTATAAGTGAGCAAGGACGAAGTGAATTTTATAGTTAGCTGAAGGTGAAGCCAGCAGTAATAATAAAAGGGAAATTGATGCTGTAATCGGATAATATAAAAAGCTGGACGTTCAAGGAAGAATTCTGAATAAACCCAGTTGGTCTAGAATTGCGGCTTATTTCCGATTTGCCCTAAGGAGAACCGCACAGTGTTTTAATTAGTTTATGAGTGGTAACAAGGATAGTTGAAGTACCCTGCAGTCGATGTCTGGATTTCTGAAGCGCGATTGATAGTGTTTTAATTATAACTGTGGATAAATCTTGTAGATGTGTTCTTAAGTGAAATAAAAATAATTTAAAAGTTTGCTCACAACGTATTTGATGTACTAGGAACTATTTCCGGTAAGGACTATCTTAGTGTATTATTTCAATGCTTGAAGAATTGAGTGTTAATTACGCTATGCTTAACCTAACCTCAACTGTGGAAACTCTTTGTGATTGAGAGTTGAAGTTAAGAATTGTTAGAGAGATATTTTGAACTATTAGTGCCTGCGATATTTTGAACTTATAGCATGACTGAGAAGTGTGTGAAAACTGATTAGATAGGAAGTTCTATTATATTTATATATGTGTAGGAACTTTGTAACTCAGAAGCTGAGAAAGTGTATGTGAAGGCTTGGAAGGTTGAACTAATGTGATTGACTTGGTTTAATGTTTGACTTGTTTTTATTGTTTAAATTAGAAGTAGAATTTATGTATGTGTTATATAGCTTATATTAAATGTTTGTTTTTGTTAATCAAAAGTTGTATTTTGCCTGAATCTCTTTAACTGCACCATTCATAAAATATTCGAACCAAAGTGGGTAAATTAAGTAAGTCAAATATACTCGGCCAGTATATATATTAAGGAGAAATAGTTGAGGGTTGATTTTTCTTCAATTCTTGAACTAATTCAGATATAGAGTGGCGCAGTCTTTAAATATAAATTTTCTCTATTTTGAATTAGAAACCAACTAGCAACTATTTTTAAGGTTAAGAACATCGTAGTAAATAACATGTCGGATCCAAGGTAGATTAAGACGAAGTAGGATCCAACAAAGTTTTGTTATTTACCAACATCTCATTGAGGAATCTATAGATATATTTAAAAACTTATTCCTCTGGACATCACACATCTCTTCCAGTATCATCTAAAATCCTCATTCTTCACATGGAAAGGAAAATTTTACAATCAAATATATGGCTTTGCAGTGGACTCACCTCTGTTGCCTCCGCTTCAACTTATACATGGCAAAATTTGAAGAATCAGCTTTAGCTGCATTAAAACCATATGAATGGTGGAGATATGTGGATGACATCTTTATCATTTGGAAACATACCCACAGAGACCTAGAAGAATGTGTATATTTTCTGAATAATTGACATCAGAAGTAGAAAAGAATGAAAAATTACCATTCCTGGACATCTTTTATTATTATTATTATTACGGGCAACTCTAAGGAGTCCATAGACTCATCGAGGGAGGCCCTAACATCATGTCAAGAACAAGTGTTCGACATTCACACAGTATCTATCATACCTCGCCTTGAACTTATTTACAGTTATGGCACCCACAACAGACTCTGGCAGCTTATTCCACTCATTCACCACTCTCCAAGTAAAAAACCTAGTTCTAACACCCTTGATAACCACACTCTTGCCCAGATTCCATGTATGGCCCCTAGTCCTCCCACCACCAGTCCTATTATCAAAAATATCTTCTGTAATAATCTTATAGAAACCCTGCAGTAATTTGAATGTCTCAATCATATCACCCCTTTTCCACCTATCAACCAATTTCTGCAACCCACAAATCTTCAACCTGTTTTCATAAGGTTCATTCCATAGACCTGCTATCATCTTGGTCACTCGTCTCTGGATCCTCTCCACCTCATCAAGAAGAAACCCTGGTGCCAATATCTGGGCAGAGTAGTCAAGATGGGGTCTTATCAAGGCTCAATACAGAGGAACAATAACCTGTTTGTCTCTGCTTGTTAAAGTATTTTTCAGCAACCAAGTGATTTGATGAGCTAATTTAGGCACTTTTGCAATGTGCCCCCTAAACTTCAACTTCCTATCCACCAACACTCCCAAATCCCTGGCTCCGTCAGTCTACTGCAGTACAGATCCACCAATGTGATGTACTGCTGCTAATCTTTACCCAAAAATGCACAACCTTACACTTTGCCACATTAAATTGACATCCATAGCCCAGTCCTCCAAACTATCCAAATCATCCTGAAAAATTTTGACATCCTGTGCACTCACTATTGCTCTACCCAACTTTGTATCATCAGCAAACAAATGAACAGTTCCTCTCAGATCCTTTCCAGTATCATTAATGAACAAATTGAACAGTAGTGGTCCAGGAACAGAACCCTGTGGCACACCACTAGTCACAGGCCGTCTTTTGGACTCTACTCCTGAATAAACTACTCTCTGATATCTCTCCATCAACCACCTTCCTATCCATCTCACCAACCCTATATCCATCCTCATATGCTGCAGTTTACTGATTAGAATTCCATGTGGTATCCTGTCAAAGGCCTTAGCAAGGTCCAGTAGAATCACTGTAAACCCACTGTAAAATCTTCGTCCACAAAAATTGCTGGAGGATTATTATTAGAAGTCTATAGGAAAGAAACGCACACAGGTAGGTCCAACCAACCAACAGGCCCAACATTCCCAAATGTATATCTATCTATATCTTTCCACAAGACTTGTGGAAAGATATACATAGGTCAGACTGGTAGAAGTTTCGAAATCCACAACAGAGAACATATAGGTACCTACAAACAAGCTCATTCCATAACCCTCAACAGAAATTAGGTATAATTAAAACATGATGAAATCAAATAAAAACAAGAAGTTCCAGTCCTATTTAATCAGTTCCTTCAAAATGGATACTCATAAAAAGGTACTAAAGAAACTTTTATTTTTTTAATGAACCATCTTGCGAGAACCCAGAAATTAATTACAAAGACACAGTATCTGTTCCATATGTTAGCAATACATCAAGAAAAATGTTAAAAGCAGTCAACATCAGAACAGCCTTCAAACTAGTCAACAGCTTTCAATGCTTTCTATGCTCCCCTAAGACAAAGTTCCTTTCTATAAACATCTGGGTGTACAAGATTCCATGTACTTGTGGAAAGATATACATAGGTCAGACTGGGAGAAGTTTTGAAATCCACAACAGAGAACATATAGGTGACACTGAAAAGAAAAGGGAAGAAAAAAAGACTTGTAGTGCACATTCTTCAAGAACATCACATGGTAAATAGGCAAGCATACTTGAACAACCGTCAAAGTAATTCTCTTCTAAGAAGGATGTGAAGTATGCTTGCCTATTTACCGTGTGATGTTCTTGAAGGATGTGTTCGCCTATATGTTCTTTGTTGTGGATTTCAAAACTTCTCCTGGTCTAACCTATGTATATCATGATGGATCAAGGAATGATCCATCACAATTTCTGGAAGTCATTAATTAATATGTGTAACATTAAAGACTTCTCTTATGCCAGCAATCACAGACAGAGTTTACACAACAATCACGAGTATCATTAGGCATGTAACATGCCTAATGATACTCGTGATTATATCTATCATTCCAGTCCAAACTATCATCTTTATCATTGCTTATCCCAGATATCTCCTCAGTCTCAAGTACCCCGTCACATTCAAATCCATTCCATTTCTATGATGATCATCCCCATACACACATTCACTACTACTTCAAACTTGAATGGTGGAAACCCCTGATTCTCCATTCCTCTTACATTCTCATTTTCTTCTTCTCTCACACTACTCTTATTTCCATCACCTAGCACATCAATCTCGTCATTAGAAATAGGAAAAGAGTACTATTAAAGGAATCAAATATGATACAGGTGATTTGGAAATTGAAGACTAGGATATCTTCATACTTAAGACTGGAGTAATTACTATGAAAGACTGGAAAACATAACAAGCCATGACAGAATGGTAGCAGAAAATTTTTGAGAGGAATACAAACAAGAATACATATCAATATTAGAAAGATCCATCAAAAACTTGAAATGTGGAAAGGCAGCTAGAATAGATGATATTTGACTAGAAATACTCAAATATGAAGATATAAAAGTATTGCAGTGTCTACACTTTGTAATTCAGAGTGTCTGGTCAGAAGATTGAATTCCAGGTGATTGGAGTTGAGCTCTCATAGTTCCCATGCATAACAAAGGGAATAAAGCTGAATGTGAGATTTACAAATGGATTTTTCTGCTAAATATTTCAGATAACATCTATGCAAGAAGCATACTTGAAAAAGGTCTCAGAAAAAGTTAGAAGTGATACTTAGAAGTCCAACGGCATTAAGTCACATGATCTGGGCGGCCAATTCTGATTCACCAAAATGGGAAATTACACGACCAGGAAATGACTCATGCAGTAATTGAATTGTTTCTCAGGCTGTATGGCATGTGGCACCGTCTTGTTGAAACCACATGTTGTCCACATCCATATCTTGCAATTTAGGCACAAAAAACTGGATTATCATGTCGCGATAGCGAGCACCATTAACTGTTATTGCCTTACCAGCCGCATTTTTGAAGAAGAATGGACCGATGATGCCCCCAGCCCAAAATCCACACCAAACAGTGACACGTTGTGGATGCATTTGTTTCTCAACAATCACTCATGGATTTTCTAAACCCTAAATGCGACAATTTTGTCGATTAACGAAGCCATCAAGATGAAAATGAGCCTCATCGCTGAAGATGATTTTGTTTGAAAAATAAGCATCCGCTTGTTGTTGTTCCATAATCCATTCAGCGAACTCTCTTCGCTGTGTGTGTGGTCAGTAGGCTTCAGTTCTTGAGTCAGTTGAACTTTGTTAGCATAAAGATGCAAATCTTTCCTGAGAATACGCTGTAGAGAGCTTCTCGAAATGCCCAATTCAAGCCCACGGTGCCGAATTGATGTTCCTGGACTCTCAGCAACACTCTCATGAACTGCTTCGATGTTTTCTGTTGAACGACTTGTTGAAGATCGGCCAGAGTGTATAAGATCACTAACTGATCCGGTTTCCTTGAATATTTTAATTAATCTTTTCATAGTTGATGAAGTTAAATCACTGTTCCGATCATATTTTGTACGAAAATTGCGAACTGTAGCTGCCAAACCTTCATTCTTTTTAAAATATTGCTCATCAATGAAAATGTGTTGTTCTTTCGTGTAGCACTCCATTTTTAATAACCCTGAACTGTCAGCTGTCACGCTGTCTTTTTTTTCTCGTTGGCAACACTTTACCGCACAAATGCGCTAAATTTAAATCTTGCATGAATTTTGGGACACCCTGTACAAATATACAAGGACAAGCTGAGTTACATTACACACAGTAAGCTAGAGAAACGATGATTTGTTTCTCCAGCTTACTGTGTGTAAACTAGAGAAATATTGGGCATCTGGTTTATCTTAGTGAAAAAAAAAAATTAAAAAAAATTACAAATTAATTAATTATTTAGAAACTACATCAAAGCTAAATTATATTTAGGTAACACTGAAATAACAATCTAAAATAACAATTACAATTGTTCTTTTAGATTTAGGATTCTGGATTATCTACAGTCCTGTTTATAGTTCTTAGAGAGAAAGGTTGAATATGTGTCTTCCATATGCTTGGGATTTTTAGACCATCATTATTGTTCAGATTGGAGTGGTTGATAAGAATTTCACAGGCTTCCTTAAATTTGCGTTCATACCATGTTTCATACTATGTAACGTGTTCAGGGCATGATCCGAAATGCCAGCTTCACCATAGTTATTATATTTAGTATGTCGTTTATGTTCCTTTTGTCTGATAGGAATTATGTATCCTGTTTCCCCTATATATATATGGTATATTACAGGTGCAATAAATACAGTATATATCCCCAGGATGGGCCAGCAGAGGAGTGGGTCTTTGGATGAGTTTAGTAAACTTTTTAATTTTGCAGGAGGTTTAAAGGTGGCTTTGCGGTTGTATTTTTGTAGTATTCTGTTTATTTTATCTGATGTCCCTTTAATGTAAGGAATGGTTATAGTTTTATTGTAGTCTGGTTTATCTTTGTTTTTTATTGAGGTCTTGCAGAGAATTCTGTTAATAGTGTTTTGGCTGTAACCGTTTTTTAGAAAAGTATTGCTGATAACTTTAAATTCGTCTTTCAGAGCTTGTTCACTGGAGTAGATCTTCAAAGTACTGTTTTTTAGAGTATTAATGACACCTGGTTTTTGTGTTGGGTGGTGGTAGGAGTTTATGTGTATATATTGGCCAGTATGTATCGGCTTCTGGTACAAATTGAAGGAAAGACTGCCATAAGGAAGACGTGTGACTAGTGTATCTAGAAATGGAAGTGTGTTCTGTTTTTCAATTTCAATTGTGAACTGTATGCATTTGTGTTGTTTGTTTAGGTGGCTAAGGTAAGTGTCTAGTGTCTGGCAGCCATTGGACCAGATCACGAAAACATCGTCAACGTATCTAAGCCAGACTTTGGGTTTTAAAGGAGAGGAATCTTGAGCATGTTGCTCAAAATGTTCCATATAAAAGTTAGCAATGGGGGGGGGGAATAATGGCGAGCCCATGGCTGTGCCGTCTTTTTGTAAGTAGTAAGCATTTTGCCAAACAAAATAACCAGAACATAATACATGTGCTAAGAGCACCGTGATATCTGGAGGGAATTTGTTCTGTAAAAGAAGTATGGTTCATTGATTGAGACATTCGTAAAGACGGCAGGGACATCAAAACTGACTTAATAAATCATCTTTTTCTAATGTAATGTCTTTGATTATGTTTATGAAGTGTTGTGTATTTCTGATATAGGATGGGGAATGACCTACCAATTCATTGAGTGTTGTTGCTAATTTTGTGGTTAGGTGATAATTCGGGCTATTTATACCTTCGACTATTGGCTGGAGTGGTGTGTTTTGTTTGTAGACCATAAATTCTTGGGGAATGAACGTAGTACGGAAGTAGTTTTTTGACTGTGTCTTCCAGCCATGTAGTAATAGATTTAAGTAGTTTCTATGTTTTCTTTTTTATTGCACCTGTAATATTCATATATAGGGCAAACAGGATGCACAATTCCTATCAGACAAAAGGAACATAAACGACACATTAAATATAATAACTATGGTGAAGCTGGCCTTTCTGATCATGCCCTGAACACTTTACATGGAATTGACTGGAAAAGTACCAGTTGTTTACATCACACCAAAACATGGTATGAATGCAAATTTAAGGAAGCCTGTGAGATTCTTATCAACCATCCCAATCTGAACAGTGATGATGGTCTAAAAATCCCAAGTATATGGAAGACACATATTTAACCTTTCTTTCTAAGAGTTAACTATAAACAGGACTGTAGGTAATCCAGAATCCTAAATCTAAAAGAACAATTGTAATGCTAAAAACAGGATATCATTGTTACTGAAAGAAGACTATCTATAAGAAAGAATGTTTTTCTCATTCTCATGTTACCTAAATAGAATTTAGCTTTGATGTAGTTTCTAAATAATTAATTAATTTGCAATTTTTTATTTTTTTTTCACTAGAGATCTTTCCAGTAGAATAACCGGTGATCAAATCACTGTTTCTCTAGCTTACTGTGTGTAATGTAAGTCAGCTTGTCCTTGTATATTTGTATATACTCCAGATGATGATCTTAATATGAAGATCAAAACATTGGGATTTATTTATGCCACGGTTGTAAAGTCGATAATTTCTAAAATGAATGCTGATCACTGTGCAACACTAAAAGAAATAGTCTATATTTAAGCTGTAAATCAGTAGGCAGAGTTGAAGGAAATACAGGAAGATAGTTTGATGTAAAATGAGGGATAAGACAAAGATACACAGTATTTCTAATCTTATCGCATTATGGGAAAAATTGGCATTTAACCTGATATTAGAAATAGAGATATCAAACTTAGCTCTTTGCTTTATGTAGTTGATATTTTACTCCTAAAGAACAAGTCTCCAAATGTGCAAGTATATCATTCTCTACCTAAATTGAATTATAGCTGTAACAAATTCGGCATGAAAATAGGCAGGAACATAGAAATCTTTAGCTGCGTCAATGTAAAACCTATGGAACAAGTAAAATATTTCAGCAATTTAAGCACAGTTTTTAATGAAAATGTAAAATTAAATTTGGAAATAAGCAAAGATAGGTTTGAGAGAGCCAGTTGAATAAATTTATATGAAATAAGAGAGAAATTACTCAAAATACCAAAGTAGCAGTATTGTTGAATTCTGAATATATAGAGGTTGGAGTAATTATTATTTGCTTCAGAATCCAACATGATCTTCCATCACAAAGGCTAGACTTGTAAATATTATTTAATGTAAACAACTTATTTTACAAATTAATATTCATATAACTACCTTAATTTTGTCTAATATTTAATTATTTAATCAAGATATATGTATTAATAATAAAAAGACTGTATTAAATATTATTAAGCTATTTTAATTATTACTATGTTAATATTATAAGAATTTGTATTTGATAATTTAACTGCGCATTAATTGAAATGTAAACATTCTCTATTTATTCCTATTTGTAGAAATTTAACATTATGTAATAGGTCAATTTTATTATGTTTTGTTTTGTTGTCATGGAAACGTATGTTAGATAGCTTGCACGTTTTGGAACACCATGTGAGGAGAAGGTTTATTGAAAAGAGTTTTAGAAAGAAATCACGAGAATAATTTAGGCGGGAAGAACAGATATATAAGCGATGAATGCTGAAATTATTAATGAATTAAGGGGAGATTAGAGGAATTAAGAGAGAGAAAAAGGAGAGGATTGGCATTAGGTTGGAATCGGAGCTTTCGGCATTCGGGAATCACAGTGCGATAATAGCGAGTCGGCAAGTCACTCAAGCAGCTAATAAAGTCTACTAGTCGAGAGGCGGTTAGCTAATAAATTGTAGAATAACAATTATAGCTATGGAAGACAGCTGAGTGACTAGTAAATAGACTAGCGATATTTGAGTTGAGATTCAATTTCAGGGCCGACCTTTCAAGGACATACAGAACCTTGAAGCAAAGCACAGAGTTATTAGGGAACAGTAGAGGCTGTAAAGTTGAGGTTACCGTTAGCTGTGCTTAGAAATATATTGCCTAAAGAATTAAATGAATGCAGGAAGAATGAACAGCTGTGCATACGAAAACCTCAAGTTAAGGAATTATTGTGTATTGCCTTAATTCATAAGAGATCAGTAGTATTTCATGCAAGAATGTTTGTTTATGTGTTTAGTGACCGATGATTAATTCAGTTATTGCTTAGAAGAATTATTTTAATGAGTGCTGTATACTGTTTAAGTGTTTACAGTTATAAAAAGTGTTTACGTATAAGTAGATGAAGAAAAAAGATTATCGGTAAGATTATTTCAACCATTAATATTCCTATACAGAGAAGTGTGAGAGTTTCATCCTAGAATTTCCCTATACTAACAGTAACTATTGGTGAAAATTAGCTGAAGTGTAAATTTAAAAGTGTTTGTTTGTGAGGAAGTGTTACTGCAATTTTTGTCGTATTTGGAACTTAAAGAACTGTGAGAAGACTGTATTAGAGATAACAGATTTACCATTGTCTGAGTTTGTATGACAGTATTATCAGAAAGGCTGAAGTGTTTATAATAACTTATTTAGTATTTTGATCTTAAGTGTATAATTTGTGATTATAAAATTAAATGTTTGTTTTTGTTAATCTAAAGTTGTATTTTACCTGAATCTCTTTTACTGCACCATTCATAAAATATTCGAACCAAAGCAGGTAAATTAAGTAAGTCAAATATACTCGGCCAGTATATATTTTAAGGAGAAATAGTTGAGGGTTGATTTATCTTCAATTCTTGAACTAATTCAGATATAGAGTGGCTCAGTCTATAAATATAAATTTTCTCTATATTTGCATTAGAAATCAACTAGCAACTATTTTTAAGGTTAAGAACATCGTAATAACTAAATGTCGGATCCAAAGTATGGATTGAGAAGAAGTAGGATCCAACAGTATAAAATACATTGTTCAACATAGTGTTTTTATGTTATAGATATAAGTGTTTGGTTCGAAATAAAGCATGTCACCAAAGATTAGAGACCACAGATATGAGAGTTCTGGGAAAAATTAGAGGCATGAACAGATGGCATCAATGGCAGAATCATATTAAAAATGATAACATTCTGAATGTACTTGGCATTGTTTACATTCAAGAATGTGTGAATATTGCTGATCTATGGTGGCATGGTTGGTCACTTAGACAGATTGGGAGAAGGAAAGTTAGCAAAACAGGCATTTGATTCTATCAGAAATGCCTTAAAAGAAGGAAATGTTAGATACTGCTATATTCGAGTGCTGACAATGAATAGGCTAATTTGGAAGAAAATTGTTGAAAGGCAATTAATGATAATGTAAACTTAATCATGTAGTACTGTCATGGCCTGAACACCCCTTTAGGGTACACATCAGGAAATTGATGATGAAGATGAAGAATATATATCACTTCTTCATCAATTTAATCATTTATTTTACTGATTAGACAACAACAAAAGGTAGAAACTGGTGTGGATAGAGTTCCTTCTCATGGCCTGGTCGACCAAGTGGTTAGCGTATCTGCTCTCCAGCCAAAAGGCTGTAGGTTCGAATTGTGATGGTGGACAGTATGTGGCATTGGTATAGATGAGGCGGTTTGTGGATGAGGTTCACTGGTGGAGACAGAGAGATGTAGAGTTGGTGTCCTCCCTTGATAAGTCTTAGGACTCCCTGGAGGTGTCAAATAATAATAATAATAATAATTTTTTTTTTTTTTATTATGGTATGCTGAAGCATTCAATGTGATGTTAGCAGCCTCTGTATACAAGTAGACTAGCTGTGAATTTACTTTGTATGCCAACTTTGCATATGCCTAGGTAAAAGATTAAAACAAGAATATAATTTTTGATGAGTATAACCCAACAATAAAATTGTTTCTATTATTATTAGTTTATACATGTTTTTGTATTTTTATTATTTTATTTTTAGTATTTTATTTATTACAGTGATGGCTAAACTGGATAAGGGTAATGGATATACAGTGATACTACTGGACCTTGCTAAGGCCTTTGATAGGATACCACATGGAATTCTAATCAGTAAACTGCAGCATATGGGGATGGATATAGGGTTGGTGAGATGGATAGGAGGGTGGTTGATGGAAAGATATCAGAGAGTAGTTTATTCAGGGATAGAGTCCAAAAGACAACCTGTCACTAGTGGTGTGCTGCAGGGTTCTGTTCTTGGACCACTACTATTTAATTTGTTCATTAACGATATAGGAAAGGATCTGAGAGGAACTGTTCATTTGTTTTCTGATGATGCAAAGTTGGGTAGAGCAATAGTGAATGCACATGATGTAAAAATTTTGCCGGATGATTTGGATAGATTGGAGGACTGGGCTAAGGAGAATGGATGTCATTTTAATGCAGCAAAGTGTAAGGTTATGCATTTTGGGGTGAAAAGATTAGCAGCAGTATATCACATTGGTGGAACCGTACTCCAGGAGATTGACGAGGCCAGGGATTTGGGAGTGTTGGTGGATAGGAAGTTGAAGTTTAGGGGGCACATTGCAAAAGTGGCTAAATTAGCTCATCAAATCACTTGGTTACTGAAGAATATTTTGACGAGCAGAGACAAGCAAGTTATTGTTCCTCTGTATCGAGCCTTGATAAGACCCCATCTTGACTACTGTGCACAGATCTGGGTGCCAGGGTTTCTTCTTGATGGGGAGGAGGAGGTTGAGAGGATCCAGAGGCGAGTGACTAAGATGATGAAAGTTTATTTTTTACTTGGTTATAGTATAATAAATTTAGTTTAATCCTTTATCCAAGTGTGAGCAAACAAAGTTTGCGCTTGAAAGTATCTTCAGGATGGGGATAAGGTGGTACATCACCAGGGCAACTCGTTGCAAAGGTGGGGCAAACTACCAACACTCCTGTCTTAGTATCGCCTATCATGCAAAACACATCTCCTTGCGGATATGTCTAATGTTATGCATTAAGGGAAGGGCCACTACCCGGACTAGTTTCGACCTTTATTGAGGTCTCTTCAGTGGGAGTCAGGCCCAAGCTGAGATACCAGGCAGAAGCATTCACAGGTCATCTCTACCTATAGGAGTTGCCCAATGGTGTGCCACCCTTTTTAATAAATTACTCTGGATTTAGAGAAAGATGTTGAAAATTTATTTTTCACTTGGTTAGAGTATAATAAATTTAGTTTAATCCTTTATCCAAGTGTGAGCAAACAAAGTTTGCGCCTGAAAGTATCTTCAGGACTGGGGTAAGGTGGTACAACCTTACCTCAGTCCTGAAGATATAGTCCTGAAGATACTTTCATGCACAAACTTTGTTTGCTCACACTTGGATAAAGGATTAAGCTAAATTTATTATATGACTAAGATGATAGCAGGTCTATGGAATGAACCTTATGAGAACAGGTTGAAGATTTGTGGGTTGCAGAAATTGGTTGATAGGCGGAAAAGGGATGATATGATTGAGACATTCAAATTACTGAAGGGTTTCTATAAGATTAATTCAGAGGATATTTTTCAGAACAGGACTGGTGGTGGGAGGACTAGGGGCCATCCATGGAAACTGGGCAAGAGTATGGTTAGCGATAGTGTTAGAACTAGGTTTTTTACTTGGAGAGTGGTGAATGAGTGGAATAAGCTGCCAGAGTCTATTGTGGGTGTGATGACTGTGAATGAGTTCAAGGCAAAGTATGATAGATGCTGTGTGGATGTTAATAGTTGTTCTTGACGTGATGTTTAGGGCCTCCCTCGATGAGTCTAAGGACTCCTTGGAGTTGCCCGTGTTTGTACTACACTCTGGGACTACTTGCATTAGCTCACGCTAGTATTCGCCGATACTTTTATAGTTTTTTATACTATATTTGGCATGAAACTCTCTGATTCCAATCTTTGACTTTTTTATTCAGTTTTAAAACAATGTGGGATCTAATATCCGTTTAATTTAAATAATGTTTATATTGCTGAAATGAAGCCTGTTGGCTCTTTATATTTAAGCAACTTAATGAGTGCACCTTTTGGACAACTCGTATAGCAGAGTATATATGTTCTTTTCACTATACCTTTTGGTATTAATTTGGTCTAGCTACTCACTGATGAAGCTGCAAAAATGGCTGAAACCGGTCTGGGTAGTGACCTCCCACCATAATGTAATAACAGCATACATTTCCTAGTAAATGTGTTTTTACATTATGGAAAATACCAAGAATAGCAATCAGAACTTTACCCACCTTTGTAACAAGTTGCCCGTGCTTGTACTACACTCTAAGACTACTTGCATTAGCTCACGCTGGTATTCGCCGATACTTTTATAGTTTTTTTATACTATATTCGGCATGAAACTCTCTGATTCAAATCTTTGAGTTTCTTATTCGGTTTTAAAACAATGTGGGATGTAATATCCCCTTAATTTAAATATAATAATATTATTATTTATTTATTTTTGTATTTTTACAATACTGTTAAATGTTAGTTATAACTTTAGTAGCACTTGTGACATAGTGAAGATATTACTGAAACAAAAAAAGTGAATTATTTTATTTATTTTTTATTTTTATTTCTTGTGTCTATGTGGTTCAGCCATCTCTTGATAGGTAAGGTAAGTTTTTACAACCTTTTGTGTGCAGGATTTACATAAATAAGAAGGGGGTAAAAAATATCCTATTTTGTACAAATATGACAAACTGTTAACTTCTACTTTGAAAAATGCAAACAAGGAATATATACTCGTATATATATATATATATATATATATATATATATATATATATATATATATATATATATATATATATATATATATATATATGACAGAATGATCATTGACTCGGTTAACATACATAGTTTTATGAAGAATTAAATGACTAGAACCGAGATTTAAGTAAAAAGGTTTTAATATAAACACACTACTAGTTTCGGCCTGCAACAGCCTTCTTTAGGTGACATTATAAAAGAAAAAACACTAACATTGAGGGTTAAAAGACTATGAACACACAGACAGTCTTTATACATAATTAGCATGAAAATGTTGTCATGACAACGTTTTCATGCTAATATTAGTGTTTATATTAAAACCTTTTTACTTAAATCTCGGTTCTAGTCATTTAATTCTTCATAAAAAAAAAAAAAAATATATATATATATATATATATATGTTAAAGATACCAAGCTATTTTAAACCTGGTTTGACTCCATTTCCCAAGTAAGCAAACAGATAAATAAGTCAAGTTTGCGCCTGCAAGTAGTGCAAGTCGGGTGACCCGTATGTAGTGAAAGTCTTAGTCAACTTGTGGTAAAGGTGGAATAAGGAGTTTCCTAAGACTTGCACTGTGTATGGGTCACCCAGACTTGCACTACATGAAGACGCAAACTTGACTTACTTGTCTGTTTGCTTACTTGGGAAATGGATTAAAACCAGGTTTAAAATAGCTTGGTATCTTTAACATTATTTTTTTACCCAAGGTAAAAAACTTTCTACATCTATCTCTCATCCTGAGATTTTTATTTAATAAGGTCAAAGTACCTTATGGTAACTTGTTTTGGTAAAATACCTATAAGCTCTGTATTACTTAAACCTTGGTATTTCTAAGCCTGGCTCCCACTGATGAGACCTCAATAAAGGTCGAAACCAGCCTGGGTAGTGGCCCCTTGCCTTTAATGCATAGCATCATACATCTCCTCAAGGAGATGTGCTTTGCATTAAGGGTAAATATTAAGAATAGTGATCAGAGCTTATTCCACCTTTATCATGAGTTGCCTAAGACTTGCACTACTTGCAGGTGCAAACTGGACTTACTTGTCTTTTTGCTTACTTGGGAAATGGATTAAAACCAGGTTTAAAATAGCTCGGTATCTTTAACATACTTATATATTTATACATACATACATATATATATATATATATATATATATATATATATATATATATACACTGTTATAATTATATCATATCAGGTCTATAAGATAAATGCAATCTTGTGATGAAGTCATTACACATCTGGAATGCTAGTTTTTAAGTTGGCTATATTATATATTAATTTACATCAAATTTGGGAGATTTGGGAAGGTATTAGGACTTATGTTCTCACTTCTTTTTTTTTAATGAGAATTTTAAATACTTTTTCATTATATACTTCGTTGTAGTGCTGAGAAGTGTTTTGTGTTTCAAGGATGTTGGTTTGAATTCAGGAAGATATCAGCAGACTTAAGAAATTCATGTTGTATTTTTCCTGATATGGTGTTTTAATTTAATATCTTCAAAAATTAAAATGATTTTGAATGTATAATTGAATGTAATTTTATAAATTTTCTTACATTCTGTTCCTTTATTCTGTAAAGGTTGAATTTGTCATGCTACCATTCCGTGATTCTGGTACATATATCCTTTCATCAGTTGATGATATACAACTGTTGTTGGATGATCATATAGTGAAGACACAAACCATGAGAAGTTCACCATTTGTAAAACCGTTTGAAGGACATGTAAGGTAAATTGTATTCATTTTCAGCTGAAGTGCTTTAATCATAATTTTATGTGCTGTATTTATCATATACATTATCCAATAATTTGTTGTTGCTGTGTTGTTCTTGTTGCTGTTAATTGTGTCATAAATAAAATAAAGCCTGTTTTTTTTTAACTTGGCTATAATTTAAATTAAACTTGCCAAGAAATTATATTTTTGTTTAATCCATATATATCCATATAATAGACAACTGGAAGTTATAGCATAGAAAGAGGAGTTGAGAAGGAAAGAGACAGATGCTACTTGTGCACTGATCAAGAGTTATGTAACAGCAACATTGTTTGAGTATATTCCAAAAGTGAAAAGGCTAAATAAGATAGGAGTAAATGGATGAACAAACGGATAAAGCATGAAATCTAGAAGAAGAAGAAGAAAGTACTGTGGTACTTCCAACACTAGATAACAAATTTACAGGATGAGGAAGATGTATGTACAATGGTATACTGCATTTTTCAAAGGCATTTGATAGATTGCCAAATGACAAACTGGTAAATAAATTGAAATGGGTGGATATTGGATAAGAAACTGGTGAGATGGATAGCTGATTGGCTATCAGGTCTATACTTCTATCTGTAAACAATCTCTGGAAAGTGCTTATTCACTGTGATTTCATTGCTTTTAATCATAAGGGATCTATTCTCTGAAAAAAAAAATGTCATAAGTTATTCTTCATAATTCTTCAACTCTCATGGATTCTCAAGTTATCACCTTTCAGGACTTGTCTAAAGTATTTACAGTTCTTTGTGGCACAGGTCCTTCTTCCTTCCAAGGAGATTCTTCACACTGAAGTTTTGTTCTCCCACCCCCCCTTTTTTTTATCCACTTGCCATGTTTCTTGTTGCTGGATTTGCTGTTAAGTTTCTCTTTCTACAAGCAGTTACTTGTATCTTTCAGCTACTACTGCTTTCCGGTTACCTCTCTGTCTCTCTTGAATTTTCTCCTCTCCCTTGTTGTTTTTCTCTTCTGAGAAGTTTCTTATATATATCTTTGTAGTCATGTGATTTGCTCATGTATCTTTCATTGTATGGCATCATGACTGTTACCTCACTCCTTTGTATAACAATCATTCAGTGTGTGTCTTGAGGTAAGTTTTATAATTTGATTTACATTCAATTTTTTTCTTTCAGGCATAGAATGATTCAAAAGTAAGACTGAATTCTTACAAATAGTCTCATCTTCATTTTTAATTTCTCCTTTATCTTAAATTATGGGGACATATATTAGAGAACTCCGCCTTCCTACCTCACTCCAAATATTCTTGCTCTTTTTGTAATAGTTTATTTGATGCAGCTTGAGGATGATAAACCTGCCACTCAGTTTGTTTGACATTATCCTCATTTAGGTCTGCATCCTTTTCAGATATCTGAGTTTAATAGAACATCACATGATTGACCTCTTAGATTTCATAATCTTCTGTATTCTTGCCTTAATCACAAACTTTCCTTTAATGGTCTTGAGAAGTGCTTGGTTGATGTCAATACATATTTGAAAAGAATACTATTCATATCTTTCAAAGTTTTCTCTCTCTCTCTCTTGTAAATTTATGCAAAATTATTTCACTGAATTGATATGAGATGATAAGTAATCAGTTTATTCTAATTCTTGTACTATCAGATCAGTCTGTCTTATATTATATTTTAATATGTCAGAATGTGCTTTAAATATTCTATTTGGATGCTGTACATGTTGAATTTTTAAGTTCAACATGTACAGTTTTAAGAAACTGTGAATTTCAAATTTTTGTTATTCTGAGCCTGTTGTTATTTTTAACTTGTTCTTCTTTCAGGTACATTGTTAAGGTCCCCTCCTCTTGATAACATGCACCACAATCCTGCAAGTTTCATCTCTGATGGAATGCCCTTCCCTTAGCCATTCTCAACTTCATATCTTTTGACATTACCATCAGCAAGTAGGAAGATCAATGGGATTTCTTTCTTTTCCACCCAGACTACTGTTTCTCTTACCAGATTTGGATACTTGCTCTGATCATGTTACGGAAATTATAATCTTGGAATGAGGACCTTCATTCATTCCATTCAGTATTCCAGCCATGATTTTTCAAGAAGTGTGTCAAGGCCAGTACAAGAAAAGAAAAACAAACAAACAAAAAAACAGCAAAAAACAGTTAGCTCAAGACCTGATATCCAGATTCATTCTGAGCCTACTACACTTGAAGCCCACTAAAATTGCTAAACAGCCATTAACAAATCCAAGTTTTACTTTGAAAGAGCTTAAAACAGAAAAATTTCTTCTCAAGCAAATGATAGTCCTCTGATCCCTTGCAAAGTTATTTCAATGAAGTTCTGGGTTAGAGCATAGATGCTCCAACCCAGAATTATTTATCTACTCCCAAGACTGCTCTCACAGTCTTGAGAGTAGATAAATCATAAAAAGATATTTATTATTATTACCATAAGACTCCACAGAGTCATAGACTTATCTACCAGGTCTCTTTTGTCATACACACAGCTTATCACACTGCACCTTCTATGCAGATACCATCCACTTAGGCAATGCATTCCAGTGATTCACAACTGTCCATGTAAAAAAGCTGCTTCTCACTCCCATGCTCATACCTTCCATATATAGCTTCCAGGGATGACTTCTTGTTCTCCACCCATCTCCTACCATTTTATGAAAACCTCTTTAATGTTAATCCTACAATAATCCTTACTAACTTGTACATCCCTATCATATTTCCACTCTTCCTCCTATTTGCTAGACTCTGCAAATTGCATTGTCTCAACCTTTCTTCATATTTAACTTTCCAGAGATCAGAAACTATTTTGGTCAATTGCCTCTGGACTCTCTCTCTCCAATATCTCTTCATCCTTTTGAAAAAGATCTAAAGCCCTAATTTGGCACACACTGATGTCACATGAAGTTGATCTTAAGATGACTGTCTCCAAAATTTTTGGAAGATTAATGCCTTCCACACAACTACACAACTACAATCAGGGCCATCTACCCCATCACCACCACAACATTATTTTTTATCTATAAATTGCATGTGTTCTGATGGTCGATTTACCTGTACTCAGGATGAAAAAACCCAAGTTTTTGAGTGAAAAAAATCCTGCTTCCCTTGTATGAGATCAGTTAATTCATCTTCAAATGAAAAAGCCCATATAAAGATTCCTCTCATAACAACCAGAGTTGAACTACAGCCTTTTCCAATCAAAGGTAGCAGTATACTGTCATTCTTCCAATTGTACTAGAGAGGTGCCAATTTGTAGGATCTGTAGCCATTGCCAAAAAAATATGGTAAATCTAGTTGTGAAATATAAGGTAGTTGATGAATTTTTTAAAATGATGTTTAATTTCTTGTTTTTCGTATTGTAATACTATGAACAAGAGAAGACTCTGTTTTGTTAGTTTTGTCTCTGATATTTCACAATTCTTTGTAAAAGATGTCATTTTCTTGTTTCCTTTCCATCTTCTTGTGCATAAGCATATTATTTTGGGCTTCTTAATGTTTTGAGTTAAATTAATATTCTTCAATCTGAATAGCTATAGTATACAGTATCTTCTTTTTAGTTTTATCAGTCATATTCATAATATCTGCCTTTGTTCTCTTTCCTCTTATTTTGAATTCTCCAAAAGTGTTTCATTAGTGCATCCTCCCCCCTCTTTGTTTCTGTTATTAACATATCTCGATGTTAGCTTTGGTTTAATTATTCATTCAATTCATCTTCGTGATTCTGATATTGCTCACTTTCCATGTTGTAACTTTATTTTCATTACATGTTCATTTCTCCAATTATTCTTATCATTTCCTGAGTCAACATCTTTTCCCTTAATATGCCTAGCTTTTCTTTGGCTGAGACTTGAAAGTACTGTGATCTCTCAGTTATTAGTACAGAGACTTGTGTTAGTAAACAAGGGAGGGGTGATCATTACTTGTGATTTTAATTATGGTAATATAGATTGCAGTATTCTGCAATCTATATTACCATAAGAGGAAGGGGTGAGAGGGATAGAACATGAGGCCATCCCTGGAAATTGTATTAGGAGAGTATAAGCAA
Organism: Typopeltis vanoorti; assembly: GCF_054136105.1. NCBI lineage: Eukaryota > Metazoa > Arthropoda > Arachnida > Uropygi > Thelyphonidae > Typopeltis > Typopeltis vanoorti. The sequence continues at coordinate 120,028,931 of NC_143555.1, read as the reverse complement.
TGGGGCAAGGAGCAGGTTCTTTGCATGGAGAGGGGTTGGTGAATGCAGACACATTGAATGAGTTTAAAGCATAGTTTGATTTACTTTGTGTGATAGTGTGTACCTCCTATGATGAGTCATTTGACTCCATGGAGGTCTAGTGCTAATAATAATACCTGATGTTCAAATAACTGAATGTTGAATTAACTGACCTCCACTCCAAAATGGAATAGTGTGACAATGGATGGTATATTCTCATATGACTGTTCATTCAGTTAACTCATTCTTCAATTAGAATCATTCTTTGCAGAGTCTGGTGGAGAGAAGGAAGAGGGGAGATATGATAGACACCCACAAATTGGTAAGGGGTTGTTATAAGATCAATGGTGGAGAAGTTCTAGAGAGAATAGTGGGAGATCAGGGGAGAACCAGAGGTCATCCCTGGAAACTGTATAAAGAGGGTGTGAGTAGGGGAGTGAGAGGTAGGTTTTTTTTTGTGCAGAGTTGTGAATGATTGGAATGCCTTGCCTGAGAGTGTGGTGTCTGCAAGGAGTTTGAGTGTGTTTAAGACACGGTATGATGAGATGTGTGTGTGTGATAAAAGGACCTCCCAGATGAGTCTTTGACTCCATGAGGTCTTGGGTAATAATAATAATAAAATAATAATAATAATTATTTAACTAGCAAATGAAATTTCTGCTGAAGTTAGATAACTTAAGGATAATTGCAATTCATATTTCCTCGGGACAGGCTACTAGCCTGTTGCTGGGTAAGTCCTACAGTAAGGGTTCCCCCTCCCCTATATCTTCTGGACAGGCATTTCCTTTATTAGGAATATTAGGATTATACTACCTGTATACTCACTTGTTGATGCCTAGTTTGCACTCTTAGAACAGGGTGGAGACCATTAGAAGGTGAAGTTAGCATTTGAATGGGAGAAGCTATATTTTGTGCTTTTCCCTTCACAGACACTCAATCCCAAAACAGATGATTTATATTTTTATAGGGAATATTTTGTGTTTTATAAAAGATAAAATGTAAGAAGTAGATTTGTTTGGATCAAAACTATTAAATGAATGGAATTATTATTGTACTGTCTGAACAATACATTGACCTTGAATTATTTATGAGAAGGGAGGATAGTCATAGAGCCAATTAATTGTTTAGGATTATGTAGATATCAAATAATAAATGTTTTATATTTTTAATCTAGAAATTGGGAAGAAAAATTACTCTTACTTCAAGAAGCAATTGATGAATGGCTAAAAGTGCAAGCAACTTGGCTATACTTAGAACCAATATTTAGTTCTCCTGATATAATGGCTCAAATGCCAGAAGAGGGACGGTGAGTAATTTAGTTTAAATCTTGTATTAAACAGTATATAGTTATTTTATATATTAAGCATTGAGGATTATTTAAGGATGTAAACTGAACTGAGTGGATAACATTTCCACTTTCTAGTCATTAGGCTGTAGATTCATATCCTACTATGGTATGTCTAAATATCAGCAGCCGGGAGATTATTTTTATTCAACTTCTTTATGTTTTTAGGACTTGAATGGTTTGAACTAGTGATTATTCACATAATACCTGTCAATTCTCTCCTTGAACTAATTTTATGATAAAGCATTTGTAACTGCATCTTGAACCCATTCTGCTCATTTGCTACTTTTGATCTGGTACTCACATCCTTCCTAACCACACTTTTCTAGGGATTTATTAATAAAAGTTGTCACCACTATTTCTCTAATACGCTCGATTCTAATTCCCTCGATGAATCTGTCGACTCCTTGGAGTTTCCCGGAACAGCAATAATAATAATAATAATACCAACTGCATTACACAATTTGCAAGTTGTGATGCAATGATTTTCCTTGATCAGCACATTAATGCAATTCTTGTTGTCCATTATTATTGTTGTCATTGGGTGGCTACTTTGGCTCATCTCTGTCCTTGATTTTTCAATTTTTAAAGTGTCTGGTGTTATGCTCAGACACTTGAAGAATGATGCTGTGCTCACATAAACATATCATCTTCACATATATTTTTCAGACTGGTATGAATTTCCAATGGACTTGCATCTTCTACACTAAGAAATTCAATCACCTGTCACATATTGGAACATATCTTTAGCACTTATTCTATAAAACCTGTTTACAAACTTAGAGTTTGTATTATATCCCTCCTTTTCAACCAATCAACTAAATTTTATAAGCCACATTCCAGAAACTCTGAATTGCATAAATCTACTGTATCTTGGTCTTCCTCTGGATCTTTCCCCTACTTATTCTGCTTCAACCACCCACTTATTTTGATAATCTCTCATCTCTTCTTAAATGAGCTAGACTTAGATAATCTTGAAAACTATTGTCATTTTCTTTTCAGAAGATAAAATACACTGATTTGTACATTGTGTAGTTTGGTGCACTGGTTGATTTCTCTCTTGTTCATACAAAATTATTCAACAGCTTGACCATTTATTGTCTTTAACATGAAAAAGAGCAGAGCAAGAGAATGGGGGGGGTTCTAGGGAATGGAGTTGAGGAGCACAGGAGTAAGGAATAAAGACATGAATGGAGGGCAGAAAAGTAGGCATGGAGAATGGGAGGGAAAAGCACAAGGGATACTAGTGAGTTGGAGGAATGAATGGAACTAAAAAGAGTGTAATCTATGAGAGATGATGATTCAGGGTGTGCAGAGTAAAATGTTAAAGGAATGCTTACTTGAAGGAAGAATAGAGAGTGTAAACATTTTACTGAAGCAGTGTGAAAATATGGGTGATATGATAATAATAGTTGGTGCAGATGACCTGAGTGGCAGAGTAAATTGGGTTTGAGATTTGAGATTGATGTTAGACAGTGTAAAGCAGAAAGGTATGAAACAAAAGATGGTGGGTGTGTTTCAGCAGAAGAGCAGTATTAACGAATATCATCTGTAGGACATTCCGAAATAATCTAACAGTGGAGGGAAATGAAACTGCAAAAATGGCTGCAACATTAAGTGATGCCACAGATTTTGATCTTTTTAAAACCACTTAAAAAGAAACATAAAAAGAACGATTCTCCAGGACATGACTCACCACTGGTATTCATCAGAAAAACCAGGAGCTACCATCAACTCCAAGTTTAATTGCTGTGCCACTACCATGATCTCTTGCCCCAAGCCAGGCCACACAAGACCAATCAAGTTTAGCAATGGTATAAAAGTCTTCCCCATCTGCAAAATTTGTAACATCGAGGAAGCATCACCAATGCATTTACTAAATTGTATGAATATTTCCAAATGTGAACTTTATAACAACCCAGAAAAGGTGCTGTATAAAATACATGAATTTGGCCTCTATGATCTCGTGTAATAATATCATGGGATAATAAAAAAAAAAATGTGTAGGAAGAAGAGAGGTCTAAAATTGAGGATGGTAAGGATGCATTTCATGATAACAGAAGAGAGTTATTTTATTATTATTATGCAAGGTATCTCCACAATAAATATAAAATGTTATATTCAGGCAATGGCAATCAAGGAAAAGAAGGAGTAGCCATAGTATTCAATGCTAAATATGAGGCTAATCTTCTTGAATGGCAGGCAGTCTCAAGTAGAGTGATGTGGGCAAATATGAGAATGGGGGAAATAGACAATGAGACTTATTTGTGCCTATGGGCCCACAGAAGGTAGAAGTGGAGGAATTTTTTGTGGCTTTAGAGAGAGCAACTGACACAATGGAAAAGGAAAGTTGGTTCTTGTTGGGGATCTAAATAGCAGAGTAGGAAATGATTGTCAGACATACAAAAATATATATCGGGAAAATTTTGAGAAAAGAGCAAAGCTAATAATAATAATGGAAAATACCTGTTGGATTTCTGCTCAGGACTTGAGCTGGTTATTACTGACACAATGTTCCAACATAAAAACATGCACAAATTCCCATGGAGAGAAGTCTCATTGAAAGATAAGAAAGGTCTCATTGACTATGTTATTGTTGATAGTGATGTTTTCTCCCTGGTGCAGAACACCAGGGAGAAAACATCAGTTTTCTCCCTGGTGTTCTGCACCTGAGAGCACATGCCAACATAAGTCGGCATGTGCTTTCAGAGTGTACAGAGGATTTGAAATTGGAAGTGATCACCATTTAGTCTTGAGCAGAATAAAATTGAATTTCATATTGAAAAGAAGAACATTATTATTATTATTTATTATTAAACAAGACCTCATGGAGTCAAAGACTCATCTAGGAGGTCCTTTTATCTCACACACATCTCATCATACCGCGTCTTAAACACACTCAAACTCCTTGCAGACACCACACTCTCAGGCAAGGCATTCCAATCATTCACAACTCTGCATGAAAAAAACCTGCCTCTCACTCCCCTACTCACACCCTCTTTATACAGTTTCCAGGGATGACCTCTGGTTCTCTCCTGATCTCCCACTATTCTCTGTAGAACTTCTCCATCATTGATCCTATAACAACCCCTTACCAACTTGTAGGTCTCTATCATATCTCCCCTCTTCCTTCTCTCCACTAAACTCTGCAAATTACATCTTTTCAATCTTTCCTCATACCCAACATTCCAGAGGTCAGAAACTACCTTAGTCAGTCGCCTTTGGACCCTTTCCAAATGTAAACATGTAAGAAAGTTTTGAAGTGAATAAAAATTGAGCAGGTCTCAGATGTGAACTGTAGACTAAAATATGCAAATATTATTCAAGAAAAGATGAAAGAGTTTGAGAACAGGAACTAAAACTTGGGGATTTGCTGGCAAACCCTGAGGAAAATACTAATTGATTCAGCCAGAGAGGCATGTGGTGAGGATGTCTGCATGGATAGAAAAGTCAGAACACCATGATGGACACAGGAAGTTAAAGAGGCAGTGAAGGAAAAGAAGAAAGCATATCAAATGTTCCTGGCAAATAAGTCAGCATGTGCTCTCAGAGAATACAGAGACAAATGCAAGAAAGCTATACACTGTAAAGAAAATCCTAGGGAATTTTTTAGCTATGTGACCAGTAAGAGGAGAAATGACTGTGGAAGAATGATATTGTGGGATAAAAATAAGAATAGAGTGACTGATGCAGAGGACATAGTGGAATTGTTCAATGAACACTTTATTAGATTATTTCATCCTATAGGAGTCAGTTTTAATGCTAGAGGGATAGGCAGATTCGAGGTTTAGAGGTACAGGAGGAGAGTGTGTTTCAGATACTGAGTACTCTGGATGTCAATAAAGCTTTGGGACTGGATGGTATTTCACCACGAGTTTTTAGAGAATGTGCTAGAGAACTGACAGTGCCTTTAACCTGGCTTTTCAATGAAAGTCTAGCTGCAGGAAAGGTGCCCAGGGAATGGAAGGAAGGTAAGATAGTGCCATTGCATAAGGGTGGTTACAGACTGGAAGTGTCTAATTATAGGCCAGTTTGTGTGTCATCAGTAGTTGTTAAGATCTTGGAGAAAGTAGTGAGGGACCGTATACAGCATTGGGCAGATGAGGGTAATGTTATCTGTGAGAGTCAACATGGATTTGTGAAAGGGCACTCTTGTTTTAGTAATATGCTAGCCTTTTATAATAAAGTTACAAGAACATTAGATGAGGGAAAGGCATATACTGCAATTTTCTTAGACTTAGCGAATGCTTTTGACAGGGTGCCACATGATAAGCTGATATTTAAGTTGCAGCACATGGGGTCTGGATGTCAGATTGGTCAGCTGGATTCAGGATTGGCTGTCTGATAGGTATCAGAGAGTTGTGTATGGGGTGGGAGCAGTTTCAAGGAGGCAGAGGGTTACAAGTGGAGTCCCACAGGGCTCAGTACTGGGACCTATATTGTTTAACCTTTATATCAATGACATTGCCAGTAGATTGAAAGGGGATATTCAGTTGTTTGCGGATGATGCGAAGCTGGGAAGAATTATTAGTAATAGTGCAGATGTGGTAGCCCTGCAAGAGGATTAATAAGCTAGATAGATGGGCAAATGAATGGGGGTTCAGTTTAATGCAACAAAATGTAAGGTCTTGAGGTTTGGAAAACATCGATGGGATGCTGCATATGCTATGGGAGGAGTTATACTGGAGGAAGTAGGGTACACAAGAGATTTGGGGGTTGATGATTGATAGAAACCTGAAATTTAGGGGACATATTGCAAAGGTGGTGAAGGTAACACAGAGGATTGCTGCAATTATGAGAAGGACACTGACCTGCAGAGATAAAAGAGTTATCATTCCATTGTATAAGTCACTGATCAGACCACACTTAGACTATTGTTCTCAGATTTGGTACCCAGGATTTGAAGGGGATAAATTAACTGTGGAAAGGGTAAAAAGACGGATGACAAAGATGGTTTTAGGACTGGGTGTACAATGATAGTTATGAGGATCGGCTGAAGGAATGTGGACTGCAGAGTTTGGTGGATAGAAGAAGGAGAGGTGATATGATTGAGACTTTCAAACTGTTGAGAGGTGGTTACAGGGTTGACATTGGAGAATTCTTTCGCTTGGTTGAACAGCGGGAAGGAGTGATGACAAGAGGACATCCCTGGAAGTTACGAAAGGAAACTGTGAGCAAGAGGGTGAGGAGTGGTTTCTTTGCATGGAGAGTGGTTGAACCATGGAATGCATTGCCTGATGGAGTGGTGAGAGCGAGAACGGTTAATGAGTTTAAGGAGTGGTATGATAGACTTTGTGTTTCTTGGCGGGGGGGGACCTCCCCTCGATGAGTCTTGACAGACTTTATGTTCTTAGGAAGGACCTCCCACGATGAGTCTTTTGACTCCATGGAGGCCTGAATAATAATAATAAAAAAATAATAATAAAACTGGCTAAACAAAAGTTATGAGAGGAATTTGGTAAGAACATAGAAAATAAATATCAAAAAGGTGGCAAGATATTCTGGAGATTGTTGAAGAAGCTCAGAAATGGAAGAAAGACAGCTGTAAAAGTAATTAAAGATGATAACAGTGACATGAAACAGGAGAAAAAAAATTTCCTTGAAATATTGAATAATTACTTCAAAAAATTGCTAAATGAAACAAGCAGTGATGATGACAGCACAGTGTAAAAAAACACTGACCAGGCATACGTTCAGGAATACGTATCCAACTTGAAGTTGAAAAAGCCATCAAAAGCCTGAAATGTGAAAAGACAGCAGGAGTAGATGATATTTGACCAGAAATGCTGAAGTATGGAGGTATAAAAGCCATACAGTGGCTGCACTTCAGAGTTCAGAAGGTCTGGACAGAGGGATGAATTCCTGATGATTGGGGTAGAGCTCTCATACTACCCATATATAAAAAGCAAAATAAAAAACGGAATGTGAGAATTACAGAGGTATTTGATTACTGAGTGTTATCAATAAATTTAGTTTAATACTTTATCCAGGTGTAAGCAAACAAAGTTTGCTCCTGAAGTATCTTCAGGACTGAGGCAACTCATGGTAAAGTTGGATCAAGCTCTCATCACTCCTTTTCTTAGTATCTCCCATAATGCAAAGCACATCTCCTTGCGGACATGTATAATCCTATGCATTAAGGGAAGGGCCACTACTCAGTCCGGTTTCGACCTTTATTGAGGTCTTGTCAGTGGGAGCCAGATCCACAGGTGATGATACCAAGGTGGAAGCAATGGTCGAAAGGTCAAAACCCGTCTGGGTAGTGGTCCTTCCCTTAAATCCATAGCATTATACATGTCCACAAGGAGATGTGCTTTGCATTATGGGAGATACTAAGACAAGGAATGATGAGAGCTTGGTCCATTTTTACCACAAGTTACTTCAGTCCTGAAGATACTTCAGGTGCAAACTTTGTTTGCTTACACTTGGATAAAGGATTAAACTAAATTTATTATAATCTAACCAAGTGGGAAAAAAACTTCCAATATTACTGTATGTTCCTGGTAAGATATGTGCAAATATACTTGAGAAACGGTTGAAAAGGATTGTAGAAGAAAAGCTTGGTGAAGAACAAGCTGGATTCAGGCCAAATAGAGGCTGTCAGGATCAGATTTTCACTTTACGACAGATAGTTGAGAAATCATGGAAATATAACAAAGATCTGTATTTAATTTTTGTCGATCTAGAAAAGGCATATGACAAGGTGCCAAAGAGAAGCTATTCAGAACACTGCAGTTATATGGTGTTATTGGGGCATTATATGAAGCAATACTTAGTGTTTATTTGAGTTGCAAGTCGACAGTTAGAATTGAAGGAAGTACAGGAAGGTGGTTTGATTTTAAATCTGGTGTCAGACAAGGATGTACATTATCCGCTCTGTTATTCATTATCTATATGGATCACATTATGAAGGAAAGTGGTATTAAACTTGATATCAAAATTGGAGATGTTAATGTCAGCTCTTTGCTTTATGCAAATGATGTTATACTTCTAAATAATTCCGCTACAAGTCTGCAAGATTCCTGACTAAATTGAATGAATAAGTGTTGTAATAGATATGGTATGAAGGTCAGCATTAAAAAGACAAAGACAATGAAAATAGGCAGAAGCATTGAAAATATCAGCTGTATTGTGAATGAAGAACCTATAGAACAAGGAAAATATTTCAGCTACTTAGGCATGATCTTTAGTAAAGATGGTAAATTAAATATGGAAATAGACAACAGAATCAACAAAGCCGGTATAGTAGGAAGTCAACTGAATAAATTTATATGGAATAAGAGAGAAATTAGCCAAAACACTAAATTAGCTGTATATAAGACAGTGTTTAAACCAATTTTAACTTATGGGTCTGAGAGCTGGATTAGAAATAAAACACTTGACCAAAGACTAGAGATCACAGATATGAGAGTCCTGAGAAAAATTAGGGGCGTGAACAGATGGCATCAGTGGCAATATCATATTAACTTGACATTGTTAGCATCCAGGAATGTGTTATCAGAACTAATCTCAGGTGGTATGGTCCCTTAAACAGAATGGGAGAGTAGAGATTAGCAAAACAAGTTTTCTCGGCCAGGTTGGAAGGAAAAAGACCCAGAGGAAAACCAAGATATAGGTGGATTGATACAGTAAAAAGTGCCTTAGAAGACAGAAATATAAGATCTGATAATATTGGAGTCTTGACAGGTAACAGACTGATTTGGAGGAAAATTGTAGATAGTAAGTTAGTAATTATGTAAATTTTTCATGTAGTACTATTATATCCTGTAAACCCTTTGAGGGTATATATATCAGGAATTTTATGTTGATGATGATGATACAGGTATCTCCATGGAGTGAGAAATCACATGAGATCCATTATTTACACACTAGCTATTATTCACATAATACCTACCATACCTCTCCTTATACTCATTCACTGACAAAGCACTTACAACTACCTTTTGCAAGCCATTCCATCCATTCACCTTCTTCCAAGCAAAAAATCTACTTTTAACACCCTTGCTAATCGCACTCTTACACAATTTTTATGCTTGACTCCTTTTATGCTTCTATCATGTCACCTCTTTTTTTTGCCTATTAGCTAGATTTTGAAGCCCACAGACCTTCAATCTATTTTCATAGGGAGCATTCCATGGACCTGCCAGAATCTTTGCCATTCACCCCTGGATCCATAGAACCTGAGTGACCAGATCTGCATGCAGTAGTTCAGATGTTGTTTTGCTAAAGTCTTATAATCGGGAACAATAACTTCTATATTCCTGCTTGTTTGTGTTCTTTAATACCCACATAATCTGATGTGTTGTTTTGGCTATTTTTGCACTAAACCCTCTAAACTTCAACTCCCTTCCTCAATTACCCCTAAGTCCCTAGCCTTGTCAGTTTCCTGCTGCTCAGTTCCATCAATATAGTGCACAGCTTATGATCTCTTCTTCTCAAAGTGCATCATCTTACACTTGACCACATTAAGTTGGTAGCCATTTACCTTTGCCCATACTGTTAGTCTAAGTCAGACTTCCTGCAAGATCTCTACATCACCTTCATTTACTATTGCTGTTTCCAGTTTTACATCATCAGCAAACAACTAAATGTTTCAGGTCATATCATTTCCTATATCATTGATATACAAATTCAACAACAGAGGACCAAGCACTGAGTATTCTGGTACATCACTGGTCCTCTGCCTTCTTCTGCACTCAACTCCTCTTTAAACCACTCTTTGATATCTTTCCTTTTAATCCAAATTACCAGATTCATATCCATTCCCATTTGCTTTAGTTTATGCAAGAGTTCCCTGTGGAATCCTGTCAAATGCCTTTGCAAAGTCGAGCATTATCACTGAGTAACCATTTCGCTTATTCAACTCCATTGTCACTTTATTATAAGGAGTAAGCAAATTGCTAAGGCAAGACCTACTTTTGTAAAAGTAGTATGTTTTGCCTTTGTAATATGCAAGAGATGAGTTGTATCTAAACATGACAGGTGCAGGCATTTAGAGAAGTTGTTTTCTAGGAGAGCGAGAGTATTAAGGGAGGGAAACTAAAGTTACGGGTTGGAAGTTTAGCAGGGATGGCCTCATTTGGGGATAGTAGCTCTAAAGATAAGAGGGCGGAGTCTGTGGAGAGTAATAATAGTTATGGGAATACTGATAATGCATTGTTTTTTCTATATACAAATGGCAGGAATATTAGGAATTCAGGAATGAATTTGTTGCATTGAATATCAGTCTAAAGATTATTGGTATCAGCAAAATTTGTTTTACAGAGAAGAATGTTCTTGCATGGATGGGAAATGAAAGATACATATATTTTGGCACAATAGGGAGGCTAAACAGGCATGGTGGAACATTACTTTCAGTGAGTGGTGAGTTTTTCGCCTGTAAGAGTAGACAATCAGAAAGGTGAGAAATGGCACTGAAGACTTGCAGAATGTGATATAAGTCGAGGTAGACAGGACAGCACAGCATATTTAGTGGGATGTTGGTATAAGCCAGGGAATATAGACGCTGATGAGTTTGATATGTGTGATCATTATTGGCAGGGGAGGGGATTTCAAGTATTGCAATATAAATTGGGTATAGGAAACTGAATACAGTAATAAAAAAATAAGAAGAAAGAAAGAAACAATGAAGTAATATGGAAAGTAAATCGCTGGAATTCTTGAGAGACAAAAATCTTAGGGAGCATCTGGTGGAGAGAACAGGAGGATCAAGAGTTTATATTAGGTCATAGCATCAGAGGATCTCATTGTGACTTATATTTTCCTCCATTCAGACTTGGAGGATGAATGCTCATGCAGAAGGTATGAAGATTAAAAGAATTTACAAGAAATTATAAGGCAGTGATTATAATAAAATTTGAAACTTGCTTGGATAGTAGGCATGCCAGCATATTTAGTGGGATGTTGGTATAGGCCAGAGAATATAGATGAGTAGGAAAATTTTGAAGGAAGTAAAATGAGAGCTTTTTAGGAAATGTCAACAAGACCTCTAGATTACATACGACTTTCACTGACTTTGCTTGTAAGAGGCCTTGTTGTTTGGTCTCCAAAGCAAGCTCTCCAGTTTCTGTTCTCCTCCACCTCTGTTTTACAGCAATACTGGCTGTTCTTCTAGGACATGCCAAATACACTTCAGGGTTCCAAATCACTACTCCACTTGTGGATATAGCAGTTAAACAGTTTCACAAGTTAGCCACTGATTGTTGATGACATGTTCTTGAGTCTTTCACCATCCGTGGAAGGTGAAAGACTCATGTCCCACCTCTTTATCTAACTTTTCCTTGTTATCAGCAATGAAGGCCAGCATAACAAAATATAGTTTTTCTGCATATCACAAAAATATTTTGTACAAAAAACAATCCCATAATTACCATAAAAAAATAAAATAAAAAATTCACCCTTAATACCTACAAAAATCATCAGTAATAGTGGGAAAAAAAATTATCACCAATATGAATTACAGCATTCTCATTCTACAGTCAACCTCCTAGCTAATGTCACACACCTTTATACTCAGGCCATGGAAAGATTTGGAGAAACTCATGTTATCGCTCCCAATATTTCTAAGGCATTTGATCGTGTCTGGCACAAACTCTTGAACAAACTTGAAACACTGCAATTGGATTGCTTCCTCTCATCAGATTTCCCCATCAATGCTGGAGTGCCTCGGTGTCTTCCTCCTTTCCATCAATGACCTTTCTCTGACTACAAATCCTATTCACAGCTTCACGATGACAGTACTGTTCATTGTTCGATAAACCCTGCTGTAGTGTAATGTTAGATGCCTCAAGTTCTTCTATAACCAGGGACTTGAACACTGATCTCCTCAACATCTTGAAATGGGGGGTGAAGACAACTTAATAAATTTTAATGCCATAAGAATTCAAGCCTGTCTTATTACCTGCAAGAAAAATCCTACCTCATCCCCTCTCATTTTTGATAATGTTCCAGTTTCCTTTCCAGATCAACTTTCTCTTTTTGGGTTGACTGTAACATCCAGTTTATCTTGACACAAACATATGCTTTGTGTCATTCACATGGCCTCCTTAGCCTCTAAAGAAGCTTAGAGTTCTTTTCCCTTCTAAACATTACTTGTCCTCCTCTCAACTCTTAACACTCTGTAATCTCAGATCCGTCCAACTTGGAGTACTTTTCCCACATTTGGGGTGAAGCACCCAAGACCTCTCCAAGAATTCTTGATGTTATTCAGAAGAGGGCAATCTGCTTAATAGATGATCCTTCCCTCACAGACTCCCTTCAGTCACTTTATCATAGACATCTGTTTCAGTGCTGTGTATTTTCTATGGTACTTTCATGGATATTGCTCCTCTGAATTGGCAGCTACCATTCCTCCACTCTTTTCTCACTATGGAAGAACTAGAGCAGCCACTTGCCAACACCCATACACTGTCCAGCTTCACACACTGGACTAACTTCTCAATTAGCTTCCATCATTCCATCCACCCCCATACTGTTTTTCTCACTGAGTACAATATCCCACTCCAACAAGCTACATTTTTCTCTTTAATTACTTGCCCACACTGTAATGTTATAGATCTTGTGACCTTTCATGTGTGAGGTCAACATTAAAAAAATAATAAATAAAATAAAAAAAAACTTCATCAACATTTATGGCCCTAACAATAATTTAACAATGTACATCGCCACCATCGTTTACATTTGTTCAAACTTGTCTGTTATACCTAATGCATCTCCAACTGACCTCAGCAACTATCATTCACCTCAGCAATTCCAACCCCACTTTACACAATTCTGTACATCAAAAGGACAGTGTGTATGCTTTGTGAGATCTAACATCATATGTTAGAAAGGTCAGTAGAATTTGTCTACAATGATGATGATGATGATGACAGCCACTTTGGTCTCCTTTATTACCTATCTCTAAAGTTTGATTATTTTCTGTAGTCCAAATATCCATCCAGTGAGATCATCATTGGACTTCATTGTCTGCAACTCAGGCTAACTTCCATGCTCCAGTTCCACTAATCAAGCTGATAGTAGCAATGGCAAGATATATGCTAGCAATGACTTAATACATAGTCTATCTTCTGTCCACCAGAATTTCAGATAATCTTCTCCATCATACCAACAGTATGATCTTTGATCTTTCTTAACAGATTCCACCCTGGATATGCTATTGACAGCAGTTCTCCTGTTGGTAACTCACCCCATAACTTCATTGAAGTTTCCTTTACTATTGAACACCCTTTACCCAGCCATTCTTAGTTGTGTGTTCTTCAACATTATAAAGATGCCACATGAGATGATCTCTGTAACTTCTACTTCTTCTTTTCATATTTAGTCTGATTACTGTTCTGTCTCCTATTACATCCAGTTTCTGAACAGTATTCAAACCTTGGTTTTCCAAAACGTATGCTATAGCAATTAAAGAAAATACTTCAGACAAGTTTTTTTTCAAAATATTTTGCACTTGGCCTTGATGGAAATCAAGGCCAAATGCAAAAGTCTAGTCTCTTCATTCTTCACAAAAAGCAGGTTTACTGTTTGTTCCTTTTAAGACATTCCTTCACCTGGATATAGCTACTGACACTGTATAAATCTGAAACATCTTCCAACATTGGAATACTACTGCTCAAAGAATGATGGATGCTCTCAAAGATTACAATCCAGGTAAATGATCCTCACTCAAAAATTCACTCTAATCACTCTCTCTCCCTCCCTCTCAAACAGATATCCTTTTTTCTAGATATTTTCATGGATGTTGATTTGGTGACTTTGCTGCCACTTTTAATCTATTTCATCATGAAAGAATATTTGTTAGCAGCAATGGTAAGTTGTATACCACGAGTGAACAAGAGGACACAATTTGGAGTCAAGTGGATGACAAACAATATTAAACAGAAATTGCATGCGAAAAAGAGGCTGTGGAAGAGATATAAGGAGACAGGAGAAGAGAAGAGAAGATGCATGAAGAGTATGACACAGGCCAGAAGAGTGACTAGTATGGTAAGGAAGATGAAACTGGAATATGAGAGGAGATTAGCCCTAAGATCCAAAGAAAATCCTAGGGAATTTTTTAGATATGTGGCCAGTACGAGGAGAAATGACTGTGGAAGAATGATATTGTGGGATAAAAATGGGAATAGAGTGACTGATGCAGATGACATAGTAGAATTGTTCAATGAACCCTTTATTGGTGCATTTCATCCTGGATGAGTCAGTTTTAATGCTAGCAGGATTGGGCAGGTTCAAGGTTTAGAGATATAGGAGGAGAGTGTGTTTCAAATACTGAGTACTCTGGATGTCAGTAAAGCTGTGGGACTGGATTTTATTTCATCACAAGTTTTGAGAGAATGTGCTAGTGAACTGACAATGCCTTTAACCTGGCTTTTCAATGAAAGTCTGGCTGCAGGAAAGGTGCCCAGGGAATGGAAGGAAGGTAAGATAGTGCCATTGCATAAGGGTGGTTACAGACTGGAAGTGTCTAATTATAGACCAGTTTGTGTGTCATCAGTAATTAGTAAGATCTTGGAGAAAGTACTGAAGGACCATACACAACATTGGGCAAATGAGGGTAATGTTATCTGTGAGAGTCAACATAGATTTGCGAAGGGGCACTCTTGTTTTAGCAATATGCTAGCCTTTTATAATAAAGTTACAAGAACATTAGATGAGGGAAAGGCAAATGAATTCAGTTTAATGCAGCAAAATGTAAGGTCTTGAGGTTTGGGAAACATCGATGGGAGACTGCATACTCTATGGGAGGAGTTATACTGGAGGAAGTAGGGTACACAAGAGATTTGGGGGTTGATGATTGATAGAAACCTGAAATTTAGGGACATATTGCAAAGGTGGTGAAGGTAACACAGAGCATTGCTGCAATAATGAGAAGGACACTGACCTGCAGAGATAAAACAGTTATCATTCTGTTGTATAAGACCCTGATCAGACCACACTTGGACTATTGTTCTCAGATTTGGTCCCCAGGATTTGAAGGGGATAAATTAACTGTGGAAAGGGTACAAAGGCAGATAACAAAGATGGTTTCAGGACCGTACAATGATAGTTTTGAGTATCGGCTGAGGGAATGTGGACTGCAGAGTTTGGTGGATAGAAGAAGGAGAGGTGATATGATTGAGACTTTTAAACTGTTGAGAGGTGGTTACGGGGTTGACACTGGGGAGTTCTTTCGCTTGGTTGAACAGCGGGAAGGAGTGATGACAAGAGGCCGTCCCTGGAAGTTACGAAAGGAAACTGTGAGCAAGAGGGTGAGGAGTGGTTTTTTTGCATGGAGGGTGGTTGAACCATGGAATGCATTGCCTGATGGAGTTGTGAGAGAGAGAGAAAACGGTCAATGAGTTCAAGGAGTGGTATGATAGACTTTGTGTTTCTTAGGGGGCAGGGAATCTCCCCTCGATGAGTTTTGGTAGACTTTGTGTTTCTGAGGAAGGACCTTCCATGATGAGTCTTTTGACTCCATGGAGGCCTGAGTAATAATAATAATAATAATAACTGTTTCAGAACATGAGCAGACTCTTTATGTGAGTCCCACCTGTGAAATGCTCAGGTAAATCTATTATCCATTAATACTGTGGGTGGGCTAAACATCTTAAAAAGTCTGCTCTAAAGACCAAGCTGAAACTTTTTTAAGCCACTTTAGGCCTCTAAATAAGTTGAGTGGATGGTCTCATACAGGCAATGAAAATAATCTCCCAAAAAAATTCATACATATCCACATCAGCAGAGGGATTTGTATCCACCTTATTATTCATTTACTGTTGCCTCTGGTTCAAGAGGCATATCATGTTTAGTGTTGAATGAGGAATATTCTAGCTACTTCTCCATTCCCTGAAAAATTCATTTGACAATGAATACTTTGAAGGCTCTTGCTTTTTTTTTTTTTCTTTTTTTCTTTCTATTTTATCTTCTCAATCTCAGTAGCATCATTTATATTAGCTTGGTAGTTTTGTAATTCCTTTATTTATCTCACCTTTTTTTTAAGTTTCTTATATTGATGGTAGCTCTGTTCAATTTTTTTGAGTTTGAGATTGTTCAGCGGCTGACTTGTCACTGTTCATCTCCCCTGACATAAACAGGAGGGTTGGATACCTCCTGTGCAGGGCCCTATATCACATGATATCTAGTTATGTTTTATCCTCTTAATATGCATCTCAGCCAATAGGGAATGCTTACTGTGTTGACAAAATTATTTGGACACCTAGTTGTGGTAAAAAAAAATTCATTTTAATTACATTTCTAGTATCTAGTGGGGCCACCTATGGCCGGAATGATAGCAGCTACCTTTGGAAAATGCTTTCAACCAATTTCTGATATACCACAACAGAAATATTCTTCCATTCCTTGTGCAAAGCTACTCCCGTTGTGGATGCTGATGATGGCTGCTTTGGTCTAGAGTGAATTTGGCATTCTAATTCATCCCAAAAATGTTTGATGGGGGTTGAAGTCTGGACTCTGAGCCAGCCAGTCCAACACTTCAACATTGTTTTGTGGAAACCAGTCTCGGACATCTATGGAGTGTTGTCATACTGAAACATGCAAGGGTCACTGCTGAAATATTTCCATAGCATCAGAAGCATGAAGTTGTCCAGGTTGTCATCAGACGTCATGGTTTTTGGGCATGTCCATCAATGGACCAAGTCCCATTCAACTGAAAACACCCCACCCCATACCATTACCGAGCTTCCACTAAACTTGACAGTTGGAATGATGCAGTCCTGCCAGAACCATCCTCTGGGTAATCCAAACATGACCATCAGAGTGAAACATTTAGAAGCATAATTCATTGCTCATCATAACCCTTTTCCAGTCATCTGTGGTCCAGGAATGGTGTGAAAGACACCAGTCCAAATGCCTTTTGGCATTGTGTAGCTTGTTCACAGCAGCTCTGCCAACAACCAACCTAAGGAATGCAACTCTCTGTGGACAGCATCCCAGACATCATCAACGGTGGACCTGACAAATGTCCCTGCAACATTTTCCAGGTTAACTGCCAGGTCTGCCACTGATGATGTCTGGAATGCTCAAACATTTTGAGACAGAGCTCATTAATCTCGGTCAGTGAGTATTGTGGCCTCCAAGGCATTTTCCCCACTGTGGTAGCACCATCACCTTTCCATCTATGAATGATATAAGCAACGGGGGATTTTGGTGAGATAGGTAAATGTCACAGACAGAAAGACCACTAATGTGACACCTAATTACCATTGCACATTGGAAGTCTGTCAGTTCAGCTGAACATAGCATCTTGACATTGAGTATAAGTCAAAATGCAACATATCTCATCTTTTATTACCAGACTTACACAGACACTCCCTGAATATTTGCATGTGGCAGGATCTGAAATTTGCATGGCATATAAGGTGTCCAAATACGTTTGTTAATATTGTGTATTTGCTTTGGCTAAGCCCAAAATTGCTGGTTTGTCTTCATTCAGTCACCGTCCAAACCATTTATAAGCAGGCAAAAATTGGACATGGAATTATAAGCCATAAGTAGTTCTCCAAATATAGACTATAGACATTGGTTCAGATATGGCATTTCCCACTTACTTGCAAAAGCTTAAATATGTGTTGTTGACTTATGTTATTCAAATTATTTCAGAAATTTTTTCTAATTAAAATAATTTATTTTAACTGGTAAAATGATCATTGTATATATTGAATGTATTATTTATATTTCAGACGATTTAATACAGTGGACAAAAACTGGAGGGATATTATGAAACTTGCTATTCAGGACAAGCATGTTCTTATGGTTATAAAAATTGATAAACTTCTGGAGCGGCTGAAAAAGTGCAACGAATTACTAGATCTTATCCAGAAGGTAACTAATTTTTTATTAGATCAGTCTTAGAAGAATAAATTTGGTTTCTGTATGCATTAGTATTGTAATAGTAAAGAAAACATTTTAAGGTATGTAGTTCAAATTGTGGTTAATTTTGTGCATTTTTGTTTATATCTTGAATAGTTAATTATTACTGCTGATGCTTCTTTGAAATATCTTTCCATTCAAAATTTTGTGTGATGTGCAAGCATACTGCTGATAACATTATGGTCAGACATGGTCAACAATTTTGCTATAATGATGTGGATAGGATAACTGTGTGTTAATGATACAAAATTTAGGCTAGAAAGATGCTTCAATATAGTATCTTAGAAAATAATTAACTATAAACAAAACAAAAATGCTTAGATAAAAATTGTTCAGAATCTAGGCTGTGCAGCTTCATCTAATTCTACTTACCTTCCTTTTCACCCACAACAGTAATTAAGTAATTATTCAAAAGTAGCTTCCATTCTGAATGCCTCCAACACAATATTTGCCCTTTAGTTGGAAAGACCTGGATTTAAATCCCAAGATAATAAAAATCTTTATAAGGACTTTTGAACTGGAGGTGAATTAGTTGGTCTGATTTTTTGAAATATAAATCCTACCTAATGAAAGGCTGCTAGCATGCGGTGCATTAGTAGTTAGGCTGAGGCTTAGGTAATCCGGAGACCCTGGTTTAAAGATCAAACACAGAACTTTTTCAAGCCACTTCATGGCTTCAGTTAGCATGGTGATGATTATCTCAACACCAGATGATGCAATTCACCTATTACCTAAAGCAATTTACTAATATGTGTCCACAGTGGGCTTTGAACTTGTGAACCTAACCTGTAGCCTCCTAATTGGAGGACAGATAAATTAACTGTTTAACTAACCAACTAGTTATTGCAAGATGTTCACAAAAGCAAGCAAAGGGAAACTAATGCAGTTACTGACAAATGAAAAAAAAAACAAAAAAACAAACTTAATTCAGCTGATTATAGGTCAGCAAGGAGGACCGCTACTTAGCCAGAGCAAAACTTGCAATTCCACTCAATATCAAGCATTCAACTTGTAATACAGAACTTTAGGTCTGAATGCTTACCCTTCATTTTTCTTTATTGTTGTTATTATTGTATTTTTTAAATGAATATAAAGAGTTTATTTCTTATTGTGGTTGCTTGGTTTCTTGGTTTAATTTTATTTTTTAGTTTTAATACTATAAGATATTTGGTAAAACATGGAAATTAAATATCAGGAAGGAGGTAAAATATTCTGGAAGCTAATGCAAAAATCATAGAAAGGAGAAAATAGTATTGTAAAAGGAATCAAAGATGATAAAGATGATTGAACTGAAGATATTTTAGATGTCTGGAGTAATTACTTTGAAAGACTTGAATGAAGCAAGCAGTGACAGAACAGTAGTAGAAAATATTTAAAAGGAATGCGAACAGGACTACTTTTTGATACTTGAGGTAGAAATAGCTATCAAAAACCTTAAATGTAGAAAGACCAAAAATGCTCAAATATTGAGATATAAAAGTTTTGTATTGGTTACATTGTATAATTCAGCTGAGTGACTGTGGAAGTTTAGGAGATGGTTTTGTTTGGGAGAGTGAATTTAGATTAAGAGTGACTGACCTGCAGCGGGAGATAGATGAGTTGAAAGAGGAGGTGGAATGTCTAGTGAATGAGAGCAGAAGTATGAAAGATAAGATTAGGAGAATGGAAGAGATGAATGCAAGGCGAATCAGAGTAGGAGAGAGAGAGAATTTAAGGAGTATGAGTGAGAGGTATGGGGGTGCTAGAAGAGGAGAGATTGGAAACAGTAGAAGAGAAGGAATGAGAGAGAGGTATGGGAATGCTAGCAGACGAGAGGATGAAAACAGTAGGAGAGACGGAATGAGAGAGAGATATGGAAGTGCTAGAAGAGGAGAGAATGGAAACGGTAGGAGAGATGGAATGAGAGAGAGGTATGGGAATGCTAGAAGACGAGCGGATGGAAACACTAGTAGGAGAGACAGAATGAGAGAGGGATATGGAAGTGCTAGAAGTGGAGAAAATGGAAACAGTAGGAGAGAGGGAATGAGAGAGATGTATGGGAGTGCTAGAAGAGGAGAGAATGGAAACAGTAGAAGAGAGAGGTATGGGAATGAAAGAAGAGGAGAGAATGGAAACAATAGGAGCGATGGAATGGTAAGAGGTATAATGTATGGTGACTCAATGATCCGTGGTGTTCAGGATAGGATGCGTGAGGAGTGTTTGCCAGGAGGAACAATAGAAAGGGTGGCTATGGCAATTAAGAGAAGTGAAAGGGTGGATGAGATGATTGTGATGGTAGGAACGAATGACTTGAGTGGTAATGTAAGTCGGGCAGCGAGAGATATGAGATTTTTGCTTGAGACTGTACGGAAGAAGACAGAGAGAGGAAAAATAGTGTGCGTGTTGCCTAGGTATGATAATGATGAGCTGAGCAGAAGAGCGGTGATATTGAATGGCATAATAGCGAGAATGTGTGACAAGAGAGGACTGGTATATGTGGATGCTTGGAGTGCGTTTGAGGAAAGAGAGGAGTTGTTTGCGAGAGACCGTTTGCATTTGAATGAGGAAGGACGTAGGCATCTGGAGAGATTGCTGTTCTGAACGAGTCAGTGTGTCCCAGGGAGGATGATAGCAGGGGTGGCCTCTTGTGGGAATGGATACTTGGGAGAAGGGAGACAATGTCAGGTAAGACTGAGCCCAGTGGAGTCTAGAAGGGATAATGCTGGGTATAGAAACAATGGCATTTATATGCTGTATACTAATGCCAGGAGTATCCGGAATAAGGGAGAGGAATTGGTGGCGCAGATAGCATCAGCCTGGCCAAAAATTATTGCGATCACTGAGACGTGGTTGACAGAATTGGATATAAAAACAGGAATAGAAGTCACTGGGTATAGCATTTTTCGCCAGGATAGGAGGGGAAAGCGTGGTGGTGGGGTGCTGCTTATGATAAGTGATGACCTATGTCCTCTAAGAGTGGAAAATTTGGAAGGTAGTGAGACAAAGGATTTTGAGAGCGTATGGTGTGAGGTAGAGGTAGGCAAGACAGGATATTTAGTGGGGTGTTGCTACAGACCCAGGAGCACAGAGGATGGGGACCAGGAGATGTTTAGACAGCTAAGTTTGGCAAGTGCAAGAAGAATGATTGTTATGGGAGATTTTAACTTCAGTAGTATAAATTGGAGAGAGGAAGATGCATGTAACAATAGGGGAATGGAATTTCTAGAATTCTTGAGGGACAAATGTCTTAGGCAACATGTAACAGAGGGAACAAGAGGTTCAAAAATTTTGGATTTGGTTATAGCATCAGAAGAGTTGATAATAACTGAGTTGACGTCTCTCCCACCAGTTGGAGAGAGTGACCATATGGTTTTGACTTGGAAAATGAATAGACATGCAGGAGTATCAAAGAGACGGGAACTTATGTGGAATTATAAGGCAGGTGATTATAATAGTCTTAGATGTCAACTTCGGGAAGTTTCATGGAGGGAGGAATTGGAAGGCCGGGATATCACCAGTGCGTGGGAAATTGTGAAAGAATATTTGTTATCAGCAATGGTAAGTTGTATACCACGAGTGAAGAAGAGGGCGCAATTTGGAGTAAAGTGGATGACAAACAATATTAAACAGGAATTGCATGCGAAAAAGAGGCTATGGAAGAGATATAAGGAGACAGGTGAAGAGATGCATGAGGAATATAAGACACAGGCCAGAAGAGTGACTCGTGTGGTAAGGAAAGCGAAACTGGAATATGAGAGGAGATTGGCCCTAAGATCCAAAGAAAATCCTAGGGAATTTTTTAGCTATGTGGCCAGTAGGAGGAGAAATGACTGTGGAAGAATGATATTGTGGGATAAAAATGGGAATAGAGTGACTGATGCAGAGGACATAGTGGAATTGTTCAATGAACACTTTATTGGAGTATTTCATCCTAGAGGAGTCAGTTTTAATGCTAGAGGGATAGGACTGGTACGAGGCTGGAGGTACAGGAGGAGAGTGTGTTTCAGATACTGAGTACTCTGGATGTCAGTAAAGCTGTGGCACTGGATGGTATTTCGCCACGAGTTTTGAGAGAATGTGCTAGGGAATTGACAATACCTTTAACGTGGCTTTTCAATGAAAGTCTGGCTTTGGCAAAGGTGCCCAGGGAATGGAAGGAAGGTAAGATAGTGCCATTGCATAAGGGTGGTAACAGACTGGAAGTGTCTAATTATAGGCCAGTCTGTGTGTCATCAGTAGTTGTTAAGATCTTGGAGAAAGTAGTGAGGGACCGTGTACAGCATTGGGCAGATGAGGGTAATGTTATCTGTGAGAATCAACATGGATTTGTGAAAGGACGCTCTTGTTTTAGCAATATGCTAGCCTTTTATAATAAAGTTACAAGAGCATTAGATGAGGGAAAGGCATATACTGCAATTTTCTTAGACTTGGCGAAGGCATTTGACAGGGTGCCACATGATAAGCTGATATTTAAGTTGCAGCACATGGGTCTGGATGTCAGATTGGTCAACTGGATTCAGGATTGGCTGTCTGATAGGTATCAGAGAGTTGTGTATGGTGGAGCAGTTTCCAGGAGGCAGAGGGTTACAAGTGGGGTCCCACAGGGCTCAGTACTAGGACCTATATTGTTTAACCTTTATATCAATGACATAGCCAGTGGATTGCAGGGGGATATTCAGTTGTTTGCGGATGATGCGAAGCTTGGAAGGATTATTAGTAATAGTGCAGATGTGGTAGCCCTGCAAGAGGATTTAAATAAGCTAGATAGATGGGCAAATGAATGGGGGTGTCAGTTTAATGCAGCAAAATGTAAGGTCTTGAGGTTTGGGAAACATCGATGGGATGCTGCATACTCTATGGGAGGAGTTATACTGGAGGAAGTAGGGGAGACAAGAGATCTGGGGTTGATGATTGATAGAAACCTGAAGTTTAGGGGACATATTGCAAAGGTGGTGAAGGTAACACAGAGGATTGCTGCTATTATGAGAAGGACACTGACCTGCAGAGATAAGAGGGTTATCATTCCGTTGTATAAGTCTCTGATCAGACCACACTTGGACTATTGTTCTCAGATTTGGTCCCCAGGATTTGAAGGGGATAAATTAACCGTGGAAAGGATACAAAGACGGATGACAAAGATGGTTTCAGGGCTGTACAAGGATAGTTATGAGGATCGGCTTAGAGAATGTGGACTGCAGAGTTTGGTGGATAGAAGAAGGAGAGGTGATATGATTGAGACTTTTAAACTGTTGAGAGGTGGTTACAGGGTTGACACTGGGGAGTTCTTTCGCTTGGTTGATCAGCGGGAAGGAGTGATGACAAGAGGCCATCCCTGGAAGTTACGAAAGGAAACTGTGAGCAAGAGGGTAAGGAGTGGTTTCTTTGTGTGGAGGGTGGTTGAGCCGTGGAATGCATTGCCTGATGGAGTGGTGGGAGCGAGAACGGTCAGTGGTTTAAGGAGTGGTATGATAAACTTTGTGTTTCTCAGGGGGGGACTTCCCCTCGATGAGTCTTGACAGACTTTATGTCTTAGAAAGGACCTCCCTCGATGAGTCTTTTGACTCCTTGGAGGCCTGAATAATAATAATAATAATAATAATAATAATTCAAAACGCCTGGTTAGAAGGTAGAATTCCAGATGATTGGAGTAAAGCTCTCATGGTTCCCATCTGTAAAAAGGACAATAAAGCTGAATGCAGAATTATAGAGGAATTTCTGTACTGAATGTTCCACATAAGATTTATGCAAATATACTTGACAAGAGGCTAAGAAAAACTATGGAAGAGAAACTTGGAGAAGAATAATTTGGGTTTGAGCCCAATAGAGGGTATCAGAATCAGATTTTCACTTTATGACAAATAGTTGGGAAATCTTGGAAATATAATAAGGAAATATACTTATCTGATTTGTAGATCTGGAAAAAGGCATATGACTAGGTGCATAATGAAAAGCTTTTCAAAAGGCTACAGTTATATGGTGTAAATGGACCATAATAGCACAGTCAAGTAGTTATCAGGATATATTCCTCACAGAAATCATCCATTCCAACCTTGATTAACACTTTGCTATCAGCTCTGTAAGTGAAGCACCTGCCTAATTTTTATATTATCTGTTCAGTTTATTCTACGTCTGTAACCTTTTTAGTTTCTGGAGTAAGTCCTTCATGAACTTGCATTGAGAGACCATTAGTTCTGTAAAGCCTTATCACCACCGTTATGCACTGGAACAATTTTACACTCCTTCCACTCCCTTGGAACCCATGCTATTGTAAGAATTATTAAACAGGCATGCTAAGGCTACTGCCAACTCCTTGGAACATTTCCTTAAGATGTGTGGTGACATGTCATCAAATCCTATTGTCTTACTGACATCAAGTTTATTTATTTTCTCAAATACCTCACAATTAAGCCATCCTCTCTCACATCTTCTGCACTTAAGTTCCTCATGATTCCATTCTGATCAGGATGGAATACCTCAACAATGTCTTCTGCAGCTGTTACCATTCTACCACTTTCATCCATTAACATCATCTTATCATGATATTCTTCTTTCTACTAGCCACATATCTAAAAAAACTCTAGGGTTTTCTTCACCTGATTTGTCAATTTCTGCTCTTATTGAACTTTTGTTTTCCTTACTAACCGAGTCACTCTCCTTGCTTGTTCTTTATACTCTTCATGTAACTGATTATTACCATTGTTCATCTTGTGCTGCCTCCAAAGTACCTTCTTCTTCTTCTTCCGGATTTCATTCTTAAGCTCCTCATTCATCCATTTTCACCTACCATATTCAGCCTTTTGTCATTTGGAATACATTCACACATTGATGCTGTTATATATTTCTTTGTCTGTTCCCAAGTAGCATATATTATCCTTACCACTCAAATTTCATTCCATGCTATAGCTCCAAGCAGTCTCCTAAGCTTGTCCTAATCACCAGTCTTATAATTATATATATATCCTTTCCTCACAAAAGTCTTCATTTAAATGCCTAGGCATTTAAACTGACCAACTTCTACAAATATATCATCAAGAAGGATTTTTTCAGTTTCTGTTTCAGCACTTCTCTCTTGGTCAGACATGTAGATATTTGTCATTGTTTTTGATTTTTGGGTTCTTATGGTTAGGCCATATTTTTTAAGAGTAAGCTAACTTTATGGTGATTTCCTGAACATGTAATTTTTCTGCTCAGAGATCAATATCAATAGAAAACGTTAGGTGCTTTATTCTTCTTCTTCCTACTGTTACTCCGGTATCACAATACTGAAATGACAGTAATTCTCTAGGTCTTCATTTACAACATATTTGTGGAAACAGTTAAATGACATTGGTGGTAATTTGCACCCCTGTCACACTCTATGCTCATTGGAATGGGAGTGCTATAATTCCCCTTGATTTCAATCATCATTTCAGAAGATGAATACAGTGATTCAATCAATCATATTTGCTGTCTATTCCATAATGTTTCAGAATTTTTCAAAGAGCATTATTCCAAATAGAATCAAAGGCTTTTTGCAGGTCAATAAAATTATGACACATTACTTTATTATGTTCTATGTATTTTTCTCCAATGATATGGAATGTAAATATATGGTCAACTGTAGTCCTGTTCTTTCTAAATTCAGCCTAGAAGTCTGGAAAACTGGATTAATTTTTACTTTAATATGCGAGAGTAACATGTCCAAAAAATATTTTCTTGGATGGTTGACGAGGTTAATTGTGCTAAAATGATTGCATTTTTTTGCTACTTCCTTTCTTTGGAATGAGAATGAGAATCAGTCTTTTGACCAGATCTCAATGTTCCAGATCTGCTGGCAAAATAAGTGCGCTATCAATAGGTTCTCCGATTTCTTTGAGTATGATGCAATATTGTTAATTCCTGCTGTTTTTTTCCTGTTTTTGATCTTAAGATGACTCGATGACTCTTTCTACTTCCTCCCTAAGTATAGCACAATTACTATTCTCTGTTATTATCATCACGACAATTCCCTCTAAAATTTGGTAATCCAAGTTATCATCATCATACTTGAATAGTTTACTTGAATAATTGTACCATCTTTGGAATATTTTTCCATGATTAGTAATATTTGTTCCTTTTTCATTCTCAATTATCTAGCTCTTATGAACAAAAGGCTTTGTTAATTTCTTAATTATTTGGTATGCTGTTGTATGGTTATTCTTATAAAGATTATCTTCACTTTCTTTGCATTTTTCAGATCACTGCTTATTTTTTTGCATGCTTTATCTTCTTTTTAATCTGACTATTCAGATAATTATACTATTCATCATTGTTCCCAATGTATTGAATTGTTGTAGTCTTCTCTGCTGATCACAATCTGTAATATTTCATGGATAATCCAAGATTTGCATTATCTTCCTGGGATATTTTCAGCTGCTTCAATAACTGCCCTTGAAAATTGTTGGTAAGATCAGGAGAGTCAGCAGAGATTTTAGAAAGAGGAAAAGCACTATTTTTTTTTTTAAACAGTTCTTTAGTGGTATTTGATTTGAGTTGTATAAGGTTCAACTTTTGTTTGCTTATTTTTCTTGTGGCTTTAATTCCAGATTTCAACATAAATATTGATATGACTGAATTATGATTAGTTCCTGTGTCAGCACCTTGTAAAGATCTAGTTCTTGCTGAGTTTGTACAGGTTTTATATTTAGATTTTATAAGTCTATAATCAACCAAGTTCTAAGTTCTTCCATCTGGAGAGATCTAGGTCCATTATGGTGAGATCATTCTGCAAATCAAATTCTATCAGTTTCATATTGCTTCTCCTAATCCATTATTTCTCCTAATCCAAAAGAGCTGATGAAGGGAGGAAAATTCCTTCTTATACCTATTCCAATTTTTGTAATCCAGCCCCCTTGTACTAATTAGAAAATCTTTCTTTCTTGGTCATTTCACAAATCAGGTTAACGCTTTGGTCATAAAAGAGATCTACTTCTTGATCATCATATGAGCTTGTTGGTTCATATACTTGTATAATAGTTATAGATATATTTAGTGATTTACCCTTTAAACTTACTACTGCAAGTCTACTATTTGCAGGTTTAAAGTCTATGTGTGATACAGTGTTTAATATTCTTTGCTGATATACTAATCTAACATTCCATGTTCCAATCATAAATCTGCTTCTCAGACAAAAATTCACATTTAAATATCCTTATTGAAAGGTCTTTGTCACCAATAGCACATTTTTCATAATCTCTCCTTGTCTGTCTGGGTGATGGCTGAGCTGGCATGACATTCTGTTGTGTAATGGATGAAAATGGTAGAATGGTAACTGCTGCAAAAGACATGGTTGAGGTATTCAGTGAACATTTCATAAGAGTTCATACTCACAGGGTAAAATCATGACAAACTCAAGTGTAGAGGAAATAGGAGAGGATGGCTTGATTGTGAGTGAGCAGGAGGTTTATGAGGAAATAAATAAGCTTGATGTCAATAAGGCAATAGGATTTGATGATGTGTTACCATGTATCTTAAGGGAATGTTCCAGATAATTGGCAGTAGCATTGGTATGCCTGTTTAATAAGAGACATTGCAGCAGTTCCAAGAACAGTGGAAAGAAGATAAAATTTTTGAACTGCTTAAAGGTGATGATAAGGCTGCTACAAATTGCAGGTTAATCTGTATATCTGGAGTTGTGGTGAAGGTAGTAGAGAGATTGGTGAGAAACTAAGATACAGAAATGAGTTGATAACAGCAATATTCTCTGTAGTTGTCAGATGAGTTTGTTAAAGGAAGATCATGTTTTACCATCTTACTTATGTACAATAATAAGATGATGAATGTATTGGACATACTTAGATTTTGCAAAAGCTTCTGATAGACTGCCACATGACAAGCTGTTAAATAAATTGCAGTGAATGGGATTGGATAACAGACTGGTGAATTGGATTGGTGAATGGCTATAAGATAGGTATCAGAAAGTTGCATATAGTGGTTCAGTATCCCAAAAGAGGAAAGTCACTAGTGGTGTGCCTCAAGGGTCAGTATTATGGCCATTGTTATTCAGCTTGTATATTAATGATATTGGGACAGGTTTAACTGGTGGTACAAAACTGTTTGCAAATGATGCAAAATTGGGGAGAACAATGCAGAGTGAAGCAGATGTTATGGTCTTAAAGGAGGACTAGAATAGATTGTATGAATGGGAAGGTAAGTGGAATTATCAGCTCAATGTTGCAAAGTGTAAAGTTTTGAAATTTGGTAAGTAATAGTGGGATGCAAAGTGTATGCTTGGTGGTCAAACTTAGAAGAGAGTCGAGGCAATGAGAGATCTGTGAGTGGTAGTAGACAAAGACCTGAAATTAAGGGGCCACAAGTTTTGAAGTTTTCACATTGGATAATGGCAATGGTGTGGAGAACCATAGCTTGCAGAAATAAAGGTTACAATACCAATGTAACAATAATCCATATGAGCCTTGATCAAGGCTCATATGGATTATTGTGCATAGATTTGGTCACCTGTTTTCCTAGTAAAGGTTCAGAATGTTTTGTGGAGTATGAAGACAGATTGACAGTATACAATTTACAAAGCCTCATTAATAGGAGGAGGGGATATGATTGAAACACATAAGTTGATCAGTTGATCAGATTAATATGGAAGAAAATTTTCATGGAATTGGAGGGGAAGGGTAGAACAAGAGACCACCCATAGAAACTGTATAAGGAAGGTGTGAATAAAGAAGTGAAAAGCAGGTTCTTTGCATGGAGAGTGATTGGTGAGTGGAATGGATTGCCTGAGTGTACTTTTTGAATGCAGATCCACTGAATGAGTTTAAGGCATTGTTTGCTGAACTTTGTGTGTGATAGTGTGTACCTCCTGTGATGAGTTTTTGACCCCATGGAGGTTTGATGCTCATAATAATAATGTGAACAGCTACTGCTTAACCTACATTCACAGTTGAATTTCAAACTCACATTACTGATTTCTCCTTCATTTTATCTGAGGAGAATGGAGAACTCACATTACTGATTTCTCCTTCATTTTATCTACCTCTATCATCCACATGTTATCTCACATAATGATCCATAATGATTACCATTTCCAGCTTGTCCATTAATAAATTTGTTCTCTCTTATATATCATTTTAAATGCAATATTTATCTCTCATGAAATAGCCTGTAAAAATCTGAATATCATTTGAATTTCTTGTTATATTGGCTACTTGGCTATTTCTTGGTTACTGTGACTTATCAGGCAAGAGATGAGGTGGATGCGTATGGAAGAGTGAAGAAGAAAACAAATGATGTTGGTGAAAATGATAATGAAAGACTGGCGAATGGCATTGTATGGTGATTTGATTATTAGAGGTGGGGTAAATTAGAAGAATTACAAGGTTGGTTTTTCCTGGAGGTAAAATGAATAGAGTGATTGAGGCATTGGATATGAGAACTAAGAGAGCAAAGGAGTTGGTAGTAGGGACAAATGATTTGATTTAACTGGGGACAAGGAGAATGTAAGACTGGATATCAGGAAGTTGTTGAGAAGGATAAAAGATAATAGTGTGGTAGGAAAGGTAGTCAGTGAGTGTCACCCAAGTATGACAATGATGAGATGAGGCGAAGAGCAAGAATTATGAATGATATGTTAGCAAATATGTGTGAAGAGAAAGGAGTGCAGTTTGTTAATTTGTGGAATGAGTTTGAAGAACAAATTAAATTGTATAAGTATAATGGACTGCATTTGAATGTTTATAGTGTCCTGTGAGTCCTGTGAAGAAACTGATGCTGGAAGGAAGGAGTAATGAGTGCACTGAAATGATTCTGAGCAAAGTAAGAAGGAATGTGAAAGAGCAGGAGTAAGAAAGGAGAGATTGAAGTGGTGCTTATGAGGGTTGTTTGAAAAGTTTGATAAAAAAATAAAATTTATATAATAAAATAATAAAATAAAAAATTTAAATACTTTTTTTTTGAAAAAAATCACCTTTATTTCTCAACATAGTCTCCATTGAGATCTACACATTTGGTCCAGCAAGTTTCCAATTTTTTCATCCCATCTAAAAAAGTAGGATTTGTCAAATTGTGCAAAATAGTAATTGACAGCCTTGATGACATCCTCGTTCTAAGAAAATTTTTTCCCAGCAAGCCACATTTTTCAGTCTGGGAACAAGAAGAAGTCACACCGGATCAAGTCTAGAGAATACGGTGGATATGGAACCAATTTGATCCTCAAATTGTGCAATCGTGTCATTGTGATGGCTGATGTGTGGGACGGTGCATTATCTTGATGAAGGAGCACTTTTTTGTGCACCAATCTTGGTCATTTTTTTCTTCAGTTCTTCTTTTAAACAGTCCAACAATGATGCACAATAGACTCCTGTCATTATCTTATTCTTTTCCAAATAGTCTATCATGATAATTCCTTGGGAATCCCAAAAACAGTGGAAATCAGCTTCCCAGCAGAAAAAACAGTCTTCGCTTTTTTTGGTACTCTTTCACCAGGCATTGTCCACTGTTTTGACTGCTGCTTGGACTCAGGTGTGTAGTGGTGAATCAAAGTTTCATCTATAGTCAGGAATCAACACAAAAAATCCTGTGAATTGCGATTAAACATTGCCAAACACTATGTCGAAATGTATTTTCTCATTCATTTTTGATCGACAGTCAAGAATCACGGCACCCATCACGCACACAGCTTTTTTTCGTGCAGTTTTTCGTGCAGGATATTGCACACCCATTTAGTTGAGATGCCTACAATCTCAGCAATCTCATGCACTTTCACTCTGCAGTCTTTCATAACAATACCATGGATTTTGTCAATCATTTCCTTTGTAGTGACCTTAGTCGGGCATCCGGACCGTGCTTCATCTTTGATGGAGTTACGACCATGTTTGAACTCCTTTATCAAAAAATAAATAGTCTTTAATGCTGGTGCAGAATCCCCACAAACTGCATCTAACTCAGCTTTGATCTACATGGCCTTCTGCTTTTTTCAAATAAAAGTATTTTATCACTGCACGAAACCCATATTTCTTAATTTTTATGAAAAATGCGAACATGGTCATTTTAAATGTTTGCCAAATGAGAACTATGCATCGCATGTGGCTAAAATTTTGCCAGGGGTCATGAAAAAGATGATACGTGCCGACATTAGTATGAATGAATGAATTGTGTCGCCGTCTATTGGAAATTTACCAAACTTTTCAAACAGCCCTCATATGAATAAACAAGTTGGTAGCATGAGTGTAGAGAATGAAAGTGTGCAAGACAAATAGAGAGACTTAGATTAGACAGGGGAACGGAGTGTGAGAAGGTTGATGCTCCAAGAGAATGTGAATGGATAGGTAGACAAAAGGAAAGGGGATGACCTGGGATGTAGGGAAAACAGTTGGATTTGAAGAGGGTTCTGGGGTGAGTAAGTAGAAAAAGGAATGGCTTGAGGAAAGTATGGAGA
Source organism: Typopeltis vanoorti (assembly GCF_054136105.1). Classification (NCBI taxonomy): domain Eukaryota; kingdom Metazoa; phylum Arthropoda; class Arachnida; order Uropygi; family Thelyphonidae; genus Typopeltis; species Typopeltis vanoorti. The sequence continues at coordinate 119,997,309 of NC_143555.1, read as the reverse complement.
AGTCTCATCTAATGAATGGTATCAGTGAAACCAGGAATGAGCTGTTATACAAATGCTAGAAGTGTCAGAAAGAAGGAAAATGAAATAAGTCCATTGATTGACTTCATTCACCCAAAAATTATTGAAATAAGTGAGATATGGTTGGATGAGGATGACTTCCTGGCAAGAATAGAAATGGAAGAGTATGATGTATTTCATGAAGATACAAAAAGTAAAATGGGAGGTGGAGTGCTATTAATGATAGGAAAGGAGTTATGTCTATACAAGGGAGAAATAGTGGTAATGGTTTTGAGGCAGTACAGTGAGACATAAAGGTGAATGACATGAAATACCTTGTTGGATGTGGTTTTAGATCTGGTAATGTGGAAGATAGTGACCAGGAAAGGTATGAGCAAATTAGCCAAGCAAATGGGAAAAGGGTAATAATTATGGGTGATTTTAATTTTGGCAACAAAGTTTATTAAAAGATTGGAATGACGAGATAGCAACTGGAAGTAAAGAAAATGAGTTTCTCAAGTCTTTGAGGGACAACTACCTAAGGCAGTATGTAACATAGGGCAGACAAGGATTGAGGTGCTTGGATTTGATCATCTCATCAGAGAATGTTATAAATGAGGTGTCAAATCTTCCTCCAGTTGGTGAGAGTGACCATGAAGTGATTATTTGGGTAGTTGCCAGCCATGTGAGGACTTCTGTGATGAAAGGGTATATTTGGAACTATAAGGCTTGTGATTATGAGGAGCTCAGGAATGAAGGGTTGGGTGGAGGGGAGATCAATGCTACTTGAGTGATATTCTAGAACTATCTAGTAGAAGCATGTCTAAATATATTTCAAAGTTTAGTTAGTTGTGAAGTAGATGGTGTGAATAAAGTAGTTGTGAAATAGATGAATGAAGAGATTAAGCACACAATACAGAGAAAAAAGGTGTTATGGAGGCAACATAAGAGGAGTGGTAATAATCAATTCAATGAGGAATATAAATAACAGGCAATGATGGTGACTTGGTTGGCAAGTGCAGTAAAAGTTCAGTATGAGCAGCAGTTAGCTAATGAAGAAAAAAAAAAAAAAAACTCGGGGAGTTCTTTCGATATGTAGCCAACAAAAATAAGAATGATTATGGTAGGATGGCATTGATTGTAGAAAATGGTATGAGGACAAGTTCTGCAGAGGATATAGTTGAGATATTTAATGAGCAGTTCATTTCTTTCGTCCTTGTGAATGTGACATGATGAAGACTTTGAGAGCAGTGCATGATGAGGAGGAGAGACTGACTGTGAGTGAGAAAGAAGTATGTGGGGAATTAAGCAAACTTGATGTTAATAAAAGGCTGTGGGACTTGATGATATACCACCACATATTTTGAAGGAATGCACCAAGGAGTTGACAATTGCCTTGATATATCTGTTTAATATGAGTCTTACATTGCTTCTTTCCTTCCAAAGGAAGTAAAGAAGACAAGATTGCACCACTGCATGAAGGAGGTGGACCTCAAGCATCAAATTATAGGTCTGTCTGTTTGTCAGTTGTTAAAGTTTTGAAAAGGACTAGTATCCAAAATTTGGTTGACAATAGTGGTATTATCTTTGATGGACAGCATGGTTGGACAATAGTAGTATTATTGATGGACAGCATGGTCATGTTTTAGTAAACTTATTACAATAAGATGATTGCTTCATTGGACAAAGGAGGTGGATATACAGAGTTGTATACTTCGGTTTTGCAAAGGTTTTTTTTTATAGATTACTGATGATAAGTTGATAGTCAAACTAGTGCCTTGGATTGGAGATTGGTTATCTGATATGCATCAGCAAGTTTTGCATAGGGTGCAATATCATGGAAGGGGAAAGCCATTAGTTGTATGCCTTGGGTCTTTTTAGGGCTATTGCTGTTTAACTTGTATGTTAATCATATTGGGGAAGATATGGATGGGAATATTAAATTCAATGCTGTAAAATGCACTTTAGGATGAAAAGATTACACACTTTCTATCATGTTGATGGTACTAGTTTACAGGAAATTGATGAGGCTAGAAATTTGGGGGTGATAACGGATAGAGATTTGAAATTCAGAGGATATATTGCAAGAGTTGGCAAAATAGCTCAGAGGATCACATGGATGCTGAAGGACACATTGACAAGTAAAGATAAGGAGGTTATTATCCCTCTTTATAAGGCTATGATTTGGCCTTGTTGACTATTGTACACAGATTTGGTCACATGTGGAATGTTACCTTTGAGGATTTATTTAAGGTGTGTGAGTTGCAGAGTTTAGCTGACAGGCAGAGGAGAGGGGATGTGATAGAAATTTTATAAGTTCTTAAAGGGATACCATAAGATTGACAGAGAAGAAATGTTTTCAGTACATGAGGAGTAGGGGTGAAAACAAGGGAACACACTTGGAAGCTGTTTAAGAGTGTTAGTAAGGGTGTACAGACTAGGTTCTTTTTCTTGGAGAATGGTGAACGAGTGGAATGGATTGACAGAGGTGATTACGAGTACCCCAACAGTGAATAGATTTAACACGTTCGCTGCCAACTACGAGTATACTCGTAGTGGGTAAACCTGCTTCACAAGCCAGCTACGAGTATACTCGTATGACGCTTACCGCCGGGAACGAGATTATTGTAGTGACCTTGAAGAAGTGAAAATCCTTGGCTTGTGGGGCTAGCATCAAAACTGTGTATTCTCATAGACCGTATATGCTCTGTACAAGCCAACTACGAGTATACTCGTAGGACGTTTACCTCCGGTAACAAGATTATCGTACTGACCTTGAAGAAGTAAAACTGCTCGGCGTAGGGGAACAGACCATGCCAAAGTAGCGTGGCAGTGAACGTGTTAATGGGATGTATGATAGGTATTGTGATAATGGATATAGTGGGTCTCTCACAATGTGTCTTTTGATTCTGTGGAGTGCCCATACAAATAATAATAAGCATATTCAGTTGTTTGCAGTTGATGCTAAATTGGGACAAACTATGAGGATTGAGCAGATGTTCTGTCATTACAAGAAGACTTGAATAGATTGAGTAAATGGTGTAGGGATGCCAGTTCAATGTTGCAAAATATAAGGTATTTAAAATTTGGGAAACAAAGATGCGATGTGGAAATTACACTTGGTGAGGATATATTTTTAGAGGTGGAGGAAATAAGAGATTTTGGTTTGATGGTGGATAAGGATCTAAAATTTAAAGGGCACATTGCCAAAATTGGGAGTACAACACAACGAATTCTGGGAATGATGTGGAGGACACTGACTTGTAGAAATAAGGAGATTCTTGTTCCATTATATAAGGCTTTTATCAGACTACATATAGACCACTGTGCACAGATTTGGTCACCTGGTTTACAAATGATAAAAGAATTGAGAGAGATGAAAGAGAATGGTGCAAACATCACTGTCATTTTACAGTAATCCTCTCCATGCAATTAATCTTCTCACGCAATTGCTCACACCCTACTTATACAGCTTCCAGAGATGACCTCTTGTTCTCCACCAGTCTTTCACCATTTTATGAAAAACATTTTGCCAGCATAGGGTATATATTAACCACTCTGGCAATATGAGCTTAGCACTTTTCTCCAAATTTTCCCATCTTGGAACTGGTTTATGATCAGACCAATAAGCCTCTCTTACTAACTCACCACACTGCCATCTTTTCTTGATACTTCATTGTAAATTGTCCAATTGAATCTTCTATTTCTCTCACAAACCTTTCAAAATAAAAGCAGTATCTAATCATAAACCAGTTCCAAGCTACTCATAATAGCTTTTCTATCTTTTGTTAATGTCTTCAGAATAACATTGCCTGTAATTCATTGTTTCTAAAAATTACAAGGTTCAGTCATTTAAACTGAATGTAAAATCAATGTAAAATTCTTTTTCTAAGTTTCCACGTGAGATAAAATGAATGTAAAAAAAACATGTGCTTAGACAGGTTGAGAAAAAGAGAGAGAGAGAGAGAGATAGGGGGAAAGGGCCTTGTTTGCTTTTATTCAGAATTTATCCCTTATTTTCTTAGGGTCTGAATGACTATCTGGAAAAGAAACGCTTATATTTTCCAAGATTCTTTTTCCTTTCAAATGATGAATTGTTGGAGATTCTTTCTGAAACTAAAGATCCTAAAAGGTAATCTTAAAGATGCAAAAAATATTTATTACAAATTTATAATGATTAGATTATACATTTAGTTTATTACTAAATACTGGTGTTATTAGACAAGAATTCTTTCGTCATAAAATTATTATTGAATCAATTCTTCCACACAGCCCACGAGAAACGCAAAAAATGGATTGGAGCTGTTGATACACCACTTTTCACTTCTTTTGGTCTGCTCCATTACTAGATATCCATGTTGATAGTTTGATGGAAGGAAGATATCACAGATTCATGAATTAAATAATAGTTGAAAAATCCCAATATTTTACCTCTGCCACTTAGGCATCATCAGAGACACAATACAAACTGCACTTTGTACACAAGCTACATGAAATGAAGTTGTGCTATATAGACTTTAGGTTTTAGGTCTAAGAAGCACTCTCTATAGATAATGGAAGCCTTGGATGTTGAAAGAGAATTATAAGATTCATGGTTTATCATATTAGGTATATATTATTATATATTAGATACTGTCAATATTAGAGTAGGCAGCTTGCTGAGAGAGAGAGAGCTGAAAAAAGAAATGGAATGTATCAGTAATAAGTTGAGAGGCATGAAAGATGAGATTAGGTGACTGGAAACAATGAATGCAAAACAAATCAGAATACGAAAGAGAGAGAGAGAGAGAGTTATGAGAATGAAAGACTGAATGAAAGAAAGACAAGACACTGTTGGAACCAGGGATGGAGAAATGACAGGATGACAGGTAAGTGGGGGAACAAAGAAAGAAACTGTTAGAGGAGAGAGGTTGAGGAATGCAGTGAGCAAGGAAGAAACAGAGTGGTAAGATTTGTGATGTATGGAGACGCTGATGATGAAAGGTAAAAGAATGAATGAGATGATTGTGATGGCGAGCATGAAAAAATTGAGAGGCAGTGTGAATCGGATAGCAAGCGATCTGAGGTTCATCTTTGAGGTTGTATGGAAGAAGACTGAGAGAAGGAAGAAGGTGAGTGTTACCAGGTATAATAATGCAGAGTTGCAGAGAAGAGCATCAATAATGAATAGTATAATAACCAGAATGTGTCAAAAAAGAGCTTGTAATTATGTGGATGCTTGGAAGGTATTTCAGGATAGAAAGGAACTGTATACAAAAGTTGGCTTGCATTTGAATTAGGAAGGATGCGAGCATCTGGAGAAAATGTTGTTCTCTGATCAAGTCAGTGTGCCAATGCAAGGAAACTAGAAGGTATATCGGGAAATACATCTAGTGGAGTCTGGAAATGATAATCATAGGTTTAGAAACAGTGGCAATGCCTTAATTCTTTATAATAATGCCAGGAGTATCTGGAATAAAACAGATGAACTGGTAGCACTGAGAGCATCAGCCTGTCCAAAGATTATGGGGATCTGTGAGACATGGTTGACGGAAGATGATATATGGATAGGAATAGAAGTAGCAGGGTATAGCATTTTTCGACAAGATAAGAAGGGCAAATGTGTGGTGGAGTACTGATTATGATAAGTGATGAGCTATATCCAAATGTGCCGCTTCATAAGTGAGGTGACGAAACTCAAGCATCAAATTATAGGCCTATCTGTGTGCCATTTGTTGTAGTTTAAGTGTTGGAGAGACAGGTGAGAACCAGGATCCAGAATTGTTGACAACAATGGTATTATTTTTGATGTACAGCATGGATTTGCTCAAGAGAGGTCATGTTTTAGTAATCTACTTACTTATTACAATAAGATGATGGCTTCATTGGACAAAGGAGATGGATACACAGTGGTATACTTAGTTTTGCAAAGGCTTTTGATAGATTACCACATGATAAGTTTATAGTCAAACTAGAGCAGATGGGGTTAGATATAAGACTAGTGCATTGGATCAGAGATTGGCTGTCTAACAAATATCAACAAGTTGTGTATGGGGAGCAATATCCCAGAAGAGACAAGTCACTAGTGGTGTTCTTCAGGGGTCTGTTTTAGAGCAATTGCTGTATAATCTGTATGTTAATGATATTGGGGAAAATTTGGATGGAAATATTCAGTTGTTAGCAGACAATGAAAAGTTGTGACAAACTATGAGGAGTAGAGCAGATGTTGTGGCCTTACAAGAAGACTTGAATAGATTGAGTGAATGGGCATCACAGTGGGGATACCAGTTCAGTTCAGTGTTGTAAAATGTAAGGTTTTAAAATTTGGGAAACAAAGATGGGATGTAGAAGTTATGCTTGGTGGGGATATATTGTTGGAGGTGTGAGGAAATAAGAGATCTTAGGGTGATAGTGGATAAGGATCTAAAATTTAGAGGACACATTGTCAAAATTGCGAGGACAACACAATAAATTCTGAGAATGATGCAGGCGACACTCACTTGTAGAAGTAAGGAGATTCTTGTTCCATTGTATACGGCTCTGATTTTGCCACACATGGACTATTGTGCACATATTTGGTCACTTGGTTTTCAAAAGGACAAGAGACATTGGAAAGGGTCCAGAGGTGACTTACTAAGGTAGTTTCTTATCTCTGGAATGTTGAATATGAGGAAAAGTTGAGAAGATGCAATTTACAGTCTAGTGGATAGGAGGAAGAGAGGTGATATGATAGAGACATACAAGTTGATAAGGGGTCGTTATAGGATCAATATTGAAGAGGTTTTCATAAAATGGTGGGCGATCAGGGGAGAACAAGAAGTAATCCCTGGAAGCTGTATAAGGAGGGTGTGAAGAAGGTAGTGAGAAATAGATTTTTTTGCATGCAGAGTTGTGAATGACTGGAATTCCTTGCCTGAGAGTGTGGTGTTTGCAGAGAATTTGAATGTGTTTAAGGTGCAGTATGATGAACTTTATGTATGACAAAGGGACCTACTAGCCGAGTCTTTGACGCTATGGGATTTTGGCAGTGGTGTGTTGGTGAATTTTTAACAACCGGTTCGCTTTATGAAAAATTTGATTCTTCACAAAGTTCTATTGTATCTTCAGATGTCTTTGTTTCTGCTTCTTCAAATTTTGTCCTTTTAATGCTTAAGAAGTTTCGTTCTATTTCATTTTTTCAACTATGGCTATCTGCTTTTTCGACCGCAAAACTCTAACCCTGATTAAAATTATTTGAATTATTAAAAAAAAATTCAAATAATTTTAATCAGGGTTAGAGTTTTTAGAGCTACATCTGGTATTTATTAATCTGGAGAAAGCATACGATAGAGTGCCAAGGCAAGAAGTCTGGAGGTGTCTGAGGGAGAAGAAGGTGCCGGAGAAATATGTCAGGTTGGTGCAGGAAATGTACAGAAATGTGAAGACAAGTGTTCGGACCTGTTTGGGACAGACAGAAAGTTTTCAAGTAACAGTTGGCTTGCATCAAGGGTCAGCATTAAGTCCGTTTCTGTTTAATATTGTGATGGAGGTGGTAACAGAGGAGGTGAGAGAAGATGCACCTTGGACAATGTTGTATGCAGATGACATCTTGCTCTGTGTAGATTCAAGAGAAGAAGCGGAAACTAAACTGGAAAGATGGAGAAAAGTACTGGAAGAGAGAGGTATGAGACTGAGCAGAAGTAAGACAGAGTATATGTGTTGCGCAGTGGGCGGTGGCCAGGAGACAGACCTGGAGCTGGAAGGAAATGTCATCAGGAAGGTGAGAGACTTTAGATACTTAGGTTCGACAGTGGAAGAAGATGGAGGAGGTGAGAAGGAAGTGGGATGCAGGATACAAGCAGGTTGGAGGAACTGGAGGGAGATGGCTGGAGTGTTATGTGATAAGAGGGTGCCGATCAATCTGAAAGGCAAAATTTATAGGACAGTAGTGAGGCCAGCTATGACATATGCTATAGAAACTGTGGCCCTGAGGAAAAATAACATTAGCAGGATGGAAGTAGCAGAGATGAGAATGCTTAGGTGGATGTGCGGTGTGACCAGAAAGGATCATCTGAGAAATGACTATGTCAGGGGAACAGTGAAAGTTACGAACTTAGGAGCGAAAATACAGGAGGCAAGGTTGAGATGGTTTGGTCATGTGATGAGGAGGGAGGACGAATATGTGGGAAGAAGGGTCATGCAGATGGATGTGCAAGGAAGGCGGAAGCGTGGGCGGCCAAAGAAGAGATGGAGGGAGCTGGTAGAAGAGGATTTGAAGATGAAGAACTTGGATGTGGTGACAGCCCAAGACAGGAAGGTGTGGAGGAGACTCATAAGAAACAGTGACCCCACTTAAGTGGGAGAAGCTGCAGAAGAAGAAGAAGATTAAAAAAAAAAAAAAAAAAAAACCAAAATAAAAACACATATTAAAGAAAATTTTCCTATATTACCTACAAGTTACCTATTATCAAATGAAATCCTGAACAAAAAAAAATGTAACACTAATATTACCACTCGTAGTCAATCAAATGACCAGAAACTGTAGCTGTCACGACGAATTTTTGTATTTATCGATAGTGTAACAATGTTGCATTTCCAAGAACTTAATGTTACAAGTTCTTGGAAATTCGCCGAAAAATAAGGCGTTATTGTTTATTCAAATACCCAGTTCGGAAGTTTTGATAACGTGTTTGTGTTTTAATGAATACAGACATTGTTTAGCAAATAAAATCATTTTTCCAAATTCCCGTTCATAAATTGAGTTTGTGTTTTGTGAATTCTCCTTTATGTATTTATTTTTGATAATAATAATAATAATAATATATGTAAGTGTTTATTATACAATTTCAAAATATTTACGAGAAAAAGTATATGCCACCATTCATCATCTATTCTTTCATAAAGAATTTTAATAACCGGCTCGCCCAACTTAAAAACATTAATAACTGGCTCGCTAAATTTGAAAAATTTTAACATCTGGATCGCATGAGCTGGAGCGAGCTGGTCCCAACACACCACTGGCTTTAGGGAAATAATAATAATAATAATGATCATGTGTTCTCAGAGTGGAGGATTTGAGAGCAATGGCAGTAATAGTTTTGAAAGCATGTGCTGTGAGGTAGAGATGGGTAGGACAGTTTCATTGAGTGAGGTTTCAGGGAGGTGTTCATTCTCATCAATCCAGGTTTGTATTTTGGGATTATTCCTGCTAGACTTCTGTTGAACAAAATCAAGAATGTAGTTAGAACTTTTGCTCATTCCTTTCAAGGTTACTTAAAATTCTAAACACTTCCATCTTTGAACAGTCAGTTGTCTGTCCTCCTTCCTATTGCAACTGAACAGTACTCTTAGCCCCCCCCCCCCCCCACACACACACCAAATGCACTGATGAAATATTCATCAAACATTCCCACAATATCTTCATCCCTTCTTTTACTAGCAACATAACTATAGATTTCTCTAAGGTTTTGCTTAATTGCTTCAGTCTCTTTTTATATGCCAATTTCTTTTTCTTACACTACACACGCGACATTGTATACTCTTTATACTGCTTTATATTCTCTATATCTCTATATTCTTTATCTCTCCTCTGTAACATCTTCTTTCTCAGATGTTCCTGGATAATCCCACGATTAATCCATTTTACTTCTATTTTATTTACTATCCAAACCTTAGGAATACAATATGACATTACCATAAGTAATTGATTCTGGACCAAATCTCAGAATCATGCTCTGTTGATTTCTCCTGTTGATTTGTGATGCACCACTGCACACTACCAATCTCCTTCTTTGATTTATCATAGTCTCCTGCTTTGTAATTCCAGACATCTCTCTTGTTCCATGAAGCTTGTACTTGGCTAGACACTCCCCATGTCAAGATCATGCAATCACTTAACCCAACTGGTGACATCTTCTTTTATCTCTGTACTGGATAATATTATCAAATCTAACACTCAAGTCCTGCATGTTTGCTTCAGTTACATTCTGCATAAGATTATTGTCCCTAAGTAGCTCAAGAAATTCAATCTCTTACTCACACATGATATTACCTGCTTCTAGTCTCATCTGTCTGAACATTTCAGAATCATCAGCTACTATATTCACTGGCCTGTAGCAACATCCCACCAAATATCTAAAATTTGTGCTAACCTCTACTTCACACCAAATGGCCTTAAAGCTATTATCATTGTTGATTTTTTCAAGTTCTACATTGAGAGGACACAAAATTTCTGAAATCATCAATAACACTTCACCTCCGTTTTCATCTTTTCTGTCTTTTTGAAAAATCCTATAACCATCACATTCTATTCTTGTGAGTATGTTATCCTCTGTCAACCATGTGTTCACTGATACCAATAATTTGTGTGTTCACTAACTGTATTGATGTCACAAACTCTGCATTTTTATTCCTAATATTCCTTGAATTGGTGTATTAGCAAAGTAGCTTTCCTTTGTATCATGCCAATTCTGGTACCTTGCATTCACAGTTTTCATTTCCCTGACTTGTCACATGCTCTCCTCTTCTCATCAACAATCTTCCCAGCTTCACACTATCATTCTCACTCAAATGTAGCCCATTTAAAGCAAACAGCTCTCCTACCTTCAAGTTTATCCTGTACATCCACAAACTCAAGTTCTCTCTTATTGTACATGCTAACTATCATGTCATTCATGATGATTGCTCTTCTTTTCAGTTCTCAGCTATCTCCATCTCACACTCTTTCACTTCATTGTCTCTAGCAATACTCACAAATCATGCACCACCACCTCATTCACACTTCCTCACAAATCATTTGTTCCAACCAGCATAAACTCCTCTGCATTTCCTCTCCTCTCCTCTCTACAGTCTCAATCACTCTTCCTATTATTGCTTCTCTCAGGTATACTTTTGACCATTTTCACATCCTTTACTCTCAAGTCCACATACAGCACTACACTGCTTTCCACTGTTTCACTGCAATCATTCATCTCCGATTCATCTGCCATTGGCACCTTCCTTCTTACAACTCCAACTATCAGTATCTTCTTTAAATATATTGTCTCACTCTGCACATGCCTCAATTCATTCTGCAATTGCATATCTGAACACTGCATATTTGCACTACAGGATATCTTTTGGTTATATTATGGCACTAATTTCACAGTAGCTTAGCTGCAGTGCTTGCTGGCGATGTAGAATTGTTTCTGTATCACAGAATTGTTTTAAAATTTCAATTTTGTGATGGATAAAGTTTTTTTTTATAACTAAATACAGAGTTTTTTAGTTTTTTGAGATAATGAAAGGTATGAACCAATTCCTGAAAGATACGAATTGTAGGAATTGAATTTCCAGGATGTGAAAAGCTGAGACAGCTGACTAAGGTTTTAAAAGAGATAGTAGGATTAATAAAAAATATTACTTAAATATTGCATGGAGGGGAGAGGAGAATATTTAGTTGTAGTTAAAGATGGGGAAATTAGAGATAAACTATTAGAGGATTTTACATTCCAAGGTAGTTCAGTAATACTTGTAATGATATGATGCCAAGTGAGAACAGTAAAAAGAGATTTTCAAAGGAATATATAGAGAGCAGGAATGAAATCCTTATCCAGATATTCTCAAATGGGATAAAACCAGTAACATAAAAAAAAATATCTCAAGCAGACTTCAACTAGTTTATTAGTGAGGTCACATTTACAGTGGCCCTGAAGGTGCCATAAGAAATCATTCAAGTTATGGTGAATTATTGAGGAATGAGGAGACAGTGCCTGTATTGCATCTCATATGAGTACTCATATAAGGAGAGCACTTTTGTTTTTCTTACCAACTCAGTTACCTTCCTGGTCTGCTGTTTGTACTCATACAACTGATTATTACCCTTCATTTTGTGCTGCTTCCGTTAAAAACCTTCTCTTTCCAGATTGCATGTTTGGTCTCTTCATACATTTTCCATCTTGTGTGTCTTACTCACAAAAGGTTGTGAATATATTATTATTATTTATTATTATTTATTATTATTATTACCAAAGACCTCATGGAGTCAAAGACTCATCTGGGAGGTCCTTTTATCACACACACATACATCTCATCATACCATGTCTTAAACACACTCAAACTCCTTGCAGACACCACATTCTCAGGCAAGGCATTCCAATCATTCACAACTCTGCACGAAAAAAACCTGCCTCTCACTCCCCTACTCATACCCTCTTTATACAGTTTCCAGGAATGACTTCTGGTTATCCCCTGATCTCCCACTATTCTCTATAGACCACCATTGATCTTATAACAACCCCTTACCAACTTGTAGATCTTTATCATATCTCCCCTCTTCCTTCTCTCCACCAGACTCTGCAAATTACATCTTCTCAATCTTTTCTCATACTCAACATTCCAGAGGTAAGAAACTACCTTAGTCAGCCGCCTTTGGACCCTTTCCAACATTTCTCCATCCTTCTGAAAACCCAGTGACCAAATCTGGGCACAATAGTCCATGTGTGGCCTAATCAAAGCCTTATACAATGGAACAAGAATCTCCCTACTTCTACAAGTCAGTGTCCTCCGCATCATTTCCAGAGGTCTTTGTGTTGTCTTCACAATTTTGGCGATGTGTCCCCTAAATTTTAGATCCTTATCCACTATCACCCCAAGATCTCTTATTTCCTCTACCTCCAACAATATATTCTTACCAAGCATAAATTCTGCATCCCATCTTTGTTTTCCAAATTTTAAAACCTTACATTTTGCAACATTGAACTCACATGCCCATTTGCTTGCCCAATCAAGTCTTCTTGCAAGGCCACAACATCTTCACTACTCTTTATAGTTCGTCCCAACTTTGCATCATCTGCAAACAACTGAATATCACCATCGAAATATTCGCCAATATCATTAATATACAAGTTAAATAGTAATGGCCCTAAAACAGACCCTTGAGGCACTCCACTAGTGACTTTCCTTTTCCTTGATATTGCACCCCCATACACAACTTGTTGATACCTATCAGATAGACAGTCTCCAATCCAATGCACTAATCTAATATCCAACCCCATCTGCTCTAGTTTGACTGTCAACTTATCATGAGGTACTCTATCAAAAGGTTTGCGAAATCCAAGTATATTACTGTGTATCCTTCACCTCTGTCCAAGGAAGCAGTCAATTTATTGTAATAAGTAAGTAGATTACTAAAACATGACCTCCCTATAGCAAATCCATGCTGTCCATCAAAGATTATATTATACCATTGTTGTCAATCCGACTCTGGAATCTAGTTCTCACAAGCTTCTCCAACAACTTAACCACAACACCTGACACAGAGATAGGCCTATAGTTTGATGCTTGAGTTCTATCACCTCCTTGATGAAGTGGCACAATCTTGCCCTTCTTCCACTCTTTAGGAACTTGACCAAGTGCAAGACTCATATTAAAAAAATATGTCAAGGCAGGTGTCAACACTCTGGCACATTCCTTCAGAATACGCAGTGATATATTATCAAGTTCCACAGCCTTATTTACATCTAGTTTACTCAACTCCCCTAACACCTCTTGCTCACTTACAGTCAGTCTCTCCTCCCCATCATCAACTGCTCTCAATCTCTCTCCATGAAGTCACTTTCACAAGATTGAAAGCTCTTTTGAACCTGCTAATTAAGTATCTCCACCACACATGATGCAACAGCTTTCTCTATACTATTTTCTCCAATCAATGTCATCCTTCCATAATTATTCTTTCTTTTGCTGGCTACATATCGAAAGAACTCCCCAGGATTCTTTTTGGCTTCATTAGCTAACTGCTGTTCATACCTCTCTTTAGCTACTCTCACCAACCAAGTCACCCTCCTTGCCTGGTCTTTGTAGACCTCATGAAATTGGTTACTTCTACTTCTCTTATGCTGCCTCCACAATGCCCTTTTTCTCCGTATCACATGCTTAATCTCTTTATTCATCCATCTCACACCTACCTTATTCAACCTTCTCACCCTTGGAATACATTTAGACATTGCATCTACTAAATAGTTTTTGAAAATCCCCCAAGCTGCATTGATTTATTTTCCAGCTAACTCCTCATTCCGTGCTACAACTGCAAGCTGTCTCCTGAGCTCTTCATAATCACCACCCTTGTAGTTCCACATATACCCTTTTTTCACAGGAGTCCTTGCACTGCTGGCAACCACCCAGGTAATCACCCAGGTAATCACCTGATGGTCACTTTCACCAATTGGTGGATGATTTGACACCTCATTTATAATTACATCCTCTGATGAGATGACAAATCTAAGACCCTTAATCCTCGTGTGCCCTCTGTTACATACTGTTTGAGGTAGTTATCCATCAAAAACTCAAGAAACTCATTTTCTTTAATTACAGTTTCTATCTCTCCATTCCAGTCTATATTGCCATAATTAAAATCACCCATAATGATCACCCTTTTCTTATTTGCTTGGCTTATTTGACTATCACCACCACCATCCACATTACCAAGTCTATGACAACATCCCACCAAGTATTTGATTCTATTCACCTCTATATCGCACCATACTGCCTCAAAACCATTGGCCCTGTTTCTCTCTTGCATCTCTACCTTGTATGGACATAACTCTTTCTCTAACAGCAATAGCACTCCCACTCCCTTTTTACTTACTTTTTTTTACTTTTTATCCTCACGAAACATATCATACCTTCCATCTCTATTCCTGTCAGGATGTCGTCCTCATCTAACCATGTCTCACTTATTCTGACAATCTTTGGGTGAACAGATGCAATTAGTGCAACCATTTCATATGCCTTGTTTCTTATACTTCTAGCATTGGTATACAAACACAACAGCTCATTTCTGGATCTACAGCTAGTTCCACTGATACCACTCACTCGATGTGATCTCTCCATGCTGGACTGGGGCCATTTCCCTTTCTGCTTCTTCATTTTAGAATCCTTTTCAATTCCATCTGTTTCCTCTTGATTCTGGTCATCCCATTTCTTTCCTGCTTAGACATGCTCTCACCTCCTCTTGGAGCATCCACCTTTCTCGCACTGTGTACGACTGTCCACCCTGAGCCTCCCTGTTTCCCTGCTCCTCTTGCACACCCATTCTCTCATTTTTTATATATATACTATATAGATACTCATACCACTCACTTCCTAATTCATATCCACTTCTTCAATCTCTCCTGTGTCTTACTCTCCTGCTCTTCCCCATCACTCCTCTCTCGATCTGATTCATTTTCTCTGTTCACTTCTCTATCTTCCAGCAGCAGTCTCTCCAAGCGACTCACACCATAACCACTCAAATGCAGTCCATCGCTCCCATACAGCTCACTTCATCCCTCAAACTCATTCCACACATTAACAAACTGTACTCCCATCTCCTCACATATATCAGCCAGAATATCATTCATAATCCTTGCTCTCTGCCTCATTTCAGCACATTCATACCTAGGCAACATACTGACTACCCTTCCTGTCACACTATTCTCTTTTATCTTTCCAAGCAGCCTCCTGATATTCATTCTGACATGAACTTTGTTCTCTCTCATATAATTTGTACCAATTAATACTATTAACTCTTTTGCTCGCTCCCGCCTCATATTCAATGCCTCAATCACTCTACTCATTCTACCGCCTGGAAAACATACCTTGTGCATTTTATCCTCTAGCACACCTTTAATAATGGTGTCGCCATACAACTCCACTCTCTCATCTTTCGTTAACTCTTCCATGCCATCATGATTTATTGTAATAGTTTTGACCTGAATTCTCTTAATTTCATTCTGCATCCATTTCATTTCTTGCCTCATCCAATCCAATTCACTTTCTGAATCTTGCGACACATTCTCTCTATCACTAAATCTTTCTAACTCTCGCCCCCCCCTTCTCACTTTCCCTCTCATTCATCCTTCTTTGTTTCCGTACTTTCGGTCCAACATACATCCAACTTTCACTATCATTCTTCTCACTTTCACCCTCATTTATATTTCTTTGTTTCTGTACTTTTGGACTAACATGCATCCAACTTTTACTATCATTCTTCTCACTTTTACTCTCATTCATCTTTCTTTGTTTCAGTATTTTCAGTCCAGCATGCGTCCTACTTTCGCCATCATTCATTTTTTTTTCACTATCATTTATTTTTCGATTTTTTTCACTTGTGATTTCTGTGTCACGCCATTTCTACTTTCATTCGTTCTCTCAATTTCGTTTCCTTCTGCCACTCTCGCCTCACTTTTGTCCCTTTAAAAGCATCAATTAATGATGCCAAGAAATTATATTCTTGGTTTAACCTTTTACCCAAGCATAAGCAAACAAAGTTTGCACATGAAGTTACTTCACGACTGGGCTACTTGTAAATAGTGGCTAATGATTTCACATCACTTGCCTTAGTATCCCATAATGCAAAGCACATATCCTTATGGATATGTATAATGCTATGCATAATGGGAAGGGTCACACCCAGATTGAGGATATGTGATTGAAATCTCATCAGCGGGAAGCCACACCCAAAAGTGATACCAAGGTTGAAGTAATGCAGAAGTCAAAAGTTGTTATACTTTGCTACACTATAAATTAAAGATGTCAAGAAATTATATTCTTGGTTTAATCCTTTACCCAAGTGTAAGCAAATAAAGTTTGCATGTGAAGTAACTTCATGACTGGGTAACTCGTATATAGAGGCCAATCCTTCACATCACTTGCCTTAGTATACCATAATGCAAAGCACATGTCACTTCTGAGTCTGGCTCCCACTGAGGTCTGGGTGGAGACCCTTTCCATAATGCGTAGCATTATACAGTTCCATAAGGATACGCGTGCTTTGCATTATGGGATACTAAGGCAAGCTATGTGAAGTCATTGGCCTCTATATATGAGTTGCCCAGTCGTGAAGTTACTTCACATGCAAACTTTGTTTGCTTACACTTGGATAAAGGATTAAACTAAGAATATAATTGATTGGCAATATTTAATTTATAATACAGAAATCATATTTCCATATATGAGGGTGGTCTGAAAAGTTCTTGGCCTCGACTATAGATGGCAACACCATCGGCAAGATTTTTTTTTCTAAGTTGGTACATTTGTCATCAGCATCCATGTGAAATTGCAATTCATTCTCTCAAGTAGTTTGTTTTATACAGCTTCTGAAGCAAAAGTGTTGCCTGTATCCCTTGAAATGGATAAACTTGAGTATCATGCAGTTATAAAATTCTTTATAAATGAAGGTCTAACACCGAAAGAAATTCATTTGAAGTTCATAAAAGTTTATGTTCACTCTTCTCCTTCATTTTTAACTATTAAGAAATGGACTGCCGAGTTTAAACGTGGGAGTACTAGCCTTGATGATGATCCATCTGAAAGACGTCCAAAAAGTGTAACAACACCAGAAATCATTGATCGAGTGCACATTATGGCATTGGATCACTGGCAAGTCAAAGTGCATGAAATAGCTGAGACTATAGGCATTTCAAAAGAATGTGTAGGATATATATTTTAAGAATTGCATATGAAAAAACTTTGTGCAAGATGGATGCCATACTTGCTCACAGCAAATCAAAAACACACTAGCATGAAAATCTCTAAACAGTGCTTGGAGCATTTTAACAAGAATAAAACTGATTTTGTTCATCGATTTATTACTTTGGATGGGACATAGATTCACCATTACACACCAGATCCATACAGTAGTCAAAACAGTGGACAAAAGAAGACAAAGTTGATTCCATCAGCAGGAATCATGGCATCGGTGTTTTGGGATGCTAAAGGCATTTTGTTTATTAATTATCTTGAAAAGGATAAAACAATAACCTGGGAATATTATTCCGATCTTTTAACCAGACTAGATGAAAAAATTCATGAGAAAATCCATGGTTTGCAGAAGAAAAAAATGCACCTGCCCACAAAAGTGTTTTGGCAATTGGAAAATTAAGGGATCTTAATTTGACCAACACTCTTGAGACATTTGCCACTTATTTTCCTCCACTATCTTGTATTTTATTCTTTTGAATCTCCTTCCATTTGTATTCTCTAAACATCTAATCTCATTTTGCGTATGTCTAATCATATCTCTTTTCTCTTCTTAATCATCTCATTCAAGTTTTGCATTCCAGTGAAGCTTGGAAAAATGAACGATTCTTGGCAGTCTTGTTTGATTTTGTTCTGTTATTCATGATCACTTTCATTCCCACAGTCATTATTAGTTTAGCTTCATCAATCATGCTCTCTCTCTCTCTCTCTCTTCCTCTTCCCATAGACACTTTTGCTCCATTAGTCTCTTCTGTATGCATAATCTTATTCTTTGCATTCATATTCTTTTGTTGACCATTCCAGCTATCAGTCTCATGTACCTCATTGTTGTGTTCCACCCTTCACCTAACATTCTTTCTGTGTTCTAAACTTTCATTTAACATCCCATATTCCACCAAACATCACAATTTCTGTGGATCCATACTATTTTATTCAGTTTCTCCACAGACACATTCCCCTCCCCATGCATACATACATACTACATGGAGCAGTACGTATTCAGAAAATCTGTACTGCTCATTGTGTTAATAGATAATGGAATAAATTAAGGTATAATAATAAATTGTGTCTTAGATGTGATTCAAAGCCAGATATTTCCAGCCAAAGAGTATAAATGCTACCTGACTACAATGCTTTGCTTTAGAAGACAAAAATTGATTGGAAACTTGAAAATAGGAAATTAGTCATGAAATATTAACTGTGTTTTACTAACATTCTGTATTTCTCCTTGAGGATGCACATTGCTTTTGTTGAGGGGTACTTACTGTCATTATTGTTTATTTTCATTTTGCTATTTTGTCTTTTTTAGCTGATTTTTTTTTGTCTTCACTTTTAAGGGTTCAGCCACATCTGAAGAAATGCTTTGAAGGAATTGCTAACCTTACATTTTTAGATAATTTGGATATCACACACATGAAAAGTAGTGAAGGTGAAGAAATTGAACTTACAGATATAATATCCACTGTGAAAACAAGAGGTCAGGTAGAAAAATGGCTCTTGGAACTTGAAGAATTCATGAGGAAAAGTATTCATAAAGTATGTGGTAAATTTTTGCATTTTTTTAACTAAGACTTTTATACATGTATAATAACATATTATTATTATTATTATTATTATTGTTATTATATAGGCATTTCTATGGAGTAGAAAGGCTCATTGTGAGGAGGTTATGAGTGTTTTGTCAGTGAATGACAAAACACTCATAACTGCTCATGACAACCTGTTCCATTTATTAACTACCCATTCAAAAAATTGTCTTGATTCTCTTCATAATCATAGTCGTACGCAATTTCCAGGGATGACCCTATGCTCCATCACCTTGTTACGTAATTGAAAAATCACTTCTGATATATTTCTGTCATATCTCCTGTTTTCTGCCTCTTTGTGCTTCTCCTCTTTTGTTTTCTCACTTAGTCATTTATAATTTTGTTCATTTTTGACCCTCATGACATTGAAGAACAAATAGCAGGACTAAATCCTATGTGCATGCTTGGTTATCACATTTCTTCAAGGTTATCACAGCTTTGTATGACTGCACAAGCAGTGTCAGGACGTTACACTTCCTTTACATAAGGATAGTACTAGTCACACATAGAAAACAGGAGATAAGTAAAAAATAAATCCCTTCCTTTCCATGTGATGATACCATGAGCTCCCTTTTACGGGAATGTATGCACCATCTGAGCCCCCCCCACCTAATTTTATCTGGGCTCTGGAATCAGCATAGGCTGATGAATCAGACCCATGGCTAGGTCAGTATTCCTGGCTGTAATCCGTCTGTGTTTACGGGACTGGTTTGCCTGCTTGCAGGATGAAAAAACCCTGCTGTCCACGCCCAAGACCAGCTAACTTGGCTATGGCTGAGGAAGATCCTTGAGCTCCTCACGTCATCAACGGGAATCAAACCTAGGACACGCCTTACCCAGGCATATGGTTGCGAAGCACATAGCCACTAGGCTAACCGTGCGGACAAAAAGAAATTAGAATATTTAAAATTATTATCATCGTTATTATTATTTTTTTTGTATTTAGGACCTATTTAAGAATTTAGCAAGGAATTTAAATAGTACCACATGTGGATTCTTACAATAGTTCACTCTCCTTTGAGAAGCATATTTAATTGTTTTAATTAATTAATTATTTTGTCATACTTATTATTCTTTTGTAGGAATTCATGCCAAGAAATTTATGAAAGAATCTCAGGCATAGATGCTTACACCTGTTATATTTTGTCACCAACTCACTTATGATTCTCTCCACTACATACTTAATCCCAGGAAATGCAGGCAACCAAATTTGTGTGCAGCAGTGTCCACATATGATGGTATCCATCTTGTAAGATGGAAATTTAATCTTATTTCTGCTTGTCAGTGGGTTCTTACCTATTAGCTATTCTGCTGATTTTCACAGTATGCCTTTTTGCAAACTTATTTCCTTCAGGCCATTCTGTTAGCATAGTACTGAGCTTTTTTAATCTCTTCATTTCATAATGCATAAATTTACACCTTTGCTGCTGCAAAATGGGAAGACTTATCTTGCACAAACACTGGAAGGATTGACAGATTAAGAGCTCTTTCTTGATCCAGTGAACATGAGGAGCAGAATCCAGGAGAATGCAGGTGACTAGTGGTCTGTGTGCCAGGACTCTTTGCTTGGACCACTGCTGTTTAATTTGTACATAAATGATATAGGAAATTATCTGAAGAGAAATAATCAGTTGCTTGTTGACAATGCAAAGTTGGGTAGGGTAATAATTAATCAAGGTAATGTAGAGAACTTGCTGGATGATTTAAATAGGCTGACAATATGGACAAAACATAATGGATGTTAATTTAATGTGGAAATGTGTCAAGTTATAAATTTTGGGATAGAAAGATTACAAGCTGTGTAAATTGCTGAACAAGCTGTGTCCAGGAAATTGATGAAGCCAAGAATTTGGGGGTAGTAGTAAATAGTTGAAGTTTAGAGGGAATATTGCTAAAGTAGCCAGAGTAGTGCACAGGATTATCTTAGTGTATTGAAGAATACACTAAGATGTGGAGATAAGGGAGTTATCATTCCTCATTATAAAGCCTTGGCACAACCACATCTGGATTATGGTGCTCAGGTCTGGTCACCTGGATTTCTTGGAGATCAAAGTGGTGGCGAGGATCTAGAGGTGAGTGACCAAGATGAAGTGATCTGTGGAATGCTCCCTATGATGATAGATTGAGTTGTGGATCGCAGAAATTTCAGCACTTGGCTAGAGGGGAAGAGGTCATTCTTGGAAGTTGGGTAAGAGTATGGTCAGCAAGGGTGTAATATTTTTCATTCAGCCTCTCTCTCCCTTTCACACACACACATGGAGTACTGTTTTTCTGTTCCATACATTCTTCCTAAATTTTACCTTTGACCAACTTCTCCAGTACTTTAATCACCACTTCTTATATATGGATTGCTTTATAATTTACTGCCTCTATCTTAGATCCTCTTGTATACAATATAGCTATTTTCTCCTATTTCTACTCTCTTGGGACCTTTTCACATCAGATTTTCAATCAGAGTTGAGACTTATTAAACTGACATATTGGTTAACCAAAAATAATCACCAAGCTCGTGATTATTATTATTTGGGACTTAATTTATGGAAACATAGATTGGAAGGAGGAAAACGCACAATGGAGAAAGGAAATAGACTTTATGCAGCTGCTGTGAAATAATTATCTAAAACTGGATGTGATGGTAGAGATTCAGGGTTTGAGATGTTGATGTGTTAATAGCATCAGAAACCATTTCACTTCAGGTTGAAGGGGTAAAATTTTAAGTAAAGAAGGGATATATGTGAAACCACAGAGCTGATAATTGTGACAATCTGAGAAGGCAGCATAGAGCAATAAATAAGAAAAGGATGGTACAAGGAAGGATGGTAGTGGTGCACAGTAAATGGCCAAGGAATGTTTGAGAAAAGCAGTATCGGATTACATACCCTTTGTCAAGAGGAAACATCTGGTGGGATTCAGTGGATGAATAGCATCATCAAACAGGAGTTCAGGAGTTGCAAAAAAAAATTAAAATAAAATAAAGGACCTATTGTGGAATATAAACTGAAATACACTGATTATGCTGATTTAACTAGCACGGCAAGTAACACAAAATTAGAAATTGAAGAGGAAATAAACTGAGTAAGCCAAAGGAAATCTCCAAAAGATCTTTTAATATGCAATGTGTAAAAGGATGAATGATTTTGGAGGGATAAATTTAATGAATATAGATAGTAGTTTGCTGACAGAGACAGAAGGAATAGCTGAATTACAGAGTGATCACTTTGTGAAGGTGTGTCACCCAGGTGAATATATTGTGCAGTGACTGATGTGGCAGAGTGAGATACGAGAATAGAGGTAGAAGAATTGAAAATGCTTCTCATATTAAAAAAATGCCATATGAAGACTGTCATGGGATTGGATGGGATATTGGTATTAGGCAAAACATATATATATATACATACCGGTGTCCAAAACCTAAGAACATATTTCTGAATATTACAACTGCAAATTCAGATGAATCAGCTTGTGGCAAATTGATTAATTTTCACAATCAAATTTTTGAATCGTGCTCAAAAGGGTTACATAATAGCACTCAACAAGACAAAAAAAAAGGGCAAAAGGCTGCACTAAGCAAATTGTGTTTAAAGGAAACTCTTTTCATGAAGGAATAAAGTTGCAAACTTGGATGTCTTGTAATGTCTCAAAGACATTACTAGATGATTTCATGCAGGGAAGAATTATTTGAAAGCTTGAAGAAGGCTGAAGAATTACTGATATTGCCAGAGAGTTTGGAATCTCGCATAGCATTGTATCCTGCCTCTGGGCAGTTTTTCAAACCATTGGAGTGGGTACCAGACATTTGCTAAGAGGTCATCCTTGCTCTACCACAGAGCATGAAGACAGATTTTTGACACAAAATGTAATTGATGCACCATAGCAGGTCAGCTTGTAAGTCAGCTCCACTCAAGCACTAATATGCAGATATCTTGACAAATTATGACAAGAAGTCTGCAACAAGTAGGCCTATATGCCTGGAGACCTGTAGTCTGCATGTTAGGTTAGCTCATGTCAGCTCATCGTAGAGCACATTTTCAGTGGTGTTGTATAAATAAAAATTGGACAAGATACCATTGGGCTATTGTACTCTACAGAGAGTCATTTTAGTCTTTCCTCCGATTCTAGATGACAGATCTGGCATGAAAGTGGTGCTGCTTGCCATCACAAGAACATTTTTGAAAGGGATAGATACAGCGGGTCATTGTGTGGAGAGGCATTATGCTTAATTGAAGCACTAAGCTACAAGTACTGTAAAGAGGGACTATGACTGGTGAACAATATTGCAACGAAATTCTCCAACATTATTTGACTGTTCTGTTGTACTGTAGGCAAAGAATTCAATTTTATGGATGACAGTGCCATGCTACATTGTGGAGATACTTATGGAAACTGAGGATATTAATCGAATCAAGTGGCCAGCATGCTCCCAAGATCACAATCCCATAGAACATGTTTGGGACACAATAGAGAGATGCATTGCTGCTCAAAATTTCTATCCAGAAAATAAACAAACAAAGTCGTATTCTTGCTGTGAAGGAGGAGTGGGCCAGTTTGCCTCAAGAACTCCTGAATCGCTTAGTGCTAAGAATGGTATGACATTGTACACAGCTGCATCGCAGTTTGGGGTGGACATATTCCATACTGAAATATCTCTCTGCATAGTTTTCTGTAATCACTGTACACTGAGTTAGCTCTGCATTAAGACTATCCTGCTAATAACACATTGGCCCATCTCTCTGTGCAGTCATGGTTCACATATGCCTAGGAACTGATTCCATAAGATGTCAAACATTCTCCATGCATAAAATTTGATCCATATCTGCTGAAGCAGCTCTTTCAGTTCATGCTCATTCTGTGGAGGAGGAGGATCAGAAGTTCTGATACCCTGTTCTAGCATTTCCCACACATGTCCAGTTGGATTACAGTCTGGGGGTGTGTGGAGACCAAGGTAATGTGCCAATTGGAGGAACACAACAAATTCATTGTTGTGTTCCTCCAACCACTCAGTAGTTTTACAAGCTCGATGGCAAGGTGCATTGTCTGTTGAAAAATGGCACTGTGGTTGAGGTAGACCTCCTGCAGATATAGATGGAGATGGTTGACTAACAGGTTCCTGTAGTGTTCACCATTCAGCATTTGTGAGATGATAACCAGTGGACCTAGGGTATTCTAGGAAAAACACCCAGACCATAATACCACCTCCACCATCCTGTTGAAGACCAACTGTTCAACCAGGGGATAGGACTTCATGCTGTTTACACCAATGTGAACCCAACTATGAGTATGATTCATTCAATTTATGATTTTTTTTTAGGTGGTACATGAATTTCATTTATTACACCCACTCATCTGCCCCACATTACTAATATACCATAGATTTACAACCTTTTGTGGGAGGGAGTCCAATAAAAAAAAAAAAAAGAGTAAATCGTTCCAGTCCAGGAAACTCAGCTGTGGCTTCACCCAGTGACTGGCAAAAACTAACCACCAAGCAGAACCTCTCTACTCCCCGGGAAGCAAACACTGTATACATAAAGTGTCTACTGCAAAAATTAGGTGATCCCCTAAACTGGATGAGTGACCCAAAGAATCATTTAACTCATTTCTAAGCAGTGATTCCACTCAGTGACAGGCCCACCCTACTATGTAGCATTGCTCATATCCCATGGAAAAGCATCACCTGTAAAGTCCCGATAAAGGCCACATTAGTAGAAGCTATACCATAGGCAAGTATTCACTGGAATACAGTGATTGGAACAGTTAAATACCTACAGTTAAATAGCTACAGATCCGTAGAAGCCCCAAGAACAAAGGCTCTCCTCTTCTACTCCCCAAGAAGTGAGCTACTATCAGGAGGAGCTAGAGCCAGATGTGAAACCAAGGTTGAAACAATGCATAAATCATATATTTCACATATATGAGTGGTGGAAATATAATATAACCAAGTGAAAGCATTTTCACTTGGTTATATTATAAATTAAAGATGCCAGAAAATTATACTCTTGGTTTAATCCTTTATCCGAGTATAAGCAATCAAAGTTTGCTTGTGAAGCATCTTCATGACTCACTACTTGTATATGGAAAATATATGACTTCTGCATTACTTCAACCTTAGTGTCACTTCTGGATCTGGTTCCCACCAATGAGACCTCAATAAAGGTTGAAACCGTTCTGGGTAGTGGCCCTTCCAAAAAGCATACCGTGCTTCCCATAAGGCATTTGATGTGAAGTCATTAGTCTTTATATATAAGTAGCCCAGTCATAAAGATATTTCATGCACATACTTTGTTTGCTTACACTCGGATCAAACCAAGAATATAATTTCTTGGCATTTATAATTTATAAACAAGTACTATTGTTAGCACCTTGAATTGATAGGAACAAAGTTATTTCTAAATATTCTTGTTGTTGTTGTTGTTGAATGAAGAAGCATAGAACTAAGGAAGGCACTTATCATCCTGATGATATACCTAGATGAATACTTGGAAATTTTATTTGGAATTCTTATTGTGTTGGCTGTAGTTTTATAATTTATAGACTAGTTTTGGAATATGTTAAATAATGACAGACTAAATTGTCGAGATCTTGAGGTCATCATTCTTAAATAGGTTTAGATAACTGATCATAGTCTTATATGCTTTCTTAAACTTTCTGTTATACCACAATTGTATTGGAAAAGTTGGGTTCAGCTAATCAATCCTGCAACTTGCACATTTGTACCAGGTGCCGAACAAATTGCATCATGTCATACGTTCTTCTGAAACAGGATGTGACAAATCATTGCATTCTTCTGAATTGTTCGTTGGCTGGGTGTGATTTGTAAAGAAAGAAACCAAAATGATATATTTAAATTAATTAACATGTTATGAATGTATTTACCAAATGTGTTTTAGCCAACATTAATAAGATATGAATCATTTAAAGACCATACTAACATATCTCCAACCCACCCACAGCAAACATACTGCACAGCAAAACAAAACTAGAAGTTTTATTATTATTATTATTATTAACATCTGACCTCCATGAAGTCAGAGACTCATCATGTTACACATTATTGCACATAATGCTCATTCAACCATGCCTTAAACTATTTAATGTGTCTACATTCACAACATGCTCAGGCAATTGCATTCCACTTGCCAACCACTCTCCATGCAAAGCACCTACTCTTCTACTCTTCGTGCCTCTGCTCACACCCTTCTCATCCAGTTTACAGTGATGGCCTCTTGTTCTACCCCCCCCCCCTTTCATTCTATGAAAAGTCTCTTCCATATCAACCTGATAATAAACTCTACCTATTTTATATGTTCATCATATACCCTCTCCCCTCCTATTCAAGAAGCTTTGCAATTTACATTCTCTCAATCTGTCCTTGTACTTCACATGCCAAAGACCAGTAACCACCTTTGTGAATTTTCTTTGGACACTTTCTAACATATTTTTATCACCATGAAAACCCCACAACCAAATCTCTGCACAGTAATCCATGTGAAGCCTGATCAAGGCCTTATACAATGGCATCATAACCTCTTTATCTCTGCATATCAGGGTCCTCTGCATTATTGCTGTTACCATATGGCTATATGGCAATACCATTGCCATATCCATATATATTTAAAATTTGGAAAACAAAGATGGGATGTAGAATTTACTCTTGGTGGGGATATATTGTTGGAGGTGGAGGAAATAAGAGATCTTGGGGTTATATTGGATATCATCATCATCATCATCATCAAATTCTTGCCATGTACCCTCAAGGGGTACATGGCAAGAATATGATGATGATACAGGATATGACAGTACTACATGAAAAAATTACATCATTACTAACCAATATAATTAAAAGTTATATTGGATAAGGATCTGAAATTTAGATGACATATTGCCAAAATTATGAGGTGAATTCTGGGAATGATGCAGAGGACACTGACTTTCAGAAGTAAGGAGATTCTGACTACACTATATAAGGCTCTGATTAGGTCACATGGACTACTGTGAACAGATTTGGTCACCTGTTTTCAAAAGGATGAAGAGATGTTGCTGAGAGTCCAGAGGTGATTGACTAATATAGTTTCTGATCTCTGGAATGTTGAATATGAAGAGAGGTTGAGATGATGCAATTTGCAGAGTCTAGTGGATTGACAGAAGAGGGGTGATATGATAAAGACATACAAGTTAGTAAGGGATTGTTATAGGATTAACGTTGAAGAGGGTTTTCATAAAATGGTGGGAGACTGAGGGAGAACAAGAGGTCATCCCTGGAAGCCATATATGAAGGGTGTGAGCAGCGGAGTGAGCAGGGTTTTTTCATGAATAGTTGTGAATGATTGGAATGCATTACCTGAGAGGATGGTGCCTGCAGAGAAGTTGGATGTGGTTAAGGTGCTCATTGATGAGCTGTGTGTATGACAAAAGGGACCTCCTAGATGAATCTCTGTTTCTATGTGGGCTTGGGATGACAATAATAATAATAATGTATGTATGTATGTATTATTATTATTATTATGCATTACACACACACACACACACACACACACACACACACACACACACACACACACACACACACACACACACACACACACACACATATTGGCCAAACTGGGAGATGAATTTCATCTCCCAGTTTGACCAATGGAAGATGAATTCAAAGAGCATTTTGCTATATCTCTTTATTCTTTTGAAAACTAGGTGACCAAATCTTTACATAGCAGTCCATATGTGGCCTAATTTACTCACACTGTATGCTCAATGTGAGTAAATTGTTAATCACTTTAACTATCTATCTAGTTTTTCATTATCAGCAAACAAGTGAATGTTTGCTTTGGATCATTTCCTGTATCATTAATGCAAAAATTAAATAGCAGCAGTTCAAATTCAGAACTCTGTGGCTCATCAGATGTAACCCTTACCCACTTTCTCCTGATTCTATTCCTCTACATACTATTGTTTGGTACCTTTCCATTTGCAACCCATATCATTGTCTTCACATCCATCTGCATTTGTTTTACCCAATGTAACAAACTTTCATGTAGTATCCTGTTGAATGTATTTGCAAAGTACAGCAGTATTACTCTGTAGCCATTCCCTCCACTATTTTTTTTTTCTGCTTCTGCTTAATGATGTTATTCATCCATTTGACTTTTATGTGATTTATCCTCCTGACCTTTGACATACAGTCTGATCTTTCAGCCATCCCTTCTATTACCCTTCCTGTACCTTCACATTTTTAATGCTCCATTCATGAGCAGTTACTATAACAATACCTATAACACAATAGTCCATAGTCCCTTGTAGGCAGGTGATTGGAGAGAAAAAATTAATCTGTTAATGTGTTTCTTGAGGAGTTGGAGATGGGGGGGGGTTGTTAGGAAAAATAGTATGAGGGAAATTAAATGTTAAAATAAAAAACTAGCCCTAAGATGGGATGATGGAATAAAAAGATATGATTGACATTTATGGTGGAAAGATGCATAAGATTGGCCAAAATGGAAAACAGTATCTCGCTGTTTTTTCATCGCACCTTCCTCATTATGTTTTCCTAAATCACTAACTTAGGTATACATGGTGTCCATACTATCATTAATAGTACTTCTCCACCCCTTTCTTGTCTTTTCTATCCTCACTAAAAACACCATACTCGCTCTAAACACCATTTCTTTCCACCTTTATTTTCAAATTTCACACCACCCACAACACACCAGTGGTTTGCACGAATATCTGTGCTTTGTTTTCAAATAAATGCTGATATCTTAGAAAGAGTTAGGAGAAGATTCACTGTAGGTGTCCAGTCTCTGGAATGTGGGATTAGAACACGGATTGAGAAAATGTAGTTTTCTGAGCCTTGTGAATAGAATACAAAGGATATGAATCAGATATATAAGCTGGCACGATATTGTTATCAGATTAATGTGGATGCCATCCCTGAAAGCTATATAACAAGGGTGTAAACAAGGTAGTGAGGAGTGGGTTCTTTGCATTGCTTGAGAGTGGAGTGAGTGTAGAAACTATGAGAGATTAAAGGATTGGTTTGATGATCTTTTGGCATTGAGTGTATGTGGATTCACTGTGATGAGTCTTTACGTTCATAGTAGGCTGATGTTAATTAATAATAATAATATACATTTACTTGTCATCATCACCCTTTACATTTCAAGTGAAGATTGGTAACTGCTGCAGATGGCATAGTTGAGATATTCAATTAATCAGGATGTTTCAGCATTAGTGAAATCAGAAGCTCAAGGTTAGAGAATGACATGAGTGAAGTCTTAATGGTGAGCAAGCAAGAGTATATGAGGAATTAAGTAAGCTTTATTCTTTATTTTTATTAAGATGTCAATAAGGCAATAGGACTTGTTGATGTATCACCAAATGTCTTAAGGGAATTTTCCAAGGAGTTAACATTAGTCTTGCAACAGCAAAGTTCCCAAAGGAGTGGAAGGAAAGTAAAATTTTTCCACTTCACAAAGGTGGTGGTAAGGCTAAAGTTACAAATTATAGACTGATTTGTATATCTGGGGTATTGGAAAGGTTTTTGAGAAGTTGTGTGTAAGGGGAGTGGGGGGGGGGGATTGGTAATTTTTGGGGCATTATCCCAGAAAAGGAAAGCCATTAGTGGTGTGCTGGAGAGGACCATTGTTATTTAATTTATATATTAATGATATTGGTTTAACTGGTAATATGCAACTGTTTGCAGATGATAAAAAACTGGGGAGAGCAATGAGGAATCAAGCATATGTTGTAGCCTTACAGGACTTGAATAGATTGTATAAGTGAGCAACAGTATTGAACTGTCCACTCAGTGTTGCAAAGTATAAGATTCTTACATTTGGTAGACAACAATGGGATGCAAAAGTATACATTTGTCAGGGAAATTTTGAAGGAAGTTGAAAAGATAGGAGACTATGGAGTGGTGGTGAACAAGGAACTGAAGTTCAGAGGTTACACTGCAAAAGTTGTGAAGATATCACATCAAATTATGGCAATGATGTAGAGGATCTTAACTTGTAGAAATAAAGAGGTTCTAGTTCTATTGTGTACTGACATGATCAGGCCTCATATGGATTATTGTTCACAGGTTTGGTCCCCTGGTTTTCGTGGTAATGAGAGTATATTGGAAAGGGTCCAGAAAATATTGACTTGGGTAGTAACTGATCTTTGGGATGTGGGATATGAAGACTGATTAAGGGAATGCAGTTTGCATAGACTTGTGAATAGGAGGAAGAGAGGGGATATGATTGAGACATTTAAGTTTATAAAGGGTTGTCAGGTTAATGTGGAAGAAATTTTTCATACAATGAGAGAAGGGGATAGAACAAGGGAACATTCCCTGGAAGCTATAAGGAGGGTGTGAGTAGGGTCATAAGAAGCAGATCCTTTGCATGGAGTGTGATTTTTGAGTGAAATGTATACCTGACATTGTGATGAATGTAGATACATTCAATGAGTTTAAAGTGGTTGGGTAGGCATTGTGTGTGTGTGTGTGTGTGTGTGTGTGTGTGTGTGTGTGTGTGTGTGTGTGTGTGTGTGTGTGTTTAACAGTGTGTGTGTGTGTGCCTCCCATGATTAGTCTTTCGACTCCATGGAGGTCTGGTTTTATCATCATCATCATTAAATTCCTGCCATGTACCCTCAAGGGGTGTACAAGATATGACAGTACTACATGAAAAAATTACATCATTACTAACTTCCTATCTACAATTTTCCTCCAAATCAGTCTGTTACTTGTCAAGACTCCAACATTATCAGATCTTATATTTCTATCGTCTAAGGCACTTTGTACCGTATCAATCCACCTATATCTTGGTCTTCCTCTGGGTCATTTTCCTGCCAACCTGGCAGAGAACACTTGTTTTGCTAATCTTTCCTCTCCCATTCTATTTAAGTGACCATACCATCTGAGATTAGCTCTGCTAACGCATTCCTGGATGCTGACAATGTCAAGTTCTTTCCTAATATCCTCATTTTTAATATGATATTGCCATTGATGCCATCTGTTCACGCCTCTAATCTTTCTCAGGACTTTCATATCTGCGGTCTCTAGTCTTTGGTCAAGTGTTTTACTTCTGACCCAGCTCTCAGATCCATAAGTTAAAATTGGTTTGAACACAGTCTTGTATACAGCTAATTTAGTGTTCCGACTAATTTCTTTCTTATTCCATATGAATTTATTCAATTGACTTCCCACCATACCAGCTTTGTTGATTCTGTTGTCTATTTCTATATTTAGTTTTCCATCTTCAGTAAAAATTGTGCCTAAGTAGCTGAAATGTTTTACTTGTTCCACAGGTTCTCCATTCACAACACAGTTGACATTTTCAATGATTCTGCCTATTTTCATTGTCTTTGTCTTTTTATTGCTGACCTTCATACCATATCTGTTACAACAGCTATTCAATTTAGTCAGAGAATCTTGCAGACTTGTAGCGGATTTATTTAGAAGTATAACATCATCCGCATAAAGCAAAGAGCTGACATTAACATCTCCAATTTTGATATCAGGTTTAATACCACTTTCTTTCATAATGTGATCCACATAGATAATGAATAACAGAGGGGATGATGTACATCCTTGTCTCACACCAGATTTAACATTAAACCATCTTCCTGTACTTCCTTCAATTCTAACTGCTGACTTACAACTCAAATAAAGACTAAGTATTGCTTGATATAATGCCCCATTGACACCATGTAACTGCAGCATATTGAATAGCTTCTCTCTTGGCACCTTGTCATATGCCTTTTCCAAATCGACAAAACTTAAATACAGATCTTTGTTATATTCCCATGCTTTCTCAACTATTTGTCGTAAAGTGAAGATCTGATCCTCACAGCCTCTATTTGGCCTGAATCCAGCTTGTTCTTCACCAAGCTTTTCTTCCACAATTCTTCTCAACCGTTTCTCAAGTATACTTGCATAGATCTTGCCAGGAACACTCAGTAGGGAAATACCTCTGTAATTCTCACATTCAGTTTTATTTCCCTTTTTATATATGGGTACTATGAGAGCTCTACTCCAATCATCTGGAATTCGTCCCTCTGTACAGGCTTTCTGAACTATGCAGTGCAGCCACTGTAAGACTCTTATACCACCATACTTCAGCATTTCTGGTCGAATATCATCTACTCCTGCTGCCTTTCCACATTTCAAGCCTTTGATGGCTTTTTCTACTTCAAGTATGGATATGTATTCCTGACTGCATGCCTGGTGTTTTTTATCACTGTGCTGTCATCACTGCTTGTTTCATTTAGCAGTTTTTCAAAGTAATTACTCCATACTTCAAGGATATCTTTTTCTCCTGTTTTCATTTCACCTTTATCATCTCTAATTCCTTTTACAGCACTCTTTCCTCCATTCCTAAGCTTCTTCAACAACCTCCAGAATATTTTGCCACCTTCTTGATATTTATTTTCTATATTCTTGCCAAAGTCCTCCCATGACTTTTGTTTAGCTAGTTTTACACACTGTTTAGCTTTCTTACATTTGTCTCTGTATTCTGTAAGAGTAAAAGCTGACTTATTTGCCAGGAACTTTTGATGTGCTTTCTTCTTTTCCTTCACTGCCTCTTTAGCTTCCTTTGTCCACCAGGGAGTTCTGATTTTTTTATCCTTGCACACAACCTCACCACATGCCTCTCTGGCAGAATCAATCAATGTTTCCTTCAGAGTTTGCCACTGAATCTCCAAGGTTTGATTCCTGTTCTCAAACTCTTTCATTTTATTTTCAATAATATTTCTGTATTTTAGTCTACAGTTCACATCTGAGAGCTGCTCAACTTTTATTTGCTTTAAAACTTTCTTACATGTTATTCTTTTCAATATGAAATTCAATTTTATTCTGCTCAAGACTAAATAGTGATCACTTCCAATTTCAAATCCTCTGTTCACTCTGGTGTCCTGCACCAGGGAGAAAACATCACTATCAACAATAACATAGTCAATGAGACTTTTCTTATTCCTAGCCTCTTCTCTCCATGTGAATTGCGAAAATAAAAAAGATGCTACAATATGTCTGGTTTTATTAATAATAATAATAAATTCTTACACACTACATCCCACTGAAATAAGGACATTTTGTTTGTCTTCTGTCTTGACCTCAAAACCTTTCTCCCACCCACACACATCTTTACCTTCAACATATTTCCTCTGTTATCATCAGTAGTAGTATTTCCCTTTCTCCTCTCTTAATTGTTCTTTCATCCTTATCTTACAATGATTCTCAGATACACATGCACATCTCCTTACATATATACCAATAATTTTTTCAGGCAAATCATTTCAAACTGTGCAAATATTTCTTATATTCATGCCATTTGTAAACAGACAACATCTCATTTCTAACTCTGCTTCAAAATTATTCCTATACATTTTTGTCCCTCTCCCATGCAAACAAAAAAAACAAAAAACTTTCATCATCCGTTCTTGCATTTTGTGAATTTAAAACTGAAAATTAATTATTATTATTATTCAGGCCTTCATGGAATCAAAAGACTCATCGTGGGAGGTCCTTCCTAAGAAACACAAAGTCTATCAAGACTCATTGAGTGGACGTCCCCCCCCCCCTAAGAAACCAAAAGTCTATCATACCACTCCTTGAACTCATTGACTGTTCTCCTCTCACTACTCCATCAGGCAATGCATTCCATACATTCCAACCACCCTCCATGCAAAGAAATGACAAGAGGCCAAGGATGGCCTCTTGTCATCACTCCACTCCTTCCCACTGTTCAACCAAGCGAAAGAACTCCACAGTGTCAACCCTGTAACCACCTCTCAACAGTTTAAAAGTCTCAATCATATCACCTCTCCTTCTTCTATCCATCAAACTCTGCAGTCCACATTCCTCAGCCGATCTTCATAACTAACATTGTACAGTTCTGAAACCATCTTTGTTATCTGCCTTTGTACCCTTTCCACAGTTAATTTATCCCCTTCAAATCCTGGGACCAAATCTGAGAACAATAGTCCAAGTGTAGTCTGATCAGGGTCTTATACAGCAGAATGATAATCCTTTTATCTCTGCAGGTCAGTGTCCTTCTCATTATTGCAGCAATCCTCTGTGTTACCTTCACCTCCTTTGCAATATGTCCCTAAATTTCAGGTTTCTATCAATTACCAACCCAAGATCTCTTGTCTCCCCTACTTCCTCCAGTATAACTCCTCCCATTGATGTTTCCCAAACCTGAAGACGTCACATTTTGCTGCATTACACTGAAGCCCCCATTCATTTGCCCATCTATCTAGCTTATTCAAATCCTCTTGCAGGGCTGCCACATCTGCACTATTACTGATAATCCTTCCCAGCTTTGCATCATCTGCAAACAACTGAATATCCCCTTGCAATCCAATGACAATGTCATTGATATAAAGGTTAAACAATACAGGCCCAATACTGAGCCCTGTGGGACCCCACTTGTAACCCTCTGCTTCCTCAGCTTATCATGTGGCACCCTGTCAAATGCCTTCGCTAAGTCTAAGAAAATGGCAGTATATGCCTTTCCCTCATCTAATGCTCTTGTAACTTTATCATAAAAGGCTAGCATATTGCTAAAACAAGAGCGACTCTTCACAAATCCATGTTTACTCTCACAGATAACATTACCCTCACCTGTCCAATGCTGTATACGGTCCTTCACTACTTTCTCCAAGATCTTACTAACTACTGATGACACACAAACTGGTCTATAATTAGACACTTCCAGTTTGCTACTGCCCTTATGCAATGCCACTATCTTACCTTCCTTCCATTCCATGGGCACCTTTCCAGCAGCCAGACTTTCATTCAAAAGTCAGGTCAAAGGCACTGTCAGTTCCCTAGCAGATTCTCTTAAAAACTATTATACCACAACACAGCACATTGAGAGTGATGAGCAAGCAAACAAGAGTATATAAGTGGTTAAGTAAGCTAGATGCCAATAAGGCAATAAGACTTGTTGATGTATCACCAAATGTCTGAAGGGAATTTTCCAAGGAGTTAGCATCAGTTCAAGTCTGGTTGTTAAAAGTTTTTTTGTTTTTTTTTATTTCTTACTTACTTACTGAATACTTTATTACATTTCTTTTGTTATATAGGTTGTTTCGGACTCTTTAATAGCTTATGCTCAAAAAGAAAGGGAAGCTTGGGTTCTAGAATGGCCTGGCCAAGCTGTTCTTTGTGTAACACAAAGTTATTGGACAGCTGAGATACATCATGCCATTGCAGACTGTTATCAGGTATGTCATCATTTTAGTGTTGAAAACAGATTATAGTGAAAGTTTGCATGTGTCTATATATATTGTTGTACAAAACCATCTGCAAGCTTAAAACTAAATAAGGAGGAAAAGCAGAGTATCAAATATGGTCTTTTAAACTTTTCTGTGTGTGTGTGTGTGTGTGTGTGTGTGTATAACAAACTCCCCCCCCCCCACACACACACAAATGTTGCAAAACTTAACTGCGTCTATGCTATGGTAAAGCATTAAGTAACTGAGACACATGAACCCTTTGTAATTGAGCATTTATATTCATATGCTATTCTTAATCTACAATGCTCATATTTGAGCATAAGCCAAGGAATGGTTGGAAGAAGCTGATGTGGTAGCTCTTGAACATTTTGAAAGCAAGAGTCTCTATCTTACAGACCCAGTCTTCAAACTGCCATCTTGTATTCTTCCTTCTAACTCTTGCAGTTGGGTTAATGGAGAGATGTCTTCTTCTTCTCAGATTTCCCCTAAATTCCCAATTATATTCCAAGTGTCATAGTTTTACATCCATATCCTCCTCACTTCTAAAAACTTGGTGTTCTTTTTCATTCAAAAACTATTTCTCTCTTTCTCAGCTAACACTTTACAAGTCTGTTATCAGGCTTGGTGAAATGGTTGCACTAATTGCATCTGTGCACCCAGAGATTGTCGGAATAAGTGAGACATGGTTAGATGAGGATGACATCCTGACAGGAATAGAGATGGAAAGGTATGATGTGTTTCGTGAGGATAGAAGGGGTAAAAAGGGAGGGGGAGTGCTATTGATGATAGAGAAAGAGTTATGTCCATACAAGGTAGAGATGCAAGAGGGAAATGGGGCCAGTGGTTTTGAGGCAGTATGGTGTGAGATAGAGGTGAATAGAATCAAATACTTGGTGGGATGTTGTTATAGACCTGGTAATGTGGATGATGGTGATAGTGAAATATATAGTCAAATAAGCCAAGCAAATAAGAAAAGGGTGATCTTTATGGGTGATTTTAATTATGGCAATATAGACTGGAATGAAGAGATAGCAACTGGAAGTAAAGAAAATGAGTTTCTTGAGCTTTTGAGGGATAACTACCTCACACAGTATGTAACAGAGGGCACAAGAGGATTAAGGGTCTTGGATTTGGTCATCTCATCGGAGGATGTAATTATCAACGAGGTATCAAATCATTTACCAATTGGTGAAAGTGACCATGAGGTGATTACTTGGGTGGTTGCCAGCAGTGCAAGGACCCCTGTGAAAAAAGGGTATATGTGGAACTGCAAGGGGGTGATTATGAAGAGCTCAGGAGACAGCTTGCAGGTGTAGCATGGAACGAGGAGTTAGCTGGAAAAGAGATCTATGCAGTTTGGGGGATTTTCAAAAAATATTTAGTGGATGCAATGTCTAAATGTATACCACGGGTGAGAAGGTTAAATAAGGTAGGTGTGAGATGGATGAATAAAGAGATTAAGCATGCAATACAGAGAAAAAGGGCATTGTGGAGGCAGCATAAGAGAAGTGGAAGTAACCAATTTCATGAGGTCTACAAAGACCAGGCAAGGAGGGTGACTTGGTTGGTGAGAGTAGCTAAAGAGAGGTATGAACAGCAGTTAGCTAATGAAGCTAAAAAGAATCGTAGGGAGTTCTTTCGATATGTAGCCAGCAAAAGAAAGAATGATTATGGAAGGATGACATTGATTGGAGGAAATGGTATAAAGACAGCTGTTGCAGAATGTGAGGTGGAGATACTTAATGAGCAGTTCATAAAGATCTTTCAATCTTGTGAATGTGACTTCATGGAGAGATTAAGAGCAGTTGATGATGGGGAGGAGAGACTGACTGTAAGTGAGCAAGACGTGTTTGGGGAGTTGAGTAAACTAGATGTAAATAAGGCTGTGGGACTTGATAATATATCACCGTGTATTCTGAAGGAATGTGCCAGAGAGTTGACACCTGTCTTGACATATTTTTTTAATACGAATCTTGCACTTGGTCAAGTCCCTAAAGAGTGGAAGGAGGACAAGATTGTGCCACTTCATAAAGGAGGTGATTGAACTCAAGCATCAAACTATAGGCCTATCTGTGTGTCAGGTGTTGTGGTTAAGTTGTTGGAAAAGCTTGTGAGAACTAGGATCCAGAGTTGGGTTGACAACAGTGGTATAATCTTTGATGGACAGCATGAATTTGCTAAAGGGAGGTCGTGTTATAGTAATCTACTTACTTATTACAATAAAGTGACTGCTTCCTTGGACAGAGGAGAAGGATACACAGTAATATACTTGGATTTCGCAAAAGCTTTTGATAGAGTACCTCATGATAAGTTGACAGTCAAACTAGAGCAGACGGGGTTGGATATTAGATTAGTGCATTGGATTGGAGACTGGCTATCTGATAGGTATCAACAAGTTGTGTATGGGGGTGCAATATCCAAGAAAAGGAAAGTCACTAGTGGAGTGCCTCAGGGATCTGTTTTAGGGCCATTACTATTTAACTTGTATATTAATGATATTGGCGAAGATTTGGATGGAGATATTCAGTTGTTTGCAGATGATGCAAAGTTGACGAACCATAAAGAGTAGTGAAGATGTTGTGGCCTTTCAAGAAGACTTGAATAAATTGAGTGATTGGGCAAGCAAATGGGGATGTGAGTTCATTGTTGCAAAGTGTAAGGTTTTAAAATTTGGAAAACAAAGATGGGATGCAGAATTTATGCTTGGTGAGAATATATTGTTGGAAGTAGAGGAAATAAGAGATCTGGGAGTGATAGTGGATAAGGATCTAAAATTTAGGGGACACATCGCCAAAATTGTGAAGACAACACAAAGACTTCTGGGAATGATGAGGAGGACACTGACGTGTGGAAGGGGAGATTCTTGTTCCATTGTATAAGGCTTTGATTAGGCCACACATGGACTGTTGTGCCCAGATTTGGTCACCTGGTTTTCAGAAGGATGAAGAGATGTTGGAAAGGGTCCAAAGGCGACTGACTAAGGTAGTTTCTGACCTCTGGAATGTCGAGTATGAGGAAAGATTGAAAAGATGTAATTTGCAGAGTCTAGTGGAGAGAAGGAAGAGGGGAGATATGATAGAGACCTACAAGTTGGTAAGGGGTTGTTATAGGATCAATGGTGGAGAAGTTCTACAGAGAATAGTGGGAGATCAGGGGAGAACCAGAGGTCATCCCTGGAAACTGTATAAAGAGGGTGTGAGTAGGGGAGTGAGAGGCAGGTTTTTTCGTGCAGAGTTGTGAATGATTGGAATGCCTTGCCTGAGAGTGTGGTGTCTACAAGGAGTTTGAATGTGTTTAAGACCCGGTATAATGAGATGTGTGTGAGATAAAAGGACCTCCTAGATGAGTCTTTGACTCCATGAGGTCTTGTTTAATAATAATAATAATAAAGTCACAAATCCAGTCAACCTCAGAATATTGTTCTCACATTTAGGGTAGTGCGCCCAAACCTCCCTAAGAATTCTTGATTGCCTATACAATCAAGAATTCTTGTATGCAGAAAAGGGCAAGCCACCTCATGGGTGATCCCACTCTCACAGAAAACTGCCTCCAGTCACTTTCTCATATAGATTTTATTTCTACATAATGTTTTTTTGTATAGGTATTTTCATTGGCACTAATCCACCAGACTCTCCACTGCCATTCTTCTGCTTCCTTCTAGTTATGGAAAAACTAGCAGTCACTGATTAACATCTATACACAGTTCTACTTCAAACTTATTGAACCTTCTTTTAATCTTCTTCCTTCATTCCATCTATCTCTGTTCTTCGGAACTGCCTTTCCTTCAATGAGTATAACTCCCAGATTTTCAAGAAACATTATAGTAGATTCCTTTCCTTTTCCTTGTGTGTGTGTGTGTGTGTGTGTGTGTGTGTGTGTGTGTGTGTGTGTGTGTGGTTAAGATTCCTTAACCATCTACCCACACATGGCATTATTTTGTTTCAGGTCATGTGTCCTTTTGTGTGTGGAGTCAGTTAAAAAAATAACTCGGTGCTTTCATCTACTCCTGCGTATAAATAACCTTCTCTCTGACCACTTATCCTATCCATAGGTTTATATAGTACAAAGTACTATCCATAGGACAATATTATTATACCAAGGAGTCAAAAGACTCATTACTGGAGATACATACTATCACAAAGCTCATCAAACTGTGCTTCAAACTCATTTAACGTGTCCAGACAGTTCATTGCTGGAAAATTGATTGGCGGAAATTCATCGTGGAGACTTTTCATTGTGAGGAAAAATTTATTGCGGAGACTATTCATCAAGAGGAAAAATTCATTGCATGGAAATTTAATCGTGGGGAAAATTAATCGCCTGAAAATTCATCAGGGATATATGTGAAAAAAAAAATGTTTTTTTAAAATTTACGTATAAAGTTATTCATGTTCTTTCTTACTACAGGCTCTGTAGATTACTAATTATTACAGAACTGGGATAGGATGGTGAGGGAGAAAGAGCACCATATTTAAAAATATTTAGGGAGAATAGTTATATCCAACTAACTGCTGATTGTTGTCAGAAAACTGACAACAATCAGCAGTTGTAATAATCGAGACTTATTTTTAGGGGGTAAAAGAACACCGTAAACGATGTTATACATGAAAAGATAACATGAAATCTATTAGTGAAAATTAAAATTATTTGAATTGTTTGTTATCTACTAAAACACGTTAAAACAAGTGTTGTGCACCTAGAAGGCACGAATGTCGTGATGTTCTGTTTTTATTTTATTCCTTCAAAACTGTACTGTTAGCCACTTCGAAGGAGCAATTATTATTCTGTTGAAGATAATCTTGAATATAATTAAAATTTATCTTCAAGAGGAACTGGAATCAGTACAATCAGGCATCTCTCTATCAATATTTAGTCGTGAAAAGGACTGTTTTGATGATCATGAAAAGGAACACTTTTTATATCATACTATTCAGAATTGAGCCGTATGGAAAAAAAGTGAAACAAAAAAGGTGAATGCACAGCCACAAAGTTTTCAAAATAAAAAAGTATGGGCAACTCCTCTTCAGTAATCAAGAATTTCATGATTTTCATAATCACTAATAATGAGCTGAAGTCTTTTTTTGCAGTATCTCGATAGCGTTTCTTACCAGGAGGAGGTTGGTGCCAGCTATATATTGCTCTTTTTTCCCCCCTCATTGAAATGTTTCTCATCCTTTAAAGTTTTTAGAAACTGCCATATTGTCAGATGAGAAGCACCAGTTAGTTTGTTGAATGCACAATGCCACCCTCACATGAGTTGTTTGTCTTCGGTAACCCTTCCAGAGCAGCATGGTAACAATTCCATAAGGCATGGAAAAGCGAGGTGGATGACGAAGTGATCAATGATCAGGTTTGCCAATCCAGGTGTCTTCTACGTAGTGCAGAACAGACCTAGCTTCAGCAGGATAGTCATTATTTTCACATATCACTTCAAAAGCACATACAACTTTTATAGATTGCACAAAAGCAATTGCGGATATCATGCGCATTTTTATTGCAAATTCAGAATCAGCAAGAATCACGTTATTGTTTACAATGCCATGAATTGTGTACAGCTGCTGAAAAAGAGGTGGAGTAGTTTTAAAAGTGCCACCTGCATACCATGTTGTCGATGGTGACAATAACTGTAGATTTTGTGTTCAGTAGAAATTATCAGCAATCTGTTGCAGCCATCGTTGCTGTCATGCAAAATGAACTCTTCATTTCGTATGGGATTTTATATATAGGCAGAATAATTAAATTATTTAATGAATTTGGATTTGGTGGTTCCAAATTCGTTAAGGATTTGGTGGTACCAAATCCATAATCTGCTTGATTTCGGGTTCTTTGAATAGACTTCTTTACAGAGGCATTGCTCGGCATTTGGCCGATGACGGCAGGAGATATTTTTGTGTATGCTTCCATGATAATTTGATGAATCCCATCATTAGTTGTATAGGCTCGATCTTTAATCTCATTAAGTAGCTTTGCTGCTTCAACCCGTGCCATGTTACCAGCATGATGATGTTGTTGCCAGCTGTATGAATACGTTCATGGCAATGCATTTTTTGAAACTGATCACATTTCCAAAAAATATTTTCTTAATTTTCTTTGTCTTTTATAAATAAACGACCATTATCACTCAATTTACGCTTCATCTTCTTGCTTAAAATAAATTCCAGAGGCATTGTGCAATAATTATAATTAATTTATAAATTGGTTCTTAAACTTAGAACTTTTAAACACTTACCAAAAAAAAAAAAAAATGTTGTCGATTGGACTTCTGAGAGCACGTGACTTAAAACTGTTTAATTTGAAATTTCCAGTGAAGAACTTCACTTTCAAATATGTAAGCAGGAATATATTCACAGTAGCAGCTCCAACATAGTAGTGAAACAGCAGCTTTTATATACTCTGGAAACCAGTGGTTAAATTCAGCCGGGGCTCTCCGGGTTCCAACCCTGGAAATTTTTTATGCACTGGACCCGGAACATTTTTCTATTTTGTGACATTTCTCCCATTATGATAATTAAGCCTAACGTGAAACAGATAGTAATGACAGGTTATTAAGAAGTGCATATGATTGGTGCGGTATTAACAAAAGATCGCGCGATGGAAAGATTAAAGCAACTTACCAGTTGAGTTGAAATGCTAACTCTCCTAAACCGAATTCCATATGTGAAACTGCATAACTTTCATTATATATATTTCTTAGTTTTAACGCGATTAAGAATTTTAACACGTTCGGTTGAATTTCATTGCTGCTTTGTGAACTCACACACATCTAATTAATAACAATAGTTTTTAGTTAGATACTGTGTTTGTCATATGGTTTTGCTTGAGTCTATACAGCATAGTTTCTGTATGAGGGTACGCAATTCATTCATTAGTGTTCGTTTTTATACAAGTTGTCTCTAATTACACTATTTGTTGAGAAATATATTACGCAAACTGCTCATACCTTATTCATTGACATAATAAAAGTAATTGTTTTTCTTGCCTCTGCAATATAGTGGCTATTGGGGAGGGCGTGTTGATTACCGCTGGAGCGAGCAGTTACTATTGCCCCAATGTGCACGTGTTTAAGCTTTTTTTCATGTGCAAGGTATCAGATATATAATATTATCAAATATCTCACACCTTTACATAACACGTGTTAAACTAAACACGTGTTATGTAAATTTTCTAGCAAATAATGCTTTCAGCAAATTTTCTCTGTGATGAATTTTCCCGTGATGATTTTTCTTCTCGAGGAATTTTCCTCTCGATGAGTTTTCCCTGTGATGAATTTTCCTCTCGATTAATTTTCCCTGTGATCAATTTTCATGTGATGAATTGTCCACACCGCGATCGATTGTCCGTGAACCCTCATTTAATGTGTCTGTATTCGTGATACTCTCAGACAGTACATTCCACTCATCAGCTATCCATCATCAACTCCATAGAAATGCTCCTTACTTTCTTGTTCTCATATTCATTATAAATTTTTCAGGAATAGCCTCTTGCTTTATCCCCCCCCCCCCACCATCACCATTCTGCAAAAATTTTCTTCCATGTTAATCTCATAAAAACACCTTACTAACTTCTCCTCCTATTCTCAAGATTCTACAAATTATACTTCCTCAGTTTAATATTATATATATGTTACAAAGAGTAGATATCACCTTAGTCAGTCCTCTCTGTACCATTTCTAATATACCAATCTGTGCACAGTCATTCATATTAAGCCTGATCAAGGCCTTATTCAATGGGACCATGACCTGCATCATTGCAATAATCCAAAGTATTGATTTCACATGATCCTAAACTTCAAGGCTCTGTCCACAACTGCCCCCAGATTTCTCATCTCTTTGACCGCTATCAGAATTTCCCACCAGGTGTACACCTTGCATCCCATTGTTGCTTACAAATATCAGACCTTACTCTTTGCAATATTGAACTGCTAATTCAACTCAATTTCCTGCTCACACAATCTACTCAAATCCTCCCACATCTGTTTGACTGATCATCTGCTCATCAATGCCACAATATCTGCTTGACTGATCATTCACTCCAGTTTTGGATTTTCTGCAAACAGCTGCATGTCTTTTGTTAAACCCATCCCAATATCATTAATATATATGCACCAGCTAAACAGCAACACCCCCAGAACAGACTGCTGTGATACACCACTAGTGAATTTTCTCTTTTGGGATACCACATCCCGTACACAACTTGCTGATGTTTATATGACAGCTGGTCACCTATCCAACTCACTAATCTAGTATCTAATTCCATCTGTTCTAATTTAGTTACCAACATGTCCTGTTGCAATCTACCAAAAGCCTTTGCAAAATCTGAGCATAATACTGGTCATGTATTATGTGAATACTGGTCATAATACTGGTCATGAATACAGTGGGAAAGGAAGGTTGTGAACCTCCCTTTTCCACTGTATTCATCAACATGTTGCGGTACATAAATAAACAAGCCCTTTAACAAGCCCATCCTGGCCATCATTGAGAATATATATATCTGTTATCAGCTCACCTCTGTACTCTTGCTGTCAACAACCTCTCTAACACCTTAACCACAAATTCCATAACCTACAGATTATAGGCCAACTAATTAGCTTGTAATTTTTAGGTCAGATTTATCACCACCTTTGTGAAGTGCACAATTTACCCTCTTTCCACTCATTTTGAAACTTACCTTGTTGCAAGACTGTTAAATAGGTTTCACCACGTTGCCTTTTACTCTCTGGAACATTCCCTTAAGATTCATAGTGATATTTCATCAGTTCTAGTGCCTCCCTGACTTCTTGCAATGTCCTACTGATGAGGATGAAATATCCTTATGAATTGCTCACTATGTTCTAGGATTTTTTTTGGCCCAATTTGCTAATTTCTGCTTGTATTGCACTTTTGTTGTCCTTATTAATTGGGTTGCCTTTCAGGCTGCTCTTTATATTCTTCATGCAACTGATTGTTACAATTATTCATCACGTGTTGCCTCCATCATACTTTCTTCTTCCAGAACTCATCATTTGTTATTCCCAGACACT
Organism: Typopeltis vanoorti; assembly: GCF_054136105.1. Lineage (NCBI taxonomy): Eukaryota > Metazoa > Arthropoda > Arachnida > Uropygi > Thelyphonidae > Typopeltis > Typopeltis vanoorti. Next base: position 119,953,029 of record NC_143555.1, on the reverse strand, counting down.
ATCTTTTCATTTCAATCTGTATTTCTTTACTTAAAATCATAACAATTACCCACCCTTGTTTGCTAACCCAAGTTGTTTATATATTTATTTGTCACCATCTTCCACATTCCCTGGACTATGGCATCATCTGGCTAAATATTTCTTCCTGCCAATCTTCATTGGAAGAACGACGGTACATTGCGCCCTTCGATTGGAATAGGCCTCAGTTCGATTCTCGTCGCGACGGGAGGAATCTTTATCTGGTCGATTTCAATCGATGGTGAGTTAGCCGATCTCATACGGAGGTAGCAGGGTTTTTTCTCCCGGAAACTCGGGTTTTTCATCCCGCATACATACAAATCGGCCCTTCAGAACACACGCAATTTACAGACAAAAATTACTAGTTGTGGTGGTGTTGGAGGTGGGCGGTAGATGGCGTTGATTCGTAGTTGAGGTAAGGTGTAGAGATAGTTGAAGATGTCCTCCCGCGATGAGTCTTCGGACTCCTTGGAGGTATCAGGAATAATAATAATAATAAAACCATACTGCTTCAGAATCATTACCCTGTTTTTGGCTTGTATCTCCCTCTGTGTGAAGACATGCTTCCCCTGCTGTTATCAACAGAACTATTTCCCCCTATCCTCCTTGTCCTTTCTATCCTCATAAAAATATCATACCTTTTCATTTCTATTCCTGTCATTATATCATCCTCATCCAACCAGGTTTCACTTATTTCAACAATTTTTGGGAAAATAAATTGAATTAGCAAAACAATATTGTTGTGCTTATTTGTGATGCTCCTGGCATTTGTAAATAGACACAACAACAATTCACTTTTAGATCTATAATCATTCCTATTCATGTCACCTGTTGGCTTTGATTCCTCCACATCTGCTCATGCTCAGTCACCTTTATCTCCATTTATCCCATTTATATCTCTCACACTTAGCTAATTGTTTTACATCCCAGCCAATCTCTGTCTTGTGCCATCTCCATATACACATTGACTCCTACTTCAAACATCCACTCTCCTTATGCAATCTCTCTCTCTGTGTGTGCCACTTCGATATAAATCAGAAATCCACCACCCATCAAGTACTGCTCACTTTTGAGATACCACACCAAAAACCTCCCTAAAAGTGCTTATTTTTCAAAAGAGGGCAATCTAGTTAATTGATAGTCTCTCACTCACTTATCACTCATACACCAACCCACCCACCCACACACACATTCAGTTGCATTCTCACTTTATGCCTCTTCTGTAAGTATTTAAACAAAGCGGTGTTCTGCTGAACTGGCCACCATCATACCTCAACTTTTCCACTTTTTTATAAGATTGTAAGAGCACAAGCAATTGCTGGTCACCATTCATTTACTCTGGTTTTAATCCTGCCGAATCAGCTACACATTCACATTCTATATACTTCTGTTCTTTGGAACAATCTCCCTCAACATGTTTTTTCATTAACCTTTACTTCTTATCCATGAACAGCACTTATGTGCCATAGGTTTTGTACCCATTTGTATGTTGGGGTGACATTAAGAAAAATGCATTTTTGTCTCTTTCTCAACACTCTTTTTCTTGTTTTGGTGTATGCTTACAAACTTATGTATAGAAACTATTTTGAAATTGTGATGTGATAGAAACTTACAAACTGATGTAATAGAAAATTACTAAAAGGGACTTTGGGAGATCGATATAAAAGACTTTTTCACTACTTGATGAGCAGGGAGAGAACTTAGAGTCATCCTTGGAAGTTGTATAATAGTGTGGTTAGTAAGGTTATGAGAACTAGATTTTTTGCTTGATGACAGTGAATGACCAGAATGGAGCACCAGAGTTGATTGTGAGTGCTCTGACATTGAGGGAATTTAAGAAGAGGTATGATATTTATGGTGTGAATAATGGTTAGTATGGATCTTCCACAAAGGGGTCTCCTTACTGCATGGATATGCTCATAATAATAATAATAATAATAATAATAATAATAATAATAATAATAATAATAATAATAATATGCTATTATTATTATTATTATTATTATTATTATTATTATAATATTGTTATTGCAGTATCTTCATGGAGTCAAAAGATATATTGCTGACAAAATTTATATTTTGAAGTACACAAATTTCAAAAAAAAAAAAAAAAAAATCTAAAGTTTTGCATGATTAAATACTCTTTAAATGATCTAATCTGTTGTTGTTGAACGAATTCCATTGAATATATGTGGAAATCTAGCAGATCTCTTTCACAGTATCTTTTTTGATTTCATGGAACTCTAGTGATAACAGTAACTTAAAATGTCTTTTTGCAGGCTTTGCAGGCATATTTAGAAAAGAATAACAAACAGTTAGAAGCAATTGTAAACCTTGTCCGTTGCAGTGATCTTCCCAAGCAAAATCGAACTACTTTATCTGCATTAGTTGTACTGGATGTTCATGCCAGGGATGTTCTTAGTCTACTTGTAGATGAGAAAATTGCAAATGACAATGACTTTTTGTGGTTAAGTCAGTTGAGATACTATTGGGTGGTAAGTTGAAAAGCTTTATATATATATATATATAATAATGGATTTTCATATTTACACATTTTTTCAGACGAGAAACATCTCAAAAACTTTTTTATTTATTAAGCTTTGATTTCATCGTTTACAGTTTTATGAATAGACCATTAATGGATTAAAATCTAGCATATTAATAATCATCATTTGATATTTAATGTTTTGTTAGCCATGATTGCACTGAAATGTATATCTACACCAGGGTCTCTAAACCAAGGTTCCACATAACCCTATTCTTTATGTTGGAGGTTTAATGGATTTTTTACAACACTCAAAAAGAATTAAATTAGAATTTAATACTCCTATATTTGTCCTAGTCACTAGGACATCTACGGGGATTACAAAAACAATTAATGTAACATGCACACAAAAACTTACAATACTAAGCCCAACCACGTGGGTGACACGAAAGTCCTATCTAGGTGGAGCGCCTAGTTTTAATGTTTTAATGATGCCTGGAATGTAAGGTGGGACCTCTGGTGATGAGTGTTTCCCAAATCTTCGGAAGCTTATTGCAACCATATTTGTTAAGATTTGGTTGGTTTCTGAGAGCTGCTGCTGCTTCTAAGAAAAGTCTCTCTTTCTTGAATTTGCTGTGGTGGAGCATGGTGGTTTTCTTCCATGATACTCTGTGGGTGGTGTCCAAAACATGGTCAGTCAAGCCTGAATGGCCATAGTTGTGTTTAACGATGTACGACTTGTGTTCCTCCAGGTGGATGGATGCTGATCTGCCTGTCTGTCCAAAGTACGCAAGCTTACAGGAACAGGGTACTTTGTAAACTCCAGGCAGAGAGAGAGAGAGGGGGGGGGGGGAAGCTGATCTTTCGTAGAACGGATAAGGGTAGCAAGTTTGCGGTAGGGCTTATATGCTGTGTGTAGGTTATACTTTTTTAGTATCTTGGCTATTTTTTCCGAAGTGCCTCGGATGTAGGGTATGGTAATGGCATTTTTAAATTCTTGTTGACGAGAGGGACGGGGAATGGGGGAGGAATTGATCATTTTTTTGATACTGTGTTCACTGTAGCCATTGGAGAGGAAAGTTCTGTGTATGTGGTTAAGCTCAGTAGTGAGGGCGGTTCCACTGGAACAAAGATTGTGGGCTCTCTTGGTAAGGGTTTTAATGATGCCATAGTGTTGTGAGGGGTGGTAGTGGGAGAGTTTGTGAATGTATCTGCCTGTGTGTGTGTGGGTTTTCTGTATACAGTGAAGGCAAGTATATCATTGGGCAGACGCGTGACTAAGGTGTCTAGGAAGGGTAAGCAATTGTTCTTTTCCTTTTCCATAGTAAACTGGATTCTTGGATGTAGGCTATTGAGATGACCGAGGAAGGAGTCTAACATGTCTGGGCAATGAGGCCAAATGGAGAACACATCATCTACATATCTTAGCCAGATAGAAGGTTTGAGTGGGGCTGAGTCTATGGCTCATTTTTCGAAAACCCACACACACAGGCAGATACATTCACAAACTCTCCCACCACCACCCCTCACAACAATATGGCATCATTAAAACCCTTACCAAGAGAGCCAACAATCTTTGTTCCAGTGGAACCGCCCTCACTACTGAGCTTAACCACATACACAGAACTTTCCTCTCCAATGGCTACAGTGAACACAGTATCAAAAAAATAATCAATTCCTCCCCCATTCCCCGTCCCTCTCGTCAACAAGAATTTAAAAATGCCATCACCATACCCTACATCCAAGGCACTTCGGAAAAAAATAGCCAAGATACTAAAAAAGTATAACCTACACACAGCATATAAGCCTTACCGCAAACTTGCTACCCTTATCCATTCTACGAAAGATCAGTTTCCCCCCCCCCCCTCTCTCTCTGCCTGGAGTTTACAAAGTACCCTGTTCCTGTAAGCTTGCGTACTTTGGACAGACAGGCAGATCAGCATCCATCCGCCTGGAGGAACACAAGTCGTACATCGTTAAACACAACTATGGCCATTCAGGCTTGGCTGACCATGTTTTGGACACCACCCACAGAGTATCATGGAAGAAAACCACCATGCTCCACCACAGCAAATTCAAGAAAGAGAGACTTTTCTTAGAAGCAGCAGCAGCTCTCAGAAACCAACCAAATCTTAACAAATACGGTTGCATTTAGCTTCCGAAGATTTGGGAAACACTCATCACCAGAGGTCCCACCTTACATTCCAGGCCACCTACTACCGCCTGTAGAGGGCGCTCCACCTAGATAGGACTTTAGTGTCACCCACGTGGTTGGGCTTAGTATTGTAAGTTTTTGTGTGCATGTTACATTAATTGTTTTTGTAATCCCCATAGATGTCCTAGTGACTAGGACGAAATATAGGAGTATTAAATTCTAATTGAATTCTTTTTGAGTGTTGTAAAAAATCCATTAAACCTCCAACATAATGTCCTCACAGCACTTAAGCTTCTACACAAGAAGGATAACCCTATTCTGCGAGATGTCACTAGGAGTTGAAATCATGATTGAAAAAAAAAATAAACATCTTATAAATATATATACAGTAAAACCTCATTTATATGTTCCCACAATTTACGTCATTTTCTGTTGGTCCCGTCTTAAGGCCTATTCTTATGATATATTGTTTTCCCATCGTTAACAACTTGATGTGGACATTATTTCCCATGATTTGCGGTTTTTTCTCGGGTGGCAACACTGATTATCAAGTCAATTTCCTCTAATTCAAATCGATTTCTGCGGAAATCTGCACATTTCTGTTCCCAGATGGCGTTGCTTTCGGCTATAGTTTCGTTTCTGCTGTCACGGTGACTTGCACACTTGCAGCAGTGATGTAGTAATGAGTGATACTGTGATTTTTCAATCACAGTACGAATCGATACCGTGAAGTTTTCATATTAGTAATTTTAAACTGTCAGTAGCTCATGACACTCGAAACATGTTGTGATGTGATTTCACATTCACACTGCTGTATTGAAATCGTGAACAAGGATCATACACAAATTGTGAACTCACATTCACACTTCTACCAAGTAACAGTTGTTACTCATGAATATTAGATATCAGTGAATAAACCACAGTTTGTGAAATATTGCTTCACTAGCTTGCAGTGTTGGTGTTCGTAGTTGCAATTCAGAAGCATGTGGTATATTGCAGAATTTCTACTAAGTAATTTAGCATGTGATAGTTGCTTTTAAGTTGTGGTGGTGGATGATCCATGTTAGTAACATGGAGAAAAAAGACAGAAAATGTATTTCGATAGAAGAAAAGATGGCAATTCTGCGACATATAGATTGGCATGCTAGAACACGTGTGCAATTAGCAAAAGATCTTGGACTGTCCATGTCCACTTTGAACATGATCGTAAAAAACAGATCAAGCATTGAACTCAATGCAGAGCATTCTGGCGCTATGTCAAAAAAATGAAAACATATCCGGACATCAACATACGATGAATTGGATAAACTTGTCGCGGAGTGGTTTGTTTCTACGAGAGTGTTGGGTATTCCACTCGATTGTATACTCCGAGCGAAAGCCCTTGAATTTGCTTCGAGGTTGGGTATTAATGGTTTTACTGTGTCAAATGGATGGATTGATCGTGTCAAGACTCGTCACAATATTGTGTATAATCAAGAAAAAATTTGAGTTTTGATTTTCATTTCCTCGCCTCCAGATAGAATTTGAAAAACCTCTGAACCTCCTTGGTTGAGTGCTTCATCAGATGATCCATCAGTGTAGGCAATGACGTGGTTTGGATTATTTAAGTCATGCATAGTGTAAAGTCCTTTTCTTTTATTTTCTTGCTGTGAATCCTTTTTTGAACAAGATTAGGATATTTCAGTTTATCATTGTATTTTTTGGTAAAATAGTGGAAAAGAATGGTTCTTTGCTTATTTCAATGGATAGGTGCTCTAAGTCAATCTGTTTTCTAATTTTTTGATCATATTGTAATGTAGATGATCTGCATTTTCTTGTCCAGGCATCGAAAGTCCTGAGTGAGATGTGATCCTGTTGGCGGCTCCTGATTCTGTTAGTGAATTTAACTGTGGAGAGTTTTCTTCCGTCTTCTAGTATGTGAAGCCCACACTCTTGTTGAGCTTTTAAATTAAAAACTTTTGAAACTTTGATATTTGATGCTATGATTCACCTATGATAATTTTTGCTGCTCTTGATTGTACTCTGTCAAATTTTTCTTTTGAGCTAATAGAAGCTGGAGCCCAGATTGATGAGGCATATTCCATAGTGGGTTGTACGAGTGCCATATATGTAGTTTTGAGTATCTTCGGTTTTGCACCCCACTTTGTTCCACAAATCCTTTTGATGATGATAAGCTTTTTAAGAACTTTATTAGATATATTTGTAATATGAGTTGTAAATCTCAGTTGAGTATCTAGGGTTAGGCCTAAGTATTTTGGAGACTGTTTTTTCTATTTTGGTATTATATATTTTGATTTGAGGGTTGTAATTGTGTCTATTTTTTCTATCAGTGGAGAAGATGCTCAGTTTTGTTTTTTCTGGGTTTATCTGTAGAAAGTTTTTTTAACTTGGGTATATTATGTATACAAGATACCAAGTAATTTTATATAAACTTGGTTTTTAATCCTATTTCCAAAGTAAGCAAACAGACAAGTAAGTCAAGTTTGCGCCTGCACGTGGTGCCAGTCTGAGGCAACTCGTGGTAAAGATGAATTAAGATCTGATCACTTTCCTTAGTATTTTTTCCTTAATGTAAAGCACATCCCCTTGCGGAGATGTATGATGCTATGCATTAAAGGCAATGGTCACTACCCATACCGGTTTTGACCTTTATTGAGATCTCGTCAGTGGGAGCCAGACCTGACAATGCTAAGGTTGAAGTAATGCAGAGCTTATGAATTTTATCAACAAGTTGCCACAAGGTGCTTTGACCTTATTAAATAAAATCTCAGGATGAGAGATAGATGTAGAAAGTTTTTTTAATTTGGGTATATTATGTATACTCCACGCAGTTAGCTTAGTGGCTTTGCACCTCACAACTATATGCCAGGGGAAGGAGTGTCCTAGGTTCGATTCCCGTCGACGACATGAGGAGCTGAAGGATCTTCCTCAGCCATAGCCAAGTTAGCCAGTCTTGGGCGAACAGCAGGGTTTTTTCTGCCAGTTTATCTGGGGTTTTTCATCCCGCAAGCAGGCAAACCGGCCTCATGAACACACACAGATACAGCCAGGAATACTTAGAGGCATAGGGGTGACCATCCTATCCTCGTATTTCAGTTACGAAATCCAAGCATGCTTGGAAGGTTGTGGGCCTTAAGGGCCTGTTAAAGCCATTGGGATAGGATATTATATATACAAGATACCAAGTAATTTTATATAAACTTGGTTTTTAATCCTATTTTCCAAGTAAGCAAACAGACAAGTAAGTCAAGTTTGCGCCTGCACGTGGTGCAAGTCTGAGGCAACTCATGGTAGTGCCAGTTTTCTTACTTGGGAAATAGGATTAAAAACCAAGTTTATATAAAATTACTTGGTATCTTGTATATGGGTTTATCTGTAGTTTAAGTTCCTTTGCCCATCTTTCTAAGCCTTTTATTGAATTATTTAGGACTTTTTCAGATTGTTGAGGATTACTGCTTGTGTGCCAGATTGCTATATCATCTGTATAGCATGCTATTTTTGTGTCATTTATTATGTGAGGATGAATATTGTTCATATAGATGAGAAATAGGAGTGGGCTTAAAAGAGAACCTTGTGGGACTCCAGCCCAAGTTCGATGCATGTTGGAATAAATTCCATTAACTTTTACTTTAATTTTTCTTCCTTTTATGAAATCTGAAATTCAAATTAATGCATTCCCTTTTATTCCAGTATCGTATGCAATTTTTATTAACTTTTGTCTTCAGACACGATCGTAGGCAGCTGTGAGATCCAAGAATATTGCTGTTGTCTTCTTTGGTTGTTTTTCTTGAAAGCCATCTATGACTGATTGGCAAAGATAAAATAATTGATCTTCTGTACTGTGTTGAGACGTATATGTTTGGTAGAAGTTGATCTTGTTATTTTATAAGAGCGAATTTATAAGGCTGGTATGTATTATTCTTTTGTTTAGTTTACAGAGAGTGCTAGTCAAAGCTATTGGTCTGTAGCTTTTACAGTCACTAGAGTTTTTGTTAGTTTTACTAAGGATATAATGACTGATGTTTTCTAGATTTTTAGTAGTTTACCTGCATTCCAAGAGGTATTAAATATCTTCAGAAGGCAGTTTTTGGCTATTTTTCCCATGTTTTAAATCATATGTCCAAAGATAAGATCAATTCCGGGTGATTTGTCAGGAACAATTTGACTAATTGCTGTTTTTAATTCTGTCATTGTGAGGTCCTGAGTAAAGATGTCTTAAGAAGGATAGGTTCTGGATTGTATTAGCAGATGTTTTGCAATTTTCCTGCATTTTTTGTCCTTTGTTGTATTGCAGCTTGCTTGCATCAGAGTAATGTTTGGCTAGTAAATTTGCCATCTGTTTGTTTGTTGCTGCTGCTGCTGCTGCTATATTGATTCATGGGGAGACTGTGTTTGAACAGTGATCAGTATCTGGAAGTGTTGCATTTTTTTTAATAATCTGATGATATTCCATTGTTGTGAGTCTTTTCTTGGATCTAGTCTATTGCAGAATTCTTCCCATTTCTTTTGTTTGCAGTTAGAAATTTCATCTTCTATGTTTTGAGTTAATTCTGTTAACTTCTTTCTGTTGTCTTCTGTATTATTTTGTTTTAACTGTTCATTGATAATATCTTTCAGTGATCATAGCCCTGATATTGTGATCTTTCCAAAATGGAAACCAATTGTTTTTCCTGAGACCTCTGGGAATTGAATTTTTTGCAGCTTTCTGTATATTGTTAATTAGTTCTAGTAGTTCTTGATCAAGTTGTTTACTAGTGGGTGTGTGCCAGTGCAATATGTTTCTACTAGTTGTGTGTATTTAGGACAATTTGCTTTTCTGAAGTTCGAAGATCTCTTTGTCTGTGGTTTTTGGTCTAACTGTAAATTAATGGTTGTGATAATAGGTCTATGATCACTGATGGCATTCTTTAATATTTTCCACTGGGTAAGACTTGCAGTTTCATAATCTACTGCTGTGATGTCTAATGCTGATTCTGTGCCTGTTGTTTTTGACTGATATGTAGTCTGTTGTTTATGATTTCAAGGTTTAGATCATCAACTATGTCTTCTATTTGTGCTCCTTTCTGATCTAGTTGTGGGGAGCCCAAAGTTGGGCTTTTGGCATTTAGATCTCCTAAAAGAATCTTTGTGTCTGATGTTGTTTGACTTAGTTGTTGAAGTAATTCTGTATTTATATCTGTGTTATCTGGGTGATATGCATTGACTATTGTAATTTTTTCCAAAACGCAGTAATAATGGGCTTTGGTAGAAATCTTGACTGCTTGAGCCTCTGTATTACTATTTATATTGCTGTTTTTAGTTGATATGATTTCCTTATATTTGATGTGTTTGGTCCGTAGGAGTATAGCTAGACCTATGCCAGAATGATCTGGTCTGCCTTTCTTTAATGTTGAACAGCCTTTGATTTGAAGCTTCAGATTTTCATTTAGTTTCGTTTCTTGTAAGCATGCAATGTGGTTGTTATTTTTTATAAGATGTTCTTAAGTTCTTCCATCTTTTTTTGAGTGCCGTTGATGTTTAGCTGAAGTATGTTGAGAGCCCTCATAGCATATTTCTCATCGAGATCCTGGACTGCAGTTCTCAACTCGTAGGCTACCCCAGATGCGGTAGTAAGTTTGTGATCAGAACAGACGCTCTTCATGGATTTGGGTTTGCCAGAGTCCCATTAGCCAGCAATTTTCAGGGTTCCCTGCAGGGTTTGATGTAACAGTGATAAAAAAAAAAAGTGGTAGCAGGATTAGACAAAAGAAAATTTTGGTAAGATACTAAAAAGTTTTCTGGGTTTGATGTTAGCACTTGGTCAGTCATTGTTAAGTGGGTGTGTTCTATAATTGGCTGTGAAGTTGAACTCTGATGTCTTGAGAGAACCATGAGTGATTTCCAGATATTGCAAAGGATCATCCCTTGGTTTCTATTCAGGGTGCCTTGTAAGAGGATAACTCCTGTGGCTTCTTTTATGTTGTAGGAGCTGTAGTCTTCTTCTATGTATGGCACAGTACTTTTATCCCATTCATTGTTGAAATTAATGTTGGCAAAATGGAAAGCTAAACCAGAATTGTCTTCTCTGTTGTTGTTTATGTCTCCGATTTGCTCCTTTTGTCTTATTTCTAGACTTCTAGAAGTTTATCCGATGTAATTCAGGCCTCAAGAACAAAGAATGTTGTAAACTCCAGGGTGTGTATTGAAAGGATTCTTTTCTTTAGGTGAATGTAACATGTTGTGTACTGTATTTATTGGTTTGAAGGCAACTTGAATGTTGTGAAGCTTTAGCAGGTTGGCAATTTTTTGCGAAAGTGTGCAAGCAAAAGGAATGGAAACAAAGGTTGGTTGATTGGTAGAGCCTCTGCTACTAATGGCTCACAAACAGCTAAGTAAGTTTGAGCGCAGTCAGTAGTTCGAAGGGATCAATCTTTTGATGCTGTTAGCACACTCTCCCTCGATGAGTCTTTGGACTCCCTGGAGGTGTCACATAATAATAATAAATAATAATAATAATAATAATAAATAATAATAATAATAATAATAATAATAATAATAGAAGGCCTGTGATGAGTTTCTTGGATTTGCTGTTGAGAGGGGTTGGAGAAAAGTATTATTTTTGTTATTTTTTTTTGAATATCCATTGTTTGTTAATGTTTGGAGAATAAAAATCAAATTCGTCTGTTAATATTCTGTTGTCTCTTATGATAGAGGTTACCCTGTTTTTTACCACCAACTGTCTTGTACTTCCTCCATAACATTTTCTTTTCCAGCACTTGATTTCACTGTTCATCCATTTCAGTCCTACTCTATTTACTCGCTTATCCTCAATATGCAGTCATATATTGCTTTTATCAGATACTGCGTTGTGACTTTCCATGCATTGTCAACATCTTTTCTGCTCAGCTCATCTACCCAACATACTGATGCTAAGTGACTACAGAGCTTCCTATAATCACCTACTTTATACTTCCACGTGTATCCATTTTTGGCAGTGACCTTTTCTTGTTTCATCACTTCCCAAACAAGTGCCTCACGATTAAGCGGCAGTGTCAACACTTCATTAACAACTACATCTTGTGAAGTTATCACCAAATCCGGAACATTAACGCCTTTAGTTGCTTCAATCACGTGCTGCTTAAGATACTTATCTCTCAGAAATTCCACAAATTCGCTCTCCTTGTTCCTATACACTATCCCTCCTTTCAGCCTATATTCTTGTAATTAAAGTTTCCCATCAGGATCATCTTCTTTTTACATGCCCAACTAATTTGCCTAAACATTTCACAATCAGCATTCTCTGCATTCCCTGGCCTACAACAACATCCTATGAGACATACTAACTTGTTTATTTCAATTTCGCACAACACAGATTCAAAATTTGTGCATGCACTATGAACTTCCACAATTTGCAGACACAATTCCTCTGCAATCATTAACAGCACTGGGCATACCATCTCACTCAATGCAACAAACTCAGCTCTTTTGTTTTGATTACTCCTTACATTTGTGTTTAAACACAACAATCGCTGTGTGTTTGAGGCCATTCTACCAGCACAAATATTCTCTATTTTAGCTACACCTCTTTCTCTCTTCAGTTTGACCATTCCTGTTTCCCTAATCCTGGCTGTGATTTCCATTCATACCTGTCTCATCCTCACCTTTATGTATTCAATCACTTTGTACTTTGATCTCATATCCATCTTACTCCTACCATGCAATCTGTTCATTTGTACTATCTTGTTTCGCAGGTAAACTCTGATCATTTGGTACATCTGATCATTTGACTCTCTGTCTTCTCAGAAAACAATAGCCTTTCTAAATGCCCAACACCAAACCCATTCAAATGTAATCCATCAGCTTTAAAATATTCCAGCTTCCCTTCAAATTCACTTCACAGATTTACAAATTGAATCCCCTTTGCCTCAACTCAGCCATCTTAACTGGTAATTAATTTACGGAATTGATAACGCATATAAAGTAAATAAATTAAAGATAACTTTAATGAATCACTTCTATATTTCGGCAATGTCACATTGCCATCTTCGGGAACATAAAGATATGGTATGTGCACTAAGGAACTAACAAAGCAAATGAGGAAGAAAATAAGAACTAATTTTGTTCCTAAAGTCCTAATGGTGCCCTCTTGCGGGCTAATTTGGTAGTCTTGGCTGTTGGGCTGAAGTTCTCAAAATAAAAGTCTCCCAATTTCACCAGTACAGCCGCTCTGGACTGGCAGACCATGCCTTAGATACCTACCATAAAATTCGTTGGAAGAAGACAAAAATAATCCATCGCAGCAAGTTTAAATACGAAAGACTATTCAAAGAATCTTCAGCAGCTCTAAAAAACTTTCCTAACCTCAACAAATTTGGGTGCATGAAACTGCCCCAAATTTGGGAGACTTTTATTTTGAGAACTTCAGCCCAACGGCCAAGACTACCAAATTAGCCCGCAAGAGGGCACCATTAGGACTTTAGGAACAAAATTAGTTCTTATTTTCTTCCTCATTTGCTTTGTTAGTTCCTTAGTGCACATACCATATCTTTATGTTCCCGAAGATGGCAATGTTACATTGCCGAAATATAGAAGTGATTCATTAAAGTTATCTTTAATTTATTTACTTTATATGCATTGTCAATTCCGTAAATTAATTACCAGTTATGTCTAACCAACGTATAAGTCTTACTACTAGACTCAGCCATCTTACTATTCATTATCTCCACTCCCCTTCTCAATTCACTGTTATTATATCTGGGCAACATGCCTACAACTTTCCCAACAAAACACTATTCTTCTTTACTTGCAGCAACAACTTCCTCAAGTTTCTATCAACATTCTTCCCCCCCTCCCCCCCCCAACTAAGTCATTTGTGCCCACGACTACCACTAATTTTGATGCCCAGTATTCCTTTTCTGCAAGGCATAAGTTATTTTCTTCATTGTACCACCAGAAAAGCATGTTTTGTGCACTTTATTAGTAATCACATCTCTAATGATCGAGTCCTCATACGCTGATATACAACTATCCTTTGATTCTTTCTTTATAATATTAACTTCCTCCTCCTTCTTATCATTAGCCAATCTCTCCTTTAGTTGTTTAACATCCTCTTCTAGATGTTTCATTTCACTTTTCATTTTCACTAACTCCTGCTGAAGCTCTTCTACTACGGTCCTGACATTTACTCCCATTTCTAATCGTTCTAATCTATCCAGACACTTTCACATATGTTAACGCTTTCCTTGTTCTCATTTACCCAAACAGTCCACAGATCTTTCAAATTTTTCAGTGCATACATGTAGCAGTTTTCACTATAACGCATCGACTGTGAAAAATCAAGGCAGAGCCAGACTTTCGTACAGAAGCCTTCCGTGCCACTGATGTACGTTTCTTTATGGACGCCATCTTCAATAGCTGAAGCAGTACAACAAACAAGTATCAAAACACAATATAAACAAAAAACATTTCAACAGCAACACCACTGAAATACACTTGTATCCAAATTGAAAAAAATGCATCAGAATTTACGAAACAGAAGATTTTTGTAACAACAGAAGTTATGAAAGGAGGCTGTGTGCAAGAGGGTGAGGAGTGGTTTCTTGTGGAGAGTGGTTGAACCTTGGAATGCATTGCCTGAGAGAAAGGTTGGAGCTGGAACGGTCAATGGGTTCAAGGAGTGGTATGATAAACTTTGTGTTTCCTAAAAATGATCTCCCACTATGAGTCTTTTGACTCCATGGAGGCCTGGATAATAATAATAATAATAATAATAATAATAATAATAATAATAATAATAATAATAATTTGCAGCAAAAAACCATACTATAGACTAATTAAAGACACTTCTTTTAGTACAGCTCAAATCTACCTCTATGTTCACTCGTGACACTAGCGCCACCTATTAAATTCAAAATAATATATATAATAAATAATAAATAATTCAAATATATCTGGGGGAGAAGTGTGACTTCAGCAAATCCAGGGTCTCAATTGTGGTACATTGATAAACAATGAAGTAATATTGAAGCTGATTATTATGTCAGAACTTTTTAAAATGTGGTCTTTTAATATACTTTTTATGCATTGTTATAAGTTTATCATCCATAGCCCTAATGGATGAAGCACAGTACATTAAGTCAAGGACATAACTTTGCCATTACACTTAGGCAGTTCCAAAAGTGAAAATAATGGCTTCCATTGAAACCATTATTTAATATGGGACCTATATTAGCCCTTGTTAACCACACTTTTCCTTAATTTCCAGGGATGACCTCTTGTTTTTTCATCATTATCACACAGCTGAAACATTTCCCCTGCATGAATCTTATAAAAACCTTTTAGTAACTTAAATGTTTCTATCATATCCCCTGTTCTCCACCTATCAAGCAACCTCTGCAGTCCACAAGCTCTCAATCTGTCAATGTAAGGAGCATTTTTTACATCCAACTGCTCACCAACTTAGTCGCTGTCCTCTGAATCCTCTTCACAACCTCCTCTCCAAGGAATCCAGGTGACCAGACCTAAGCACAGTATCCAAATGTGGAAGTATCAACGCTTTATAAAGGATGACTGGAGGGATGATTATAAAGGGATGACTGGAGATCAAATCCCAGGCAGAGAAGGCCAACTCAAGGCGGTTAACTCAGATGGGGCTAACCACCTGGATAACAATCATCTTTGCGCTTTAGTTTCAATTGGTTTTTTGGTTGTTCATCTATATGAGATTGGTGAAAAAGAAAAAACTGATAGCATTTGGCTATATGATGATATTATTATTATTATTATTATTATTATTATTATTCGTGACACCTCCAAGGAGCCTGAAGACTCATCTCTGGAGGACACCCACTATACAACTGTCTCCACCACTGCACCACTAGAACAAGAGACCATGAGGAGAAGGTTATTTGCATGGAGAGTGGTTGTGAGTGGAATGCATTGCCTGAGTGTGTTGTGAATGTAGACATCTTGAATCAGTTTAAGGCACGGTTGGATGAACTTTGTGTGTGATTTGGTACCTCCCATGATGAGTCTCTGACTCCATGGAGGGCAAAAGTTAATAATAATAATAATAATAATAATAATAATAAAGAGGAATAATAACCTCTATCTCTGGATAACCTACAATGGAACACCAATGGCCCAAGCACAGAGCCCTGAGGCACACTACTGGTCACCTGCCTCATCCTGGACTCTGCTCCTCCATACACCACCTTCTGGTATCTCTCCCTGAGCCATTCTCCTATCCATATCACCAGTTTAGTATCCATCCCCATCTGCTCCAATTTGTGCAACAGTGTCCCATGGGATATCCTGTCAAAAGCCTTAGCAAAATCCAGAAGTACCACTGTGTAGCCATTTCCTTTGTCCAACTCAGATGTCATTCTATTATAAAAAGTTAATAAATTGCTAAGGCAGAATCAACCTTTAACAAAAACCATGTTGGCCCCTATAGAGTATCATATCCTGATCCACCTATTCTTGAAATTTGTCTTTAATCAACTTTTCCAATACTTTTACCAACACTCCCGAGATGGTGATTGGTCTGTAATTAACTGCCACAGTTTTAGAGCCACCTTTATGCAAAGGAACTACTTTGCCTTCTTTCCACTCCCCAGGGACCATACCAGAGTTCAAACTAAAAGTTAAATAACCAAGTAAGAGGCGTTGACAATTCCTTTGTACATTCACGCAACACCGGAGCTGATATTCCATCTAAACCTACAGCAGTGTTTGCATTTAAATTTTGCAATATACTAAGTACCTCTGATTTCTTAACTTCAATTCTCACATTAGTTATTACTACAGGTACAGAGATATCCTCACTTGGGTGATAGACTTTTGAAAAGTGATCACTCAGTAACTCTACTATTACATCGGAATTTGTCACCTCAATACCATCAGCACCCACTAAAGTTATCATTCCAAAGCCATTCTTCCTTTTACTTGCCACATAGCGGAAGAACTCTTTGGGATTATCCTTGATCTCCTTGGCTAGAGTCTTCTCATAATCTGATTTAGCTTTTCTTACTATGCTGGTAACCTTCCTAGTTTGAGCCTTGTACTGCTCATGGTTGTACTGATCACCTTTCTCCTTGTAAATTCTCCATAACATTTTTTTTTTTTGCAGATCAAGCTTGATGCTGCTACTCATCCATCTAATGCCTACCTTGTTTGTCTTCTTGACCATGGCGACACAATCTGATATTGCCTTCCTCAGATACCTGCTGATTTTATCCCATGCACTGCTAACATCTTTCCCCTGCGATATGTTCTTCCATGGGATTGCTGCAAGCTTACTCCAAAGTTTGTTATAATTGCCTAACCTGTAGTTCCATATTTGTGGATTTCTTAAGAAAGAAATCCACAAATTTTGGAACCTCCCAAGTCAATATCACATGATAGCTCTCACCAATTGAGGTAACGAGGACACCTTACTTATGCATATATCCTCTGAACCAATGACCAGGTCCAACACTCTCACACCATGTGTCCCTTCAGTTATGTGCTGTTTCAAGTTATTATCTGGTAGAAGATGTATGAATTCCATTTCTTTTTTGCCACGTGATATTTCCTCCTCTCAATTGATATCACCATAATTAAAATCCCCCATAATAATCACTAACCCTGCACTCGTTGCACTAATTTGCTAATGAATGAATTTAATATCACCCCCCTGTATCCCCTGGCCTATTAGCAGCAACCAATGGTATATTTGGTTGCGTTGGTCACTATTTCACACCAGACCCTCTCAAATGAACATGTCTATCATCTTGATATACTACTTTCTTTGGCTGCAACTCATCACCTATCATCAATAGTACTCCTCTCCCCATTCTATTTTCTCTATCCTCCCTGAAAATACTGTACCCATTGCATTCGATTCCAGTGACTACATCTTCTGCTGACAGCCAAGTTTCACTAATACCTACAACGTTTGGTGAGATTGCACTGACGTCCAATGGTTTTTATCTCTTACAATGACTGGGAGTATTCTTTCTTTTGAATTTGTATTAATATCAGTCTGCATTTCTACAGTTTTGGGTGATTCTCTAGTAACGGAAATTTCCCTTTTTTAATTTTAGTGGTTTGGAATTCTTCCTCTGTGTCTGCTGTATCCAATGTATGGTGGGCATTGTTTTGGGGAAGATAATGCAACTGTGGTTATGAATCTAACAGAATATGAAAGCAAAATGCATATACTTTTACAAGATCAGCCGACATACTAAATCACAGATAGTGATCCTATTAACTTTACAAAAGAATAAATTTTGCAAATTATTGAAAAAAAAAATTCACTTCTTGGCCATCATAAACTGTTAAGAAATTCACTGGCTATGTGGCTTACTGTTGACATCCACCTTGCAGAACATAAAAAATATATTTGCACCATTGTTATAGCAAATCAGCACTAGCAGACCATTCCTTCACACAGAATCAAATGGAAGAAAACAAAAGTGCTATGCAAAAAAACATAAGTTCGAGAGCTTGGATTTGGAATCAGCAGAAGATTTAAAACATTCTCCACACCTCAACAAGTATGGCTGTATCAATTTTCTAAAGATCTGGGAGATAGTCTTAAGATATATTCGCACACATGAAAAATTATGAAAACAAATCACATACAGTTTTGCTGACAATTGCTGCTTCTTCCAAGTAGCTGTTTGACATTCATCTTTAGTTTTGCATATTACACTAACTACATAGGCATATGGGTCATCCAAATATTTAGCAATATTCACCATACCATTTACAGTGGAATGGTAGGTATTGCTATTCCTGACTTCTGGACTTGGCAGCCCTTCTTTAATGATATTTCTGGTACAGTGTGTTTTAGTTTGAGCATCAGTTAACAGCATCCAGCATCTCTTTTATCAACAAGTGATACATACTTTCATTTCCATGTGAGCTAATTCATATTTTCTCAAACTGTACTTGATTTTGAATATGTCGAGATATACAAATGAAGAAGAGAAACAGAGTGAAATGATTTCATGATAAAACAGAAAAAAAAAAGAAAATCTCTGTCTGCCCAAGAATTCTGGCACTGGCAATGTGAATTGCTGCACTTAGGTATTATTGTATTGCTTCATTATGGATTGCAACATTTTTTCATAAATGCAATTTAATTGCTTGGTTGTGTTCTGTAATTTCAAAGCAAGTGAGTGAAAGAGTATAGGAAACTCTGAAAATCTTTTGAGACCTTCTCTAAAATGTTGCAAACAGCATTTGAATACAACATGACACTATGTTCAAAGTTGGGGGGGGGCAGGTCTGGCTGAACAATAGAATAATGTTGACTGTGATGGAGCTGTGCAACAGGGATTCATTTATTCAGGTCACTATTGGTTAGATACTTTGAATAACAGTATTACTTGTGTGTCCTTAAGTGTTTAAGAGAAGATTGACCAAACAAGTTTTTATATGCAAAACTCATTGCTCCATTGCAATAATAAATTACACGATAACCACAGTATTGTGGTTATCGTGTAATTTTAGCTTACTGTGGTAATCAAGCTTAATGTGGTTATCGTGTAATTTATTATTTATAGTCATGCCATAGGTACCGTTAAAGATTAGTCCTGGTGCACACTGCATTGTCTGTATAACAATTTTTGAATGAGAACAACGTGGCTATAGTCCTGTCCCTATTCTCTTTAGATAAAAGCTACTCATGACTATTTTTTTTGTTCTCCAATATGAAACTGCAACTCAAATGATCCATGAGGACAGGACATTTTGGAGATCAAGACCAAATTACATATAGAATATATAATTCACATTATATATATGGAATAAAAAATTATATATGAAAATGACAATAATCTGTAGCTGAATTTCAGTCAGTCCAGAAATTTTAAGTAGCATCTAGAATCTATGAAAACCAATTATGATTATGATAGTATTTTAGCAGTATTTTCCAGACATTTCCTAATGCAATGAACTACTGACAGACTGGTTGGCCGAGTGGTTAGCGTATTTACTCTCCAGCCAAAAGGCTGCGGGTTGGTTCGAATCCTGCCGTGGGCATGGATGTTTGTGATTGTGAAGTCACTAGTGGTGGGGGGGTAGATGACGTTGGTGTAGATGAAGGTAGGTGTGGTTGGTGGAGACAGAGAGCTGTAGAGTAGGTGCCCTCCATTGATGAGTCCTTAGACTCCATGGAGGTGTTACATAATAATAAAAATAAAAAAAATAGATCAAATTAATACTTTTTTTTTTTTTTTTTCTCTCTCTCTCTCTCTCTCTCTCTCTCTCTCTATCCAGCAATAGATGGTGCCAATTAGGACTTTAGTTCCTTGTGTTGTCCATTACAAGTTTTTTAAACTAGTCTCACTTTTACACCAAATTGTTCCTGTTCATGTACTTCGACAAACTGTTTTTGTTCTCTGAAGATGCTGGATATAATACTAGTGCAATATCAGGAAATAAGTTAAATAAATATTAATTGTTTTCTTCTTATTATTATTATTATTAATGTTATTTTTAATACCTGACCTCCATGGAGTCAAAGGACCCATTGCAGGAGGGCTATACTTTCATGCCAAAAGATCATTGAGTTGTGCCTTGAACCCATTTACAGTTTCTGCATTTACCACACTTTCAGGCAATGCATTCCACTCACCAATCATTCTCTGCAAAGAATCTGCTACTCACTCCCCCTGCTCATACTCTCCTTATATAGCTTCCATGTATGGCCTCTGGTTCTATCCTTTCCTCCCTCTACTCTATGAGATAACTTCTCACATTAATCTGGTAACAATCCCTCAACTTATATATCTCAAACATATCCCCTCTTCTTCTTCTTCTTCTTCTTCTTCTTCTATTCACAAGGCTCTGTAAGTTGCATTCCCCTAATCTCTCCTCATATCTGACATTTAATAGACCTCACACTATCTTAATAATTCTTCTCTGTACTTTTTCCATTTCATCCTGATCTCTCTAAAAACCAGGTGACTAAATCTGTGCACAGTAGTCCGTATGTGACCTCAAGAAAGCCTTATAGAGGGGGAAACCACAACTTCTTTGCTCATGCATGTACATGTCCTCCTCATTATTGCCATAATCTGATGTTCTTACAATTTTTGCAATGTGATCCCTAGACTTCAAGTCTCTGTCCCGTCACTCCCAGATCTCTCATCTCCTCCAACTCCTTCAAAATTTCTCCATTAATTGTATACTCTGCATCCCAACCTCATCCACCCAATTTCAGGAAATTGCATGTTGCAACATTAAACTGATACCTTTAATTATTTGTGCACTTCCATAGTCTTGGAAGTTTATTTTTCACTTGGTTAGACTATAATAAATTTAGTTTAATCCTTTATCCAAGGGTAAGCAAACAAAGTTTGTGCCTGAAAATATCTTCAAGACTGAGGTAAGGTAGTGCAACACCAGGCAACTCCGAGCAAAGGTGGTCCAAGCTCTCATCAATTCTTTGTCTCAGTATCTCCCATAATGCAAAGCACATTTCCTTGCGGACATGTATACTGCTATGCGTTAAGGAAAGGGCCACTACCCAGACCAGTTTCAACCTTTATTGAGGTCTCATCAGTGGGGAGGTAGACCCAAACGTGGAGATACTAAGGCAGAAGCAATAGGAGAGGTCATATTTACTTATAGGAGTTGCCAACAGGTGTATCACCTTATTATTGAATTATTCTGGATTTAGAGAAAGATGTTGGAAGTTTATTCCCTTAATGCATAGCAGTATACATGTCTGCAAGGAGATGTGCTTTGCATTATGGGAGATACTGAGACATGGAGTGATGAGAGCTTGGTCCATCTTTGCTTGGAGTTTCCTGGTGTTGCACTACCTTACCTCAGTCTTGAAGATATTTTCAGGTGCAAACAAAGTTTGCACCTAAATAAAGTTTTTGTTTACACTTGGATAAAGGATTAAACTAAATTTATTATACTTCAATAGTCTGTTCAGATCCTCCAGCAAGGACACAACATCTGCTCTACTTCTCACAGGTCTTCCCAGCTTTGCATCATTTTCAAAGCAGATCCCTGCGGCACTTCACTAGTGACCTTCCCCTTTTGGAATATCACTCTTTCATATACAACCTGCTGATACCTGTCTGACAGTCAATCAGATATCCAACCTACTAATTTCTTGTTTCTAATTTCTAATCTGTTATTAATTTGTATTGTGAATTAATACTATTAAATAAATTGATAGTCTCTTGTTTAGTGGAATGCTGAGTCCTGTGGCTTTCCCCAAGAGAAGAAAGATCTTTACTACTAAAAATCTTTCTTCTCTTGGGGAAAGCCATTTTGACCAAGCTTATTTTGCTTTTATATCTGATTGGCTTCTTCCATCACAAAACATGGAAGATGAAACTATCCTTATGAATTAGCAGTTTTAGCACTTCATTAAAGATAATCAAAAGTATCCTATAAAGTAAAGATACCAAGAAACTATATACTTGGTTTAATCCTTTATCCAAGTGTAAGCAAATAAAGTTTGTACCTGAAGTAACTTCAGGACTGGGCAACTCATATATATAAGCTAATGACTTAACATCACGCCATAGTATTCCATAATGCAAAACACATATCCTTACAGACATGTATATTATTATCATTCAGGCCTCCATGGAGTCAAAAGACTCATCGTGGGAGGTCCTTACTAAGAACATAAAGTCTGTCAAGACTCATCGAGGGGAGGCCCCCCCTAAGAAACACAAGGTCTATCATATCACTCCTTAAATTCATTGATTGTTCTCACCCTCATCACTCCATCAGGCAATGCATTCCACAGTTCAACCACCCTCCATGCAAAGAAACCACTCCTCCACTTCAAGTTAAGTGGTTAACCTTAATTGAGTTAACTGCCTTGAATTAGCCTTCTCTGCCTGGGATTGGTCTCCAGTCATCCCTGCAATTGACTATAAGACCACACTGAATTAAGATGATGAAACTATTTAAAAAACCTCTCATAGCAAAAATAGACAGAATTTTATCATCTCTTGGTGAATATTGCATAATGTGGGTGGTCTACATCACCTAGCCAAAAATTTAATATCTTCTAGAATGCTTCTTTTTAAGTACAAATTTTTCTAATATATTCCATTGGAAATCTTTCAATTTTTACTGTTTTAACCTGGCTCCTGACCATTACAGGAATAACTGTGCTGCCTTCGAAAGTAAAACCCTGTAATAGTTTGTCCCTTGTTTCTGCCATCTTTAACTACAATTAAATATTTCCCTCTGCTGTATGGGATGAAAGAATAAATCTTGTTTGAGATTTATTGAGTGAGGCCTTTCTCATCAGTGGGAGACAGACCCAGAAGTGATACCAAGGTTGAAGTAATGCAGAAGTCATATTTTCATATACCAAAAGGTGTCACGACTGACTACTAAAATACTCTGTATTAGAGATGTTGGAAGTTTTTCAACTTGGTTATATTATAAATTAAAGATACCAAGAAATTATATACTTGGTTTATTTTCCACCTTTATTGAAGTCTCATCAGTGGGAGCCAAACCCTGAAGTCGATACCAAGGTTGAAGTAATGCAGAAGTCATATTTTCATATATGAGTAGTCAAAAGGTGTCACAAATTATTACTAAAATACTCTGAATTAGAGATAGATGTGGAAACAATAAGTTATGTACTTGGTTTAATCCTTTATCCAAGTGTAAGCAAACAAAATTTGCACCTGAGTAACTTCAGGACTGGGCAACTCATATATAAAGGCTAATGACTTGTAATCACTTGCCTTAGTAATGCAAAGCACATATCCTTACGGGCATGTATAATTCTATGCATTATATGAAGGGTCACTACCCAAACTGGTTTTGACCTTTATTGAGGTCTCATCAGTGGGAGCCAGACTCAGAAGCATAGTATTATACATGTTCGTAAGGATATGTGCTTTGCATTATGGAATACTAAGGCAAGTGATGTGAAGTCATTAGCTTCTATATATGATTTGCCCAGTCCTGAAGTTACTTCTGGTGCAAGCTTTGTTTGCGTATACTTGGGTAAAGGATTAAACCATGTATATAATTTCTTGGTATCTTTAATTTATAGTATAACCATGTGAAAAGCTTCCAACAAAAGTATACTGATTAATCCTTGTATTCATGAAATGAATCTTATTCCTTCATTCATTATAAAATATGAGTATTTATTTGATTATAAAACTAATTATTTTAAGTGTTGTCATTATATTTTAAGTGTTAGTTTTATTTATCATGCCTCTTAAATATCATATCTTTCAAAGAGTTGGTGAAATATAAAATTTATATAATGGTTTAATGAAATATGGTTGCTTGAGACTTTTCAAGGTACAGAAAGCAATAATTCGTAGCCCTCCTGCTTGACAACCAAGGGTTCCAGCACTCATAGAGAGAGAGAGAGAGAGAGAGAGAGCATTACATGGAACTTTAGGCTTTCGGTTTAATCCCTTTTACTTATGTGTGTTCTCCCTGTGTGTATGTGGTGTGTGTGTGTGTGTGTGTGTTATTACAATCCTTATAATCTATGCTTAACAATGACTCTGTGAAGAAATATTTCATCATAAAATCTCTATTTAAATAATTTCTTGCTATCTTCATTCCTCTAAACCATAATATGAGTTTCAATCAGCAATTAAACCTAAATACACAAAATAAAAATTGTTAATATCACATTTTACTTAAGGATGAAGATATGCTGACACGAATGATCAATTCGACATTACCTTATGGATATGAATATCTAGGCAACTCTACTCGCCTTGTCATTACACCCTTAACAGATCGCTGCTATCGTACGTTATATGGTGCTTTACATTTGCATCTGGGAGGAGCTCCTGAAGGTCCTGCTGGTACAGGAAAAACTGAAACCACCAAAGATTTAGCAAAAGCAGTGGCTAAGCAGTGTGTTGTATTTAATTGCTCAGATGGATTGGACTATATTGCCTTGGGCAAATTTTTCAAGGTAAATTAATTAATTATTCTTCACCTTTAATAACATGAAATAACTAGATGTGAAGAATTTTTGACACTAATGATTACACTTACCTGTTCATTAGTATGATCCCTAGAATAAGTTGAAATGTGAAACTACCAAAAACATTGGAACTACTTAATCATGTATAATTTCTAAATATGAATTATTCTTGTATAATAACTGAATTCACATTCAGACCATTTACACATTTAACCATATCTGGAAATTATTTGTTATAAATTAATCTATTTTGCAATAAACAATAACGAAACATTTTAATTTGCACATCTTAGAAGTGCAGTCGGTAGAACTCGTTATAGAGCCACCAATAAACTAGTACGTAGGTTTACAAATGTCAGAAGTATTCAAAATAAAGGAAATGAAATAGTATTAGTAGATTATATTCGCCCAAAAATTGTTGGAATAAGTGAGGCATGGTTGGATGCAGATGGAAGGGTATGACATATTTTGTGAAGATTAGAAAGGGTAAAAAGGGAGGTGGAGTTCTATTGATGATAGAGAAAGAGTTATGTCCATACAAGGTAGAGATTCAAGGTGGAAACTAATGGCAATGCTTTTGTGGCAGAATTGTGTGAGAAATAGAGATGAATAGAATGAAATACTTAGTCAGATGTTATAGACCTTGTATTGTGGATGGTAGTGACCATTAAATGTATAATCAAATTAGCCAAGCAAATAAGATAATGGTGATCATTATGGGTGATTTTAATTATGGCAGTATGTATATATTGGAACGAAGAGACAGCAGCTGGGGGCAAAAAAAATGAATTTCTTGATTTTTTAAGGGACAACTATCTTGATGGAAGGGTATGACATATTTTGTGAAGATTAGAAAGGGTAAAAAGGGAGGTGGAGTGCTATTGAGACAGCAGCTGGGGGCAAAAAAAATGAATTTCTTGATTTAAGGGACAACTATTTTGGTCAGTATGTGACAGATGATACACTGGGATAAAGAATCAATCAATCAGTCAATCAATCTAGAAGAGAACATTAGTCAAAAAAATTATATTTCAAACTCCAAAGCTATCAAAAGAACAAACAACAGTGATTCTTCCATATATATATATACATATCAATCAGTCACAGAAAAAAATAGCAAGATTGTTTCTGTAACAAAACTTGAAAATTTCCTTCTACCCAATCAACAAAATCTCGGATGACCTTAAATCTCCTAAACCTCCACATTCACCACTTAAAAATTCAGGTGTCTACAAAATCAATTGCAATTGTGGTAAACAATACAGTAAACAGGCAATCAGGAGAGATATGCTGATCAGAACACTTCAAAGAGATTGAGAATGAAAGAAAGCACAAATCAGGGGTGACAGCACATATAATAGAAACAGAACATCAAGTAGAATAGCAACAAACTAAAATGCTCCACATAGCTTACTATTTTTACTCGGGAACCTCAAAGAAGCAGTTGAAATGATGAAGCATCCTCTACAGCAGGGTTTCTAAAGTTTTTCTACGATGGAACACTTCATAAATCCTGAAATTTTCACGGAACATTTTGGTTATTTTGTAATGAATTAATTAATAATTAGTTGGCAATTTAGCTGATTTTTATTATTAATTAATAATTTGTCATTGATTATTAATTAATAATAATGATCAATTAAACATAAACATCATTAAATTAATAGATTTAGTTTAATCCTTTATCCAAGTGTGAGCAAACAAAGTTTGCACCTGAAAGTATCTTCAGGAATGGGGTAAGGTGATACAACACCAGGGCAATTTGTTGCAAAGGTGGAGCAAGCTACCAACACTCCTGTCTCAGTATCTCCTATAATGCAAAACACATCTCCTTGCGGATATGTCTAATGTTATGCATTAAGGGAAGGGCCACTACCCAGACTAGTTTCGACCTTTATTGAGGTCTCTTCAGTTTTCTGCTGATTTTCATTGACATATCCCATTCTGATTCACCAAAATTTTATAATATTATTATAAGTACTACTAATAATATTATTAGTGCTTATTAATTATATTATATATAAGTAATAATATTATTATTACTGGTGGTGGATGACTCACAATCTGTTGCATCACAAACACCTTCAATAAGAGATTTCTTAATACCAAAATTAAACAAAGCCCCTTGTCTCTCTTCACATTAAAATTTAAATCTGTAGGCCTATTACTTTTGAAAAATCATGGCACTAAGGTTTCAAAACTTTCACCCTACAATATTCAGTATTACTAGATTTGAGAACCATTTACAGACTATCTTGATCTTCAATTTCAGTGGAAAAATTTTGGTTATACTTCCTTGCTGATTGGTCACTGACATTTGCAACACAGATGTTATTTCGTTCAATTTTGAGAATACGCCACCCATTATTGTAATTGGCTTGCAGGAAATTTTTATGATCAGTCATAAACGACGGTATTCTCTTTCCCGATTGTTGAAAGATTTCGATGTGTGAAAATTAATGATAATTCACGAATATTTCCATGTTTAAAAATATGCCGCCTGGTCACTGACATTTTTATCTACACAGGTGTCTTTTCCTTTAGTTTTGAGAACAGAGGATATGGCACCATTGTTATAATCTGCTTGCAGGCAATTTTTATGACCCTCATAAACAGCGGTATTCCCTTTCCCAAATGTTGAAAGGTTTTGATGTGTGAAAATGAACGATACACGATAGGCATTCTGGGTCTGAACTTTTTGACATATTCACGAATATTATTCTTCTCAAAATATTTCTACTATGAAATATTTATTCATGAAAAATGCTTAGAAAACTAAAATGACAAATTCTAGAACTTCTCGCGGAACACCTATTCACCTTCCGCAGAACACAGGGGTTCTCAAACTGTGTTCCGCGGAACACAGTTTGAGAAACCCTGCTCTACAGTGTAACAGAAACCAAGGGATGATTTTACATCAAGTCTGGTCTTCATTAATCCATCACGACACACATTTGTATCTACCAGTAGTGTACTTCAGCCAGCCTAATCGCACTTTCTATTGTTTAAACAAGTTTAAATATTTTTTTTTTACTAGAGATGTTAACTGTTTTTTGCTTGCTTTCCAGTTTTTTTTTTTAGTTTATTCATGTTATTTCATGATGAAGTGAAACAATGCATTTCACGAAATTAGTCAAAATAAAAAAAAAGTTTTCATTTGGCATCTTTGTTTGTGGTTAAATATCACAAACAAAGATGCCAAATGCAATAAAAAAAGTACAAGAGAACACATGTACAAGAGGACTGGCCTAACCTGAACAGAAGTAAATGATAGGCGTGAAGTTGATATGAAGTTTTTGTGTTTTGTTTTTCTTGTATGTATGTGATTCTTAATGATTTCAGGAAGTTTGGGGTACAGCAACTTGTTTTCCATCATGTGGAAGAAGAATATACACTATGACATGCTCTATATCTTGTAAACCTCTTCAGATCAAGTTAGAAATGCAATTTGTTATATATTATTATCATAAGAGTAAGTATGTTGTGTGAAAAGTATGGAGTTTTGTAAATAATGAGATTCTG
The DNA here is from genome assembly GCF_054136105.1 of Typopeltis vanoorti. Taxonomy (NCBI): domain Eukaryota; kingdom Metazoa; phylum Arthropoda; class Arachnida; order Uropygi; family Thelyphonidae; genus Typopeltis; species Typopeltis vanoorti. The sequence goes on along the minus strand of NC_143555.1, from coordinate 119,924,925 downwards.
ATTCTTGAGTGTGTTTGTGTGCATATGACAGTGATATTGTAGTCATATGCTTGAAAAGTGGTGAAGATGTTGGGCTTGATTTGACAAACACACACACATTCTGCTTTCTCCTATAAACTACAACCTTAACTTTGAAATGTGGTTAGCTAGGAGATGACAAAAACAGAAATAGTTCCTGTTTTAAGAAATCACTTTATACCTTTGCACCATAAGAGCAAATTGAAACATTATGAAATTAATGAAGCTCTTCTGTTTTCAGTTACATTCTCTTACTATATCCAAGATAAACAATAAATAACAAATAGAAAAAGGGGAAAAAAATGCTATTACTTGCCTTTGCTTCTCAAAGTAGTAATCAGTCTTCAACATAATCAATCTCAAGTAAGAGTAATAAGTACTACTTTTCACTTATTTAGCAATCAGGAACAAATTTTTAATATACACCCTCTGTCCAAAAAGAAACCGAACTTTTCGAAAATAGAAGAAACTAATGCTGTCACCTGTTGTATCTTTTTGTTGTTGAAAGCGGCAACCTTCCTTAGTGTTGTGTCAACTGTTTATGACATTTGTTTCATTAGAAGGTGAGTTATAATGTGAAGAGTGACAGTGTGTTTTGACGAATGGTCGGAAAATGAGTTTCAAAACAGAGAGCTGCGATTGACTTTTGTGTTAAACTTGGTCAAAGTTTTACCAAAATGCATTAAATGCTTCAAAAAGCATATGGTGATGATGTTTATCCCATACTCAAGTTTACGAGTGGTTTAAGCAATTTCAAATGGTCGTGAGACGCTTGAGGATAACGAAAAGCCAGGCCATCCAAAAACTGGACAAGTTAACATCCAAAAAGTGCCTGATTTCATCAAAGAAAACCCAAAATTGTCTGTGAGATTGATTGAAGATGAATTGGGGATTCCAAAATCAACTGTGCACAACATTTTGACCAAGAATTTGAGCCTTCATAAATTGAATTCGCGATTTGTTCCCCACAAGTAGACCAATGACCAAAAAATGTATCAAATTGAACACTGCAAGAACCTCATTAAAACTACTCATACGTACTCAAACTTCCTTGAAACGATTGTTACTGGTGACGAAACATGGTGCTTTGAGCCCAAAACAAAGCGCCAGAGTGCTGAGTGGAGACCACAGAAGAGGGTGAGGGTGGCATCCGAAAAAAAGTCGCTTGGAGAAGTCAAAAGTAAAGACAATGCTGATTTGACTAAATTTAACACACATGAACCACAGTAGTAAGTTTTTTATTACGTAAATATTTCACAGACTAAATCTAAACTGCAATGATGTTCTTGCCATCCATTAAGTATGAGAAATTGCCATACAAAATTGTGTAAAAATAACTTAACTGTAATTTAATTTTAATTTAATTTAATTAATTTAATTCAATTTTATCTAATTTAAGTTCAGGCCGCAACGCGCCACTGCACGTAATTTGGATTCCATTGTACGTACGCGCCCTATCCTTTATGTCATTCCTAGTATTGTTCTACTGTACTGATGATGTCCTAAGATACCTAGAACGAAATATTTACATAATAAAAACCCTACTACTGTGGTTCGCGTGTGTTAAATTTAATCATGAATTTTCCACAGGTTTCTCTGTATAATCGAATGCTGATTTGTTTCTTTGATTCCAAAGGCATTATCCAGAAAGAATTCATTCCACCTGGCCAAACGGTCAATGGTAAGTTTTATCTCGAAGTTTTGAAGCGATTGATAGCGAGAATTCATACAGCATGAATATCGTGACGACTGACCGTTTGTTGAAACATACCTTCACTCTTGGCACTATAACTTGGCTTCTAATGAAACAAATGTCATAAACAGTTGACACAACACTAATGAAGATTGCTGCTTTCGACAACAAAAAGATACAATAGGCGGTGCCAGTAGTTTCTTCTATTTTCGAAAAGTTGGGTTTCTATTTGGACAGAGAGTGTACAGGAGGTAGTGCAAAATCATGATGAAATGCGTGCGTGTGTGTGTGTGTGTGTGTGTGCACGTAGAAGATCCTAAAAAGCACAAAAAAAAAGTACAAGAGAAGCTTGCAAAACATATAATACAAGAGCTCTCTCTCTCTCTGTATGCATGTGTGTGTGTGTGTCCAGTCAGGATGAAAGAGGTTTATATTTTTCTTGAACAGGTGGAAGTTCTCTTGGACACAATTATTCCAAGAAACATATGCAGATGGAATGTAACATGAGAAATTGTCTTGATAAGATTGAAGCTGAACTTCATTTCTTTGTTCACTGGCAGTTGCTCAAGATTTTACATGTTTAAAGGAAAGCAGAAGAATGGTGGTAGCCAGTTGGGTGATACTGTACCTATGAAAATGCTTATAGCAGAAACACTGTCTAAAAGAAAATGACTGGAGGAATCTGTGAGAGTGAGGATGGGTAAGAAAGACCATCATTTATCATTTAAGCAAAATTTCAGTGGAAGTTTTTGGTGCATCATCCTATATGTCAGAACAGTATTTTAAGATTGGATGCATTTGGCCAGTTTGTTTGAATGGAAGAGGATCATTTTATATATAAGGTGCAAATGCTATAGATGCAATGCATGTGTGCCAGGAAAGGTAGATATAGTACAAGAAGAGAAATCTGATTATTATTGTTATCCTTATTGTTGTTCTCTTTTGTTGTTCTCTGTTATCCTTATTGTTATCCTTATCCTTATTATTATTGTTATTATTGTTATCCTTACATGATACCTCCAAAGAGTCATCGAGACAAGGTACTCTAACTCTGACTGGAGATCTGAATATTGTTAAAAGTAAGGAACATGATAGGAGTATATACTAGATACTAACATTTTAAAAAGTAGTAACTGCTTTTGTAAACTATTTTAGAATTCAAACAAAGTTTTTTTAATCTTTTCAGTTGATTCTGATTTAATTCATCTCAGAAGCAAGTGAGGTTTTATTCTTGAGACTTACTGATCTGAAAATAGATAGTTGACAGATTTAAGTTTGCAAAGAGCTGTTGCATATGCTTTGATTGGAATGAGTCCACTTCCTTATCTTACACCTGCATGGAGTAGTAATAGTAATAACATCCTATGTATTCATTCTTATAAGTTACTTTAATTATCTAAATTAATCAATTTCTTACATTCTAGTACTCACATTACTTTTCAGATTTAATATTTAAAGAATTAATCTTTACATATATTAAAACTCTACTCAATTGTATGTTTAAATAGGGTTTGGCATCATGTGGTGCTTGGTCTTGCTTTGATGAATTTAATCGGATTGACTTGGAGGTGCTTTCTGTAGTTGCTCAACAGATACTAACTATTCAACGTGGCATCAATGCTGGTGCTAAAATGTTATTGTTTGAAGGTACTGAAATTAAACTTGATCCTACTTGCTCTGTGTTTATAACCATGAATCCTGGTTATGCAGGACGATCAGAGCTTCCTGACAATCTTAAGGTAAGGTGTTTTGACTGCATTAACATATTTCATATATAAAGCTTGAGTGTGTCCATCCATCAATGTAAAGTATTATTATTATGTGGGATCCTCTACAGGGACCACTGAGTGTGAGGGAGAGACCCTTTTAGATCATACAATGCTTAAATAACTATCATCTCTCTCTTTCTCTCTCTCCTTGAACACATTCACCAAAGATTCACTTGAAATAGCATTGTAGTTCATTCCACACACACATGCACACATCATGAGAAGAACATGGACCATTCAGGTTCGCTAACTACACTCTTACCAAGTTTTTAGAGTGATTTATTCCCCCCAACACACACACACACACACACACACACACACACACACCCTCCTTTGAGCAGCTAAATAGCAAATGGTTTTAATGAGACCTTTATTAATAAATACACTCAGTGGTTATTGTAAGATTCCTGTTATATTCTTATGTTATTATTCTAAATTAAAGATACCAAGAAATTATATACTTGATTTAATCCTTTATCCAAGTGTAAGCAAACAAAGTTTGCTTCTCAAGTATTTTCAGGACCAGGGCAACTAGTATATAGAAGCTAACGACTTCACATCACTTGCCTTAGCATCTCATAATGATGGGATGCTAAGGCAAGTGATGTGAACTAGTATATAGTGAACAAGTGATGAACAAGTGATGGCAACTAGTATATAGAAGCTAACGACTTCACATCACTTGCCTTAGCATCCCATAATGCAATGCACATATCCTTGCAGACATATATAATGTTATGCATTATGGGAAGGATCACTACCCACACCAATTTTTACCTTATTGAGGTCTCATCAGTGGGAGCCAGATCCAGAAGTGATACCAAGGTTGAAGTAATCCAGAAGTCATATTTTCATATATGTATAAAAATATGAAAATATTTCCATATATGTCTGGGTAGTGACCCTTCCCATAATTCATAACATTATATATGTCTGCAAGGATATGTGCTTTGCATTATGGGATGCTAAGGCAAGTGATGTGAAGTCGTTAGCTTCTATATACTAGTTGCCCCAGTACTGAAAATACTTGAGAAGCAAACTTTGTTTGCTTACACTTGGATAAAGGATTAAACCAAGTATATAATTTCTTGGTATCTTTAATTTATAATATAACCAAATGTTGTTATTATGATTATTATTATTTTCTCAGATATTTCTGTGGAGTCAAAAGACTCATTGTAGAAGATCCATACTAACCAATATGTTTTACATTTTATTCATATTATTGACCATTATTCACACAATACCTGTCACTTCTCCTTGAATTCTTTCACTGACAAAGCACTCAAACCGCTTCTGACAACTCATTCCACCCATTCACCACTCTCCAAGTAAAGAATGTATTCCTCATATATCCTTAATAACCATATATTTAAATAATTTCTAGGAATGATACTTTCTTTTTTATATATGGTTAAAAAAAAAAGTCTTCTCTGTCAATCATGTGAAAGTGTTCTAATGACATATTTTTAATATATCCTCCATTTTTTTTTTTTTACTATAAGCTAGTCTTTGTAATCCACTGACTTTCAATTTGTCCACATAGGAATCATTCCATATTCCAGTCACAATCTTATTCACTTGTCACTGGATCCTCTCCATTACTTCCTCATCTACAAGGTATCCAGGTGACCAGAGCCATGCCCAATGATCTTGTAGATGTAACTATAATAAAGTCTTATAAAGAGGAATAATAACCTTCCTATCTCTGCTTGTAAATATGTTCTTCAACATTCAAATAGTTTGATGAGTTTTGGCCACTTTTGCAACATGTGCTCTAAACTTTGGTTATCCCCCCCCTCCCCCAAATCACATTCTCAAATCCCTGGTTTCATCAGTTTCTTGTAATCCTAATCCATCAATTTATTAATCCTATGCCATCAGTGTATGATCTCTTCTTACTAAAATGCATTTTCTTACATTTTTTCACATTAAACTGATAGCCATTATCCTTTGCCCATACTGCCAGCCTATGCAAGTCATACTGACAGTATTTATATAATTTTTATTGACTATTGCTCATTCCAGTTTTGCATTATCAGTAAACAAAGGGTTGTTTCTCCTGAAATCATTTCCTGTGTCATTGATTTACAAATATAAATAGTAGTGGTCCAAGTGCAGAGCTGTGATACACCACTAGTCACTTGTCTTCTCTTGTATTAATTTCCTCCATATGATATTCTTTGACGTCTATCTCCATCAGCTACTCTCTTGTCTGTACCATTATCTTCATGTCCAAGCTCATTTTTTGTTGCTTGAATTTATGTAACAGAGTTGCATGCAGTATCCTGTCAAACACACTTTGCAAACTCCAGCAGTATCACTATGTAGCTATTTCTGTTATGTAGCTCAATTGTCATTTTACTATAAAAAGTGACAATTGAGCAATTATCTCACTTTTCCCAAACCATGCTGTCCAACAAATCCTGCACTCTTTAACACTGACTTACCTTAATTGCATGCTGTCTGAAGTAATTATCTCTTAGCAGCTGTATAAGTTCTATTTGTATAAAAAATGTTTAGGGGGGGCCGTTACTGTTTAACTTGTATATTAATGATATTGGTGAAGATTTGGATGGAGATATGCAGTTGTTTGCAGACAATACAAAGTTGAGACGAACCATGAAGAGTAGTGAAGATGTTGTGGTCTTACAAGAAGACTTGAATAAATTGAGTGATTGGGCACGGAAATGGAGATGTGAGTTCAATGTTGAAAAATGTAAGGTTTAAAATTTGGAAAACAAAGATGGGATGCAGAATTTATGCTTTGTGAGGATATGTTGTTGGAGGTAATAAGAGATCTGGGGATGATAGTGGATAAGGATCTGAAATTTAGGGGACACATAGCCAAAATTCTGAAGACAACACAAGGGCTTCTGGAAATGATGTGTAGGACACTGATGTGTAGAAGTAGGGAGATTCTTGTTCCATTGTAAAAGGCTTTGATTAGGCCACACACGGACTCTTGTGCCCAGATTTGGTCACCTGGTTTTCAGAAGGATGAGTTTTCAGAAGGATGAAAAGATGTTGGAAAAGGTCCAGAGATGACTGACTAAGATAGTTTCTGACCTCTGGAATGTCGAGTATGAGGAAAGATTGAGAAGATATAATTTGCAGGAGGAAGAGGGGAGATATGATAGAGACCTACAAGTTGGTAAGGGGTTGTTATTGGATCAATGCTGGAGAAGTTCTACAGAAAATAGTGGGAGATCGGGAAAGAACCAGAAGTCATCCCTGGAAACTGTATAAAGAGGGTGTGAGTAGGGGAGTGAGAGGCAGGTTTTTTTCATGCAGAGTTGCAAATGATTGGAATGCCTTGCCTCAGAGTGTGGTGTCTGCAAGTTGTTTGAGTGTGTTTAAGACATGGTATGATGAGCTGTGTGTGTGTGATAAAAGGACAAAAGGATCTCCCAGATGAGTGTTTGACTCCATGAGGTCTTGGGGTAATAATAATAATAATATTTCATGTTAGAGGCGTAATGGAGTGAAACAGCACTGAGAAAGGATTAAAAATACCACTTAATGGTCCCAGTGTTTCATCTCATACACTAAAACAACCTCAGGGAGAACAATATCAGATGTAACCCACATGCATGTGCACACACACACACACATACACAACATAAAAAATAAAAGTGAAACACCGGAATGAAAGACCCGAGTTCTAGCTAGTTGGGGTGCCCTCTCTGGGCACTTGTTGATGGCCTAGGATGTAAGCAGGGATCTCAAAGTATGCTTGTTTCCCATATTTTGGGAAGTTTAATACAACCATATTTATTCAAATGAGGTTGATTTCTGAGAGCAGTTGCATATTCCAAAAATAGTCTTTCTCTTCTAAATTTACTGTGATGGAGCATCATAGTGATCTTTTTTTAAAATTAGACTCCAGGATGTGCTAATGGGAGGAGAGGATCCTTAGAGGAGTTGAATATGGTTTTAAGTTTAGTGGGTGGTTTAAAGGTGGCATTGAGGTTATAACGTTGTAGGATTCTGTTGATTTTTTCTGATAACCCTTTAATGTATGGGATGGCTATGGTTTTGCTGTAATCTAGATTCGTTTTTGTTGTTGTTGTTTTATGGAGTATTTTATTAATAGTGTTTTTGTTATAGCCATTATTTATGAATGTGTCGCTGATGATTTTTAGTTCTTGTTTCAGGGCTTGCTGGTTAGAGCAAATTGTTGTAGCTCTGTTTTTAAGGGTGTTGATGACTCCATATTTTTGTGCTGGGTGGTGGTATGAATTAGCATGTATGTATTGGCCAGTGTGTGTGTCAGTTTTCAGTAGACCATGAAGGATAGACTGCCTGAAGGAAGACGTGTGACTAGTGTGTCTAGGAACGGGAGTGAATTTTGGTTTTCGATTTCAATGGTTCCTAGACACACTAGTCACACGTCTTCCTTCAGGCAGTCTATCGTATATATATATATATATATATATATAATATTGAAAAAAAAAAAAAATCTTATATATATATATATATATATATAAGATTTTTTTTTTTTTTTTTCACCAGAGGTCAGGCCAACAATTGTTGTAGCGGTTGGTCAGTGTCTTTAACAAACCAGTTTGATTGTAGTGTAGCTTGTTACTGTGTATAGTTGTATGCTCCAGAAGATGACTTTGACATAAAGGTCGAAACGTCGAATGTAGATTTTAGTTATATTAAACTAAAGTTTTTATTCAAACACAGTAGTTGTCTGCATAATTTTCAAAAATGCATTCAGATCACTGTGTAAGCTTAAAAGAAAGGAAACTTTCTCAGTCCTATTTCACTCCACATAGCTCTAATATGAGTTTCTCCCAGCACTTAAGTCTTAAAACAAAGTTCCATTTCCTTCTCTCCCTGTTACTGTTCTTCATTGTTGTCTATGTTCCTGTAGTTGCCATCTCCCATAATAAATACTCACTGTGCACTTGTTATAATTATTTGCTGTTGTGTACCATTTACATTCTCTCTCTCTCTCTCTCTCCATCTCTGTTTTGCACCCCTAGCCTACTATAGCAGCATACAGCTATAAATTTTGTCTTTTTATCCTTTGTCTCACATTAGATGGACCCATATGTATTGCTTTTACATTCGTGTCCTTCTGATCTATTTCAATTCTTTCCATCTCTTTCCCTGTCCTGTGTCTTCTCTGAATATATTATACTGATCACATTCTATCCATATGACTTTATTCTTCTTCTATCCCTATCATCCTCTGTCAACCAACCTTTACTAATGCCTATGACCTCTGGCTAAGTTGAAATAATCAGTGCCAAAAAACATCTCTCTCTCTCTCTCTCTCTCTTATTCTGAATGCTCTAGCATTAATGTGCATAAACTGTAATATTTTTTCACCCAACCTTCCTCACACCTTGCGATGACTATTCCACTCAGTTTCAGATCTGAGCAGCTTCATTCAGCAATATTTAATTATTCTTTCACTCACTTATCTCAAGGATGCATGCTTATACACACACACACATTCTTGCCTTTTCCTCCCACCCCCACCAAAACCCCTTCTAGTTTCCCTGACTTTGCACACTTTCTATAGACACCTACAACTGAAACCAATGAAATACAGACCATAGTCTTTTCATCCATCTAGCTCACTTTACATATCCACAAGCTTCATACCCTTCCAGTCTTGCACAAACATATGGATTTACTCATTTGCAATCATGATCCTTCTCAGTTTGCCTTTATCATACCATAGCAACAGTTTCACAAGCTTTACTCTCTCTCTCTCTCTCACTCTTTTCATTTGCCTGTGCTAGCAACTTATATCTTCTCTCATACTACATTTGTCACCTGCTGGTCTTTTTTTAACTGTGGTACTTGCGAATGTAATCACCTATTTCACTATTCTGTTTCAGTTTTATACTGAAATGCCTCTGAAACATGGGCAAAAATTTTATACCAATAAATGATTAATTTTCGCAGAAGTTGTCCATATTAATTTAGCTATATCTTTTCCTCTGGTAAATCTCACACCAACTTGCATGTGCCTATCCTATCGCCTTTCTTTCACCTGTTTGTCAGACTTTGAAGATTACATTTCTGTGGTCTCTCTCTTCATATTTACAATTGCATAGGCCAGTTATTACTCGATAACCTACTCACTGCTGGATTTTTTTGCTGTTTTCTCCATCTCAGAACCAAAATGATCCTATTTGAGCACAGCAATTTGATCTTTTCAAAGAATTTGAAAGTGTAAGATAAGCTCTTTCATTAAATTCATTCTTTATTGACTGATTGCAACAAATTCCTTTAATATAATACTATGCTATAATTCAGTTACTATAAATTTGCTTTTGTAGCTCATTTGGTATATGACATTAATTTTTTACTGTGGAAATTGCAGATTTTCATTCCTAATAAAGCCTAGGCATTTCCATCACCCTTCTCTGGATAAGTTAATATAGCTACTGTAATAAGGTTATTTTTTAATTTAATTTTTAAATACTCTGCCTATAATGTCTGTCAAAGTATAGCTTATGCTTTGCAACATTGAACTAATTTGAACAGACTATCTCCAGTCACCAATAGAGTTGTTCTGTTCAAGTCAGCCTGAAGGGATTCTTTATATAATATCCTTTTTCACCTTCTCCAACTTTGGCAGTCTGAATATTGATGTGGCAACTAGGTGGTGACTTTTAAACATTGGTTGCTCTGTAGGCTGTGATATGATATGATAAGATATGTGTGATGATATTGTCCAATTAATAGATTGAGTGTTACTGTGATATATCAGTGTGGAATGCAGTGTTTCATTAAATTTTTTAAGCAGTGTCACTGTGAATTAGTTTTTCAGAGGCATAGAGTTTGTTTGATAATAATGTTATAACGACATTGAAAAATAGAGTGAAATGAATATGGTAACATGGTGAGTGGAGTTGGCAGCAAACAAGTTTATGTGACTGACAATAATATAGTGAGAGTGAATTAAAGCAAAAAATGACACAACATTTGAAAGCTGAGTTGGTGAAGATGAGGCAAGAATTGAAGCAGATGCAGAGTGAAATGAGGAAAGTTGATATGTATGAAAGAGTGAAGAAGATTGAAAAGAATGATGTTAATATGAAAGAGGTAACAAATAACTCACGAGTGACATTGTATGGCAATTTGATTATTAGAGGCATGGTACATGAGAAGATGCATGAGGTTTGTTTTCCAGTAGGTAAAATGAATAGAGAGAGAGGTGTAGGATATGAAGAGTAAGTTGAGAAAAAGAGTTGGTAGTGGTAGTAGCAACAAATGACTTGATGAGGAACAAGGAAAATTTAAGATTGAATATCAGGAGATTGTCAAGGACAAAAAATAATAATGTGTTAGTAAAGGTAGGCAGAGTGTTGCCCAGGTATGACAGTGACAAGATGCGGCAGAGAGCAAGAATTATGAATGATATGTTACCAGAAATGAGTTAAAAGAAAGGAGTGCAGTTTATCAATGTGTGGAATATGTTTAAAGAAAGAATTGAACTATATAAGAGTGATGGACTGCATCTGAATGGTTGTTGTGAGTCATTTGAAGAGACTGCTGCTGCTGCTGGAAACGAGAGTAATGAGTGCAGAGAATGAATTTTTGCAATAAGAAGTGAGCAGAAGATTAAGGAAAAAGGAATTGAAATGTACTTATGAATATAGAAGTGGGTAGTATGAGTATCGAGAATGAGAGAACATTCTCTCATACAGGCATGCAAGACAAACAGGGAAATGAGGAGACTTAGGGTGATCAGCGGAACAGCATGAGAAAGGTTGATGCTCAAAGAGGAAGTGACTGTGTGTGTGTGGGGGGGGATGTAGACAAGAAGGAATGGGATGGCCTGGGATACAGGAAGAGCATTTGAGTTTGAAGAAGGTACTGGGATGGGTAAGAAGATTAACAGATGACTTGAAGAAGGTATGGAAAAGTCACATTTAATAATTGTATCAATGAAACTTGTTATAGATCCAAGAATGAGATATAATGTTTGTACATGAATGCTAGAAGTACCAGAAACAAAGGAAATGAAAGGGATGCATTGATTGAATTCATTCACCCCAAAATTGTTGGATTAAGTGAGTCATAGTTAGATGAGAATGACATCCTGACAGGAATAGAGATGGAAGGGTATGATGCTTTTCATGAAGATAAAAGAGTAAAAAAGGATGTGGAGAACTGTTGATCAGAAAAGGAGTCCATACAATCATTGTGAAGAATTTATAAAAACAAAGAGCACACGTGTTGGAGTAATCACTTTACTTATAATTATGAAAATAAAACTCGATGTTTTGACCTCTGTATCAATGTCATCATCAGGAAAATATACATATGCGTAGAACACAAGCTGCATGACACTACTCAAACATAGATTTATCTTACAAAAGTAGATTTATCTAATTTTTTTGTAGCATCATATAGCTTGTGTTCTGTGCATGTGTATGTTTTCTTGATGATGACCTCAATACAGAGGTTGACATGTAGAGTAATTGGTCCAACACATGTTATTTTGTCTCCATAAATTCTTAAAAATGAATGCTGACCATTATATAACCTTAAAAGAGAGAATATGACCATATCCATACAAGTTAGAGATGTAACGAGGGAATAGTGGTAGTGGGTTCGTGGCAGTGTGATGTGAGATAAAGGTGAATAGAATGAATACTTAGTCAGCCCTAGTAATGTGGTGGTGGTGGTAGGGGGGGGGGGGAATAGTGACCAGGAAATGTATAAGCAGATTAGCCAAGCAAATAGGAAAAGTGTGATTCTGATGGGCGATTTTAATTATGACAAATATAGATTGGGATGACGAGACAGCAACTGGAAGTAAAGAAAATTAATTTCTCGAGTTTTTTGGTATACTACCTCTGACTGCATGTAACAGAGGACAAATGAGTATTAACGGTCTTGGATTTTATCATCTCATCAGAGGATATCATTATAAATCAGGTGTCAAATCTCTCTCCAGTTGGTGAGAGTGAATATGAAGTGATTTCCTCGGTGGTTGCCAGCCATGTGAGGACTTCTGTGAGAAAAAAGGTTATATGTGGAATTACAAGGTTTGTAATTAGAGAAGCAGCATGGAATGAGGAGTTATGCAAAAATGAGATGACTGTTACTTGGGTGCTATTCAAAACCTATATAGTAGAAGCAATGTCTAAATGTATTCCAAGGGTCAGAAGGTTAAACAAGTTAGGGATCAAATGGATGATGAAATTAAGCATGCAATACAGAGAAAAAGGGCATTATGGAGACAGCATAAGATGAGTGGTAATAATGAATTTCATGAGGAATACAAAGAACAGGCAAGAAGGGTGATATTTGGCAAGGATGGCAAAAGTGAAGTATGAGCAATAGTTAGCTAAACCAAAAATTAAGCCAAAAATAATCCTAGGGAGTTCTTTTGATATGTAGCCAGCCAAAAAAAAAAAAAAAAATTATTATGGAAGGATGACATTGATTCGAGAAAATGGGATAAGAACAACTGCTGCAGAAGATATAGTGGAGATACTTAATGAGCAGTTCATAAAGGTCTTTTATCCTTGTTAATGTGACATCATGAGTTTGAGAGCAGTGAAAGAGGAGGAGATACTGGCTGTGTCAAATTAGAGCGATTGGGGTTTGGTATTAGACTAGTGTATTGGATTGGAGATTGGCTATCTGATAGGTATCAGGAAGAAGTACATGAGGAATTAAGCAAACTCGATATTAATAAGGCTGTGAGACTTGATGATATATCACTGCATATTTTGAAAGAATGTACCAGGGAGTTGATGTCTGCCTTGACATATTTGATTATTATGAGTCTTACATTGGGTCAAGTTCCAAAGGAGTGGAAGGGAGGCAAGATTGTACCACTTCATAAAGCAGGTGACAGAAGTCAAGCATTAAATTATAGGCTAATCTGTGTGTCAGGTGTTGTGGTTAAAATGTTGGAAAGACTGGTGAGAATCAGTATCCAGAAGGTTGACAACAGTGGTATTATCATTGATGGATAGCATGAATTTGCTAAAGGGAGGTCAGTTTTAGTAATTTACTTACTTACTTACTACAATAACGTGGCAAGTACATTGCCCAAGGGAGATGGATGCACAGTAGTATACTTAGATTTTGCAAAGGCTTTTGATAGATTGATAAACTGATAGTCAAATTAGAGCGATTGGGGTTGGGTATTAGACTAGTGCATTGGATTGGAGATTGGCAATCTGATAGGTATCAGCAAATTGTGTATGGGGGAGCAATATCCCAGAAGAGGAAAGTTGCTAGTGATATGCCTCAGGGGTATGTTTTAGGACCATTGCTGTTTAACCTGTATGTTAATGACATTGAAGAATATTTGGATGGGGATATTCAGTTGTTTTCAGATGATGCAAAGTTGGGATGAACTATGAGTTCTGGAGCAGATGTTATGGTCTAATGAGAATACTTGAATAGACAGAGTGAATAGGCACCAGAGGGCATTGGAGTGGGGATGCTAGTTCATTGTTGCAAAATGTGTGGTTTTAAAATTTGGAAAACAAAGATAGGATGTAGAATTAGTCTTGGTCGGGATATATTGTTGGAGGTGGAGGAAATAAGGGATCATGGAGTGATGGTGGATAAGCATGTAAAATTTAGAGGACACATTGCGAAAACTCTGAGGACAATACAACCAATTCTGGTAATATTGCAGAAGACTGATTTCTAGTAGGAAGGAGATTCTCGTTCCTTTGTGTATGGCCTTGATTTGGCTGCACATGGCCTAATCAATGGGTAAAGGCAATTGACTAAGGTACTTTCTGGCAATTTAGAGAGTCTAGTGAATTGAAGGAAGAGTGGTGATATGATAAAGACATACAAGTTGGTAAGGGTTTGTTATAAAATTAATGTGGATGAGATTTTTCAGAGAATAATGGGAGGTTTGGGGAGAACAAGTGTGGCTATCCCTGAAAGCTCTACAAAGAGGGAACGAGAAGCAAGCTTTTTGCATGAAGAGTTGCAAATGATTGGAATGCATTGCCTGAGAGTTTGTTTCCACAGAGATTTTGAATGTATTTATAGCAGAGTATGATAAGCTGTGTGTATGACAAAAAGACTTCCCATTGATGAGTTCTTGACTCCATGGGGTTTTGGGATAATGATCATGATATAGTATCTGACTATAGTCTTTTTTGTTAGGGGAACTGTCAATGTCACACAGTGGACTGTACACATGATGGGTTCTCTATGCATGGACAGTATACCTGTGAATAAATATCTCTCTAATAATACCAAAAATGATTAAAAACAACATTACTCTAACCCCAAAAGAACATCTAAAACTACAACCAGAGTATAAAAAGTAATAAAACCAAAACAGAAAAAAATTGAGATCACTATCTACTTAACCATCATTTATGGTCTCAACAACAATATAAATGACCTGCATCACCACATATAGACATGGCATGCCAGTGTTTTGTTTTGTTTTAACTAAAGTCATCTGGCATCCTCAATCACTACTGTCAACCTCAACTTTCTAAAGTATTCTCTATATATTTCCATTCACCACAGTTGTGAATCTGTGCAAATGTTAAATCTGATATGCTATGTCAGAAAATGTCAAATTTTGAATCCTCTCTGTTTGATCTGCTCTTGTTTAGAATCTCCTTGTGCCACTTAATTTCCTTTTTTGTCTTTATTGCTCTCCATATTCTGATATTTGTCTATCAATCTGAATCATTTATAGTCTTGTTCCCTCAAAAGTGATATTGACTTCCTTCCTTGGAAACTTTGCTATCAACAACTCAGACTGACTTCCTCCTTTGGTTCTACCAGTCAAGCCATAAAAGATATTCACAGAGATACTTGCTATCAGTCACACTCTTTCACAAATTATCCATCTACTACATCAATCATTTTTTAAACCAGTTTTCTTTATAAATATCAGCTGTCCTCTTGCTAACTCAGACTATACATTATCATTAAGACAATTAAAATTTAATCAAATTAAATTTAAGTTTAAATTAATTGCATTAATTAAAAGTTTAAAAGTCATTACAAATTACATTAAAAATTACATTTTTAATGTCAATTAAACTTTTGTTTCAGTTTAATAATATATATATTTGATTAAAGTTAGAAGGCATAACACTGGAATAAGTTGATAACATTTATTTATTTAGTAACATGATGTTTCATCCCAAAATTGGATGAAACTGGGAAAAAACGTCTTGTTACTAAATAAATAAATGCTATCAACTTATTCTGGTGTTCTGCCTTATAAATTCTAATCAAATATTCATGAACCGGCAAAGCTTACGTACAGTCTGACACACAGAATCTACCAATAATTGTCTGGACCCCCCCCCTGTTATTTGAAGTTATGGAACATTTTGTTAATAACATAAAAACTGGTGTACAGATAGTAGGAAGCAGTTTTTCATCATAATAGTTAAATACAGGTAGTAGGGCAACACGACATGAACTCAGTGACTGAGAGAGGTGTCATCAGGGGCTGTCACATTGGTGGCATGTCCATACATGCCATTGCCGCTCAACTGGAGCATCCAAAATTAACAGTTGACAATGTGATCAAAAATGGAGATGTTCTGGCATCATTAGTGCTGGAAAATACCCAAGGCAGCTGCTGAAAATGACTGACAGGGACAGAGGGTGTTAAAAATGGGTGGCATGCAAAACTGGCTACAATTGGCACAGCCCATTCATGATGAGTTCCAGAGCACCAGTAACACCATGGTGAGCACTAATACTGTACGAAAAGAACTCCATTTACTGGGTTTCCACGGAAGAGCAGCAACACACAAGCTGAACATCATAACAATGAACAAGGCAGCTTGTCTGGCCTAGTGCAAAGAATGTGCGAACTGGACAATTGACCAATGGAAAACAGTACTGTGGAACGATGAATCAAGGTTCACCTGTTTCCAGTGTGATGGCAGGGTGTGGAAGCAGCCTGGTGAACGCTTATTACTACAGTGTGTTGTACCCACAGTAAAGTTTGGTGGTGGAGGCGTAATGGTGTGGGTTGCATTCATCTGGGTTGGAGTGGGACCACTGGTCATTGTCCATGGTTCCATGAAGGCAACTCATGATGTGGATAATCAGGTACTGCCTACACCATGGAGTTTTTATGGAATGGACCTGTGTTACTATTAAGATGACAATTTATTAAGATGACAATATTCCATAATAGCTTCAAAGTTGCAGCTATTATGGAATGGTATAAAGAGATGGGTATTAAACTTCCCTGGCCTGTGCAGAGTCCTGACCTCAACTCCATCTAACACCTGTGAGCCGAGTTGGAGTAGCAGTTGAGGTCCAGAGCAGCACATCCTTGATCTGTCACTGAACTCAATACTGGTTTGATGGAGAAATGGAGGCAAATTCCATATGATGTCTGATAACTGCTGCACATTGATGAAAGCCTCCCTCAAAGGTCAGGAGAAGATCAAAGCCAGAGGTGGATATACCTGATATTATAGTTTGCCTGCTGATATCAATTGTAAATTGCTAAAGTGTCCAGACAATTATTGGTAGATTGTGTATATGTATGTTTTTCATTTTCTTTGATGAACAGAGCTTATCCTAGAGGTAGTGCAACACCAGGGAACTGTTGGGGCCATATCAGATATTAAGCTGATGAGAACATATACTACACTCTTATCTTAGCTGTTAAAAAACCTAGAAGCAAAAATTGAAGTATCTGTTCTTATCAGTTTAATATCTGATACAGGTCACAAGATATTAAACAGATATTTGGAAGGCAGTGAAATGCTTGGGCTTGCTCTTCCATTACTGTGAGTTGCCTTGTATTGTACAATTTCTGTGCCCTCAGGGTATTGCTTCTTGGCCTTGTATATATATTTGTGAGTTGGGTCAATATGTTAAATATATTTTTATCATCATCATTATCAGCCATTGTTGATCCACTGCTAGATAAAGGCCTTTCCAAGATTATTCCAAAACTGTCTGTCCATGTCTCTCCCTTCCCATGTCACTCCTGCAAATTTGACGATCTCATCAATCTGCTGTGATTTAGGTCAGTGTTGCGGTCGTTTTTTCCTCTTGTGGAATCCAATCCAGTACTTCTTTTATCCATTGTTGATCTTGTCCTCAAGCAATATGCCCAGCCCATTGCCACTTCAAATGTTTCACTCTTCCTATGATGTCAGAGACTTTAGTTTGGTTTCTTATCCACATATTCCTTTTGTGATCCAGTCTTGTGATACCAAGCATTCTTCTTTCCATTCTAAATTGTGTTGTTCTTAATTTCTTAATTTTTATCATAGACCACAGTAAGAAAATTTTGAAAAACACTGGCCTGTGTCATGATGGATGGATTCCTTTCTTCAGATTTCTCTACCTATGCAGGAGTTCCCTAGGTCCTCTACTTTCACATACTTAGAATTTAGCTAATGACAGCACTCACCATTCCTCTTTTCATTTGACAAATCTTACAGTGCTTATATATCACAAGCAAGATCTTTCATAAGAAATGATTAAATGTTGATCTCCTTGTTATATTGTAGTGGTGCAAGGACAGCCTTGTCAACTTCACTGCTACCAAAACAAAATTCTGTCTTCGTAGGAGTGGTTCATGGTATAAACCTCAACAGATGATAAAAATAAATAATTTATTAACTTGCTAATATTTCACTCGCTCCACCTAGTATCTTCAAGGCATATAACAACCTCCCATGTGGAATTTTGTCAAATGTCTTGTCAAATGGATATTATTATTATGTGACACCTACAGGGAATCCAAAGACTCATTGAGAGAGGGCACCTGCCCTACAACTCTCCATCTCCCCAACTCAGTCCACCAACTACAACTAACCGCAACTACACCATCAGCATCTACTTCCCCATCACCACCACCACTAGTATTTTCACAGACAAGTACAAACATCCATGCCCAATGTGGGATTCAAACCTGCAGCCTTTTGGCTGGAGAGCAGATACGCTAACTACTTGGCCAACCAGGCTGGCATATCATAGATGATCGTGGAAATCAGCACCTTCATACAGTTTCTGAATACCTGTTAGTCTTCATTCTTCTATTTGTGTCACAAGAGTATTTTGCATATTAACACGTTTGCTGCCAACTATGAGTATACTTGTAGTTCATATATGAGCTACACAAGCCAGCTACGAGTATACTCGCATCACGCTTTCCGCCGGCAACGAGATTACCGTACTGACCTTGAAGAATTGAAAATGCTTGGCTTGTGGAGCTAGCAGCAAAACTGTGTATAGTCATAGATGGTATATGCTCTGCACACAAGCCAACTACGAGTATACTCGTATGATGCTTACTGCTGGAAACGAGATTACCTTACTGACCTTGAAGAAGTGAAATTGCTCGGTGTACGGGAACAGACTATGCTGAAGTAGTGTGGCAGCGAATGTGTTAATCCCTTTGAGTTTGTATAACAACGTCCTATGTGGAATCTTGTCAAATGCTTGGGAAAATCCAAAAGTATCATGGTATATCCATTTCCTTATACTTAACTCTGCTCAATTTATTATAGAAATGTGAACAGATTTGTTAAAACGATATCTACCCCTTATCATGCTGCTTTTATAGGAGATTGAAGTACTATCTTCCTGGGGATGCTGCTGTTTACCACCCTCTCCAGTGCCTTAATATAAACTCGAGAGATACTAAGTGGTCTGATTGGCTGCATCAGTCCTAATTCCAAACTTGTACAAATCTTGCCCTCATTCCACTCCTTAATAATTGTACTCGTTCTGAAACTTGTTGAATAGCAAAATCAAGGACATTGCTAATTATGTTCCATATTTCTCAACAGATATTCTATTTGAAATAAGATTCTAAGTTCTGTGGTACTGCTTGAACACATCCACAAGTAATGTGAGTCATTATCTCATTTGATGAATGGCATACAAATATCATAGTAATAATTGAAAACATCAAAGATATGTCATGCTCAGGGCTGGATTAAGCCAGCTAGATGTCCCTTGGTGGTAAAATTTAAAGGACCCCTAAAACAAAGTGTTTTTATATGTGTTTATATTAATATTTATTAATATTTTTTGGCCTGCTTGGCTGAGTGGTTAGCGTATCTGCTCTCCAGACAAAAGACTGTGGGATCGAATCCCACCATGGGCATGAATGTTTGTGATTGTGAAAATATTGTTGGTGGTAGTTGGCAGTAGATGGCATTGGTGTAGATGATGAAGGTAGTTGCGATTGGTAGAGATGAAGAGTTGTAGAGTTGGTACCCTCCCTCGATGAGTCATTGCACTCCCTGGAGGTGTTATGTAATAATAATAATAATATTTTTATTTCAAAACATTGCAGCAAATTTTTCTTTATAATAACATCAGTCATAAAATGCAATAAAACAATTTAAATAAACTAGATCCTTTAAATAGTGTACACTCACTTGATTGCAATGATTTGCTAGTAGCATGAACTCTCTCTGTAAAATAGTGTCCCAAATTACTGTCATCAGTGCCAGTTCATATTTGTTCTTCTTTAACAGAGATGTAACTTCCACTGCAGTTTTTTTTTTTGTTTCGAATTTGAAGTGCAGATGTTGGATAAGACCTATTTTGTATGGTTGGTTATAACCAATTTTTACAGCACAGCATCTGCTCTTGCCAACCATCTAGTTTCAGAAAGCACATCTCCTTGCAGACACGTATAATGCTATGCATTATGGGAAGGATCACTACCCAGCCCAGTTTCCCTGTTTAAGTGTGGGGTTACCTCTCCAAAAACTCATGAGATCCCCCAGATCATCCAACAATGAGTGACCCAAAAGATCAAAAACTCACATTGTTCCCCTCAGTAACAGGTTCACCCTGTCACCGAGAAGAACTCTCAGCGTTTAGTTCTACCCGGTGGCAGGCTCACTCAACCACTGAGCAGAACTGCTCATATTTCATCTGAGGGGTAACAGCGACAGCCGTGCCTCAGTTAACTTCATGGGCTACAGCATTACCATCCATTACCCCCTCTACCTGGGTAACAGCAACAGCCGAACCTCAGTTAGAACTTCATTACTATCCATAACCCAAGCTTCCAACCGGCTTCGACCCTTAGGGATCTCATCAGTGGGAGCCAGACCCAGAGGTGATACCAAGGTTGAAGCAATGCAGAACTCATATTTCTATATGCCAGTTGCCAAAAGGTGTCACACTTTATATTAAATTTCTCTGGATTAGAGAAAGATGTTTGAAGTTTTTTCCACTTGGTTAGACTATAAATTATATATTTAGTTTAAGCCTTTATCCAAGTATAAGCAAACAAAGTTTGCACCTGAACTATCTTCAACACTGGGGCAACTCGTGGCAAAGGTGGACTGAGTTCTCATCACTTTTCTTAGTATCCCATAATGTAAAGCACATCTCCTTGCAGACATCTATAATGCTATGCATTATAGGAAGGGTCACTACCCAGACTGGTTTCGATCTTTATTCAGGTCTCTTCAGTGGGAGCCAAACCCAGGGGTGATACCAAGGTTGAAGCAATGTAGAACTCATATTTCCATATGCAAGTTGCCAAACAGTTTATCGAAGTGTTTTGCGCAACACTTTGCACAAAGTTTGCGCAACACTTTATCGAAGTGTTGCGCAAACTTTGTTTGCTTACACTTCGATAAAGGATTAAACTAAATATATAATTTATAGTCTAACCAAGTGGACATGTATAATGCTATGCATTATACATGTCTGCAAAGAGATGTGCTTTACATTATGGGATACTAAGAAAAGTAATGAGAACTCAGTCCACCTTTGCCACGAGTTGCCCAGTCCTGAAGATACTTCAGGTGCAAATTTTGTTTGCTTACACTTGGATAAAGAATTAAACTAAATATATAATTTATAGTCTAACCAGTGGGGAAAAAAACTTCCAACATCTTCCTACACAAAATTTTTCACTAATGAATGGATGCAGAAATAAAAGTAAATAATTTTTGCACAAATATAAAATATTGAAGTGCAGCGCAACAACAACTTGCAGAATAAATTTAAAGAGTGACTAGTGCAAGGGATGTAGACTGCACTCGGATGACTGTTTTTAATGTATGCTTGTATTAAACTTGGGGTCCCTGGCTGCTACCAGCTCTGCCACCTGCTTGATCCACTTCTGGTCATGCTTCAGGTTGAATGTAGCTCTTTTGTGCACTCAATGCATTTTATTATTATTATTATCATCATTATTATTTTTATTATACGGGGACCTCCATGCAGTCTGAAGACTCATCGCAGGAGACCCAATCTATCTACACAATCTACCATACCTCTCCTTGAACCCATTAACAGACAAAGCCCTCACAACTGACTCTGGCAACCCATTCCATTCATTCACAGCTCTCCAAGAAAAGAATCTAATTCTTATACCCCTACTGTTGTGCAGTAGGGGTATAAGAATTTAACTTCCAGGGATGACCCCCTTGTTCTGGTCCCTCTAGCCAGGTGCTGAAACATTTCCCCTGCATCAATTCTATAAAACCCTTTAAGCAACTTAAATGTTTCTGCCATATCCCCTCTTTTTTCCTATCAACCAACTTCTGCAATCCACACACCTTCAATCTTTCCTCATAGGGAACTTTCCAGGCCATTCACCATCTTGATCACTCATGTCTGAATCCTCTCCACCGCTTCCTCATCCCAAGAAACCCAGGACATCAGACCTGCATACAGTAATCCAGATATGGATGTATCAGAGCCTTATAAATAGCAATTACAACTTCTTTATCTCTATTTGTTAATGTGTTCTGCAATAGCCAAGTAACCTTATGAGCTACCTTAGCAACCTTAGCAATATGTCTTCTAAACTTTTAACTCTCTGTCTACCACCACCTGTAAATCTGTAGCTTCATCTATTTCCTGGAGTTCAGTTCCATCAATGTGATACACCGCTTGTAATCTATTTATCCCAAAAGTAGCATTAACTCTCTCTCTCTCTCTCAGTAAATCAGTGTTTCAAATTGCTGTCATCAGTGCAGTTTCATATTTGTTCATTTTCTTTAAGAGATATGTAGCTTCCACTACAGTACCACATCTTTATTCAACTTCAGGGATAACCCCTTGTTCTGGTCCCTCTAGCCAAGGGCTGAAACATTTCCCCTGTATATATATATTGCATCAATCCTATAAAATCCTTTAAGCAACTTAAATGCTTCTATCATATCCCCCCTCTTTTTCTCCTATCAACCAACTCTTGCAATTCACACACACTCTCAATCTATCCTCATAGGGAACATTTCACAGCCCACTCATCATCTCGTTCACTTGCCTCCTGAATTCTCTCCACTGCTTCTACATCCTCAAGAAACCCAGACCTGAGCACAGTAATCCAGATGTGGGATTATCAAAACCTTATAAAGAGGAACAACACCTTCCTATCCCCATGTTAATGTGTTCTTCAATAGCCAATTAATCTTATGGGCTACATTAGCAATATGTCCTCTAAACTTCAACTCCTGTCTACTACCACCCCTTAATATCTAGCTTCATTTATTTCATAGTGTACAGTGCAAGCAATATGATACATTGCTCATAATCTGTTTTTCCAAAAATGCATAACTTTACATTTCTCCACATTGAACTGATAATACCCATTATCTTTTGGCCATATTGACAGCCTATTTAAATTGTACTACAAGCTCTCTACATCGCCTTGATTAACTGTTACTCTACTGAATTTCGCATCATCAGAAAACAACTGAATATTTTCTTTCCGGTTATTTCCTATATCATTTATGTACAAATTAAACAACAATTGTTCCAGCCCCGAACCTTTTATTATTTTTATTTTATTTTATTATTTTGCTCTCTTTCCACTTCCTTTCCACATTCTTGCAAAATCTTAATGATATCCCATCTAATTCAACAGCTGTATTTACATTGAGATTCTGCAATATCCTAAGCCCATTCTATTCATCCACCTCTGTTCCCACATTAGTATGTTACATATGTTAAAGCAGTAACCTCATTTTTATATTTATTGAATGTTGTGTGTTAGTGATTGTTTTTACACGTACAAGAAATTTTTGCATAATAAATAGTTTTCTTAGTTTTTTTTTTTCCTGTTCTGAAAGTATATTATCCTCTGTGTAGATCAAGATGAAAGAAATTCTGTCCTGAGGATATATATACCATATCTGATTTAAAATTAAAAATGTCCACTCTAATTTAAAATGAAATAAATAAGAATCAATTGTCTAATGCCTTTTATTCCCCTTTTATTTCCAATCTTACCTATCTTTTTTACAGATAGGTATGCATCCAGGCTGCATACTTCAATCCTTCATTGATAGGGAGGCTGTCTATCGACAATCAAAACTTTTCAGGATTGGGGGGGGGGGGGAGAATATGCAGAAAGCTGTCCTAACATTCATATACTTTGTGTAAATTTAATAGGCAATTGGAATAGAATAAGGGTCATCCCAACTGTATAACTAGCATTCAAGCAAGAAAGTAAGTAGCAGGTTTTTGTATGGAGAGTAGTTTATGAGCAGGTTTTTGCATGGAGAGTAGTTTATGAGCAGAATGCATTGTCTGAGCATATTCTGAATGCAGACACTAATGAGTTTTAAAGCACAGTTTGATGACCCTTGTGTGTGTGTGTGTGTGTGTGTGTGTGTGTGTGTGTGTGTGTGTGTGTGTGTGTGTGTACTTTCCATAGCAGTTTTTTTTTTATTTCCATTGAG
Source organism: Typopeltis vanoorti (assembly GCF_054136105.1). Taxonomy (NCBI): domain Eukaryota; kingdom Metazoa; phylum Arthropoda; class Arachnida; order Uropygi; family Thelyphonidae; genus Typopeltis; species Typopeltis vanoorti. Next base: position 119,900,809 of record NC_143555.1, on the reverse strand, counting down.
GTTGGGTGTTTAATGATAATAATTAACAACATGGGTACTGAATGTGTAGTAGAATGAATTAAAAAATGACATGGTGGACTTAGTTACAACTAGAATTTATCCCTCCCTCAATCAAGATTTTCATTTGATTTAATGATAATGATAATAATGATTGATGTTTACTTTTTTTTTTAATTTTATTTTAATTTTGTGTGATATAGGTACTGTTTCGGCCAGTTGCCATGATGGTTCCTGACTATGCTCTTATTGCAGAAATAAGTCTTTATTCATGTGGCTTTGTAAATGCGAGGCCACTAGCTGTCAAAATTGTTGCTACCTATAGACTTTGTTCTGAACAGTTATCTTCTCAAAGCCATTATGATTATGGTATGAGGGCAGTAAAGTCTGTACTTACAGCTGCTGAAAATCTTAAGGTAAATGACCAAAAATTGCTTCATTTGAGTTTAATATATTATCATAAGACAGACATGAATAATATTAATTATTATTATTATTATTATTATTATTTATAATAATAATTTTTTTCTATTAATATTATTATTAATAGAAAAAAAGTGTTTTTAAATGGTTTATAGTGTGACTTATGTCACAAATTTGCTTAATTTTAAGCATGAAATAAAAACAGATACATGATAATACATGGATTTTGATACACAGTTGCAGTCTTTGAAATCAATACCTTTATTAATAATAGGTATAAAGTACAAATTGTCATTGCCTATTGTTTACTTTTGTTTTTTTTGATCAGAAGAAATATGGAAAATAAAACAAGCAACTCAATTCAGTACAACCAAAATCTTTAATGAATTATGAGAAAGAATTCTTCACAAATAGCTCCTTCACAGGCAAGGTGCTAGAATCACTGAAGAATGTGGCAGTGGATTTGAGCTGTGCAAGAAAAAAAAGTGTTTTTAAATGGTTTATAGTGTGACTTCTGTCACAAACTGCGCTATGTTTTTTCAGTAATACAAGTGGTGCTGCTTTTGGAGTTTAGTTGTTGTTTATATTGTGTTATTTTTCAGTTACCAAGAAGGCGAGGACAGAGTCGGAAACATCTATGGTGGAAGAGAAGAAGAAGTTAAGTTTTCGGATTTAGTTATTTAGTATAATTAAATATAGTTTATACTTATAGTATCGTGTAAGTAAATTAGCTTACAGTAGAGCGTATAACATAGTGTAGTAGTAAAGCATTTAGTATTTAGCATTTAATTGTAGTAATTCTTCGACACTATTTGAATGATGGCAGCAGCCGCAGCTCCAATTACAAATGGCGTGTCACCAAGTCCTCCCCCATTTAAGGACTCTATTTTTCATAACATAATACAGGATTTTGTGGCATGCGGTGCTTTGTATGTATGCATCCCGGCATTTGGATATGTGGTGAGTGAGAGAAGGAAGAATACATATATGTGCAAAAGGAATGAGATGAGAAGTATGAAAGATGAGATTAGGCAAATCAGAGTAGGAGTGAGAGAGAGTTATGGGAATGATAGAAGAGGAGAGAATAGAAACAGTAGAAGAGAAGGAGGGAGATTAGCAAAACAAGTGTTCTCTGCCAGGTTGACAGGAAAACGACCCAGAAGACGACCAAGCTATAGGTGGATTGATACAGTAAAAAGTGCCTTAGATGATAGAAATATGATCTGATAATTTTGGAGTCTTGACAAGTAACAGACTAATTTGTAGATAGGAAGTTAGTGATGATGTAAATTTTTCATGTTGTACGATCATATCCTGTACACCCCTTGAGGGTACATCATCATGTACCCTCAAGGAATTTGATGATGATGATAATGATGATGAAGAGAGAGAATGAGAGAGAGTTATGAGAATGATAGAAGAGGAGAGAATAGAAACCGTAGAGGAGAGGGAATGAGAGAGAGAGAGAGAGAGAGAGTTATGAGAATGATAGAAGAGGAGGTAATGGAAACAGTCAGAGGGAATGAAAAGAATGCAAGGGAGTGCTGGAACCAGGGATAGAGTGATGCCAGGACAGCAGGTAAGTAGGGGAACATTGAGAGAAAGGGTTAGAGGAGAAAGAATGAGGGATGTAGGTGAGCAATCATGGAACAGAGTGGTATGAGGTATGATGTATGGAGACTCGATGATCTGTGGTGTGCAAGATAGGATGTCAGAGGAGTGTTTGATTGGAGGAATGATAGAAAGTGTCACTATCCCAATTAAGAGGGGTGAAATGGTGAATGAGATGATTGTGATGGTAGGAACGAATGACTTGAGAGGCAGTGTAAATCAGGTGGCAAGAGATCTGAGATTCATGCTTCAGGTTGTACAAAAGAAAACACAGACAGGAAAGATAGTGTGTGTGCATGTGTTTCCCAGGTATGATAATAACGAGCTGAGTAGAAGAGCAGTAATAATGAATAGCATAATAGCCAGAATGTGTAAGAAGAGAGGATTGGAATATTTGGATTGGAGAAGATTTGATGGACAGCATGGATTTGCTAAAGGGAGGTCATGTTTTAGTAATCTACTTACTTATTACAATAAAGTGACTGCTTCCTTGGACAGAGGTGAAGGATACACAGTAATATACTTGGATTTCGCAAACCTTTTGATAGAGTACCTCATGATAAGTTGACAGTCAAACTAGAGCAGATGAGGTTGGATATTAGATTAGTGCATTGGATTGGAGACTGGCTATCTGATAGGTATCAATAAGTTGTGTATGGGGGTGTGATATCCAGGAAAAGGAAAGTCACTAGTGGAGTGCCTCAGGGGTCTGTTTTAGGGTCATTACTATTTAACTTGTATATTAATGATATTGGTGAAGATTTGGATGGAGATATTCAGTTCTTTGCAGATAATGCAAAGTTGGGACGAACCATAAAGAGTAGTGAAGATGTTGTAGCCTTGCAAGAAGACTTGAATGAATTGAGTGATTGGGCAAGCAAATGGGCATGTGAGTTCAATGTTGCAAAATGTAAGGTTTTAAAATTTGGAAAACAAAGATGGGATGCAGAATTTATGCTTGGTGAGAATATATTGTTGGAGGTAGAGGAAATAAGAGATCTGGGGGTAATAGTGGATAAGGATCTAAAATTTAGGGGACACATCGCCAAAATTGTGAAGACAACACAAAGACTTCTGGGAATGATGCGGAGGACACTGACGTGTAGAAGTAGGGAGATTCTTGTTCCTTTGTATAAGGCTTTGATTAGGCCACACATCAACTATTGTGCCCAGATTTGGTCACCGGGTTTTCAGAAGGATGAAGAGATGTTGGAAAAGGCCCAAAGGCGACTAACTAAGGTAGTTTCCGACCTCTGGAATGTTGAGTATGAGAAAGATTGAGAAGATGTAATTTGCAGAGTCTGGTGGAGAGAAGGAAGAGAGGAGATATGATAGAGACCTACAAGTTGGTAAGAGGTTGTTATAAGATCTGGAAACTGTATAAAGAGGGTGTGAGTAGGGAAGTGAGAGGCAGATTTTTTTCGTGCAGAGTTGTGAATGATTGGAATGCCTTACCTGAGAGTGTGGTGTCTGCAAGGAGTTTGAGTGTGTTTAAGACACGGTATGGTGAGATGTGTGTGTGTGTGTGTGTGTGATAAAAGGACCTCCCAGATGGTCCATGAGGTCATGGGTAATAATAATAATAATAATAATAATAATAATAATAATAATATGTGGATGCTTAGAGGGCATTTGAGGACAGAAAGGAGCTGTATGCAAGAGACCACTTGCATCTGAATGAGGAAGGACGTAGGCATCTGAAGAAATTGCTGTTTTCTGAACTAGTCAGTGCATCAATGCAGGGAAACTAGAATTTGGAGGGTGGATGGTAGCAGGGGTGGCCTCTTGTAGAAATGGGTGCTTGGGGTAAGGGGGGGGATGAAAACAGGTAACAATGAGTCCAGTGGAGTCTGGAGGGGGATAATGATAGGTATAGAAGCAGTGACATTTTTATGCTTTATCTGGAATAAAACAGATGAATTGGTGTTGTTGATAGCATCTGCCTAGCCAAAGATTATTGGGTTCTCTGAGACGTGGTTGACGAAAGATGATATAATAACAGGAATAGAAATGGCAGGGTACAGCATTTTTCAGCAGGACAGGAAGGGAAAATGTGGTGGTGGAGTACTGCTTATGATAAGTGATGACTTATGTTCTCTAACTGTTATTAAAACCTCTAATCTGTCCTTTCTTCATCCACATAACACACACTTCAGATATTATGCTCTTTCTAATCCTGGTCTATATTATTGCATTGAATTTATGAAAGAATTATATACAATATTCATTTTAAAATATTTTGGCCAAAAACTACACATTGAATTTCTCATGAACTGTCTAAATTACAAAATTATCCCAAAATTTGCTATAGTAAGTGTGAAAAAATCGATTACTGGAAATAAAAAAATTTGCTGTCATGCACCTAGTGTGCTTATAAAGCAGGCCTTAAAAAGAGATTAAAAAAAAACTGACATGCTCATGTGTTCATCAGACAAAAAATAGACTAAAAATGTTATTGAATCTGAATGTCTGAACAATTCTCACAAAAAATCCAATCCCAAATTAACAAGGATGAATAGGGATGAATCAGAGCATTCCATTTTTTGTTATGGTGAGTTTTGACTACACAAACTTGATTGAAAATCGGCATACCAAAAAATGGAATGCTTTAATTCATCCCTATAAAAATAAAAATAAAAATGTAGCTTCTAAATCTTCGGAATACATTACAGCACAATCTACACTGAATGACTCGATTATAAATTTGTCAAACTATAAATCCATGCCTGATGATATCACCATTTTAAACAAATTTTTAAATTTTGTAATGATCTCAAGATACATGCCAAGCAAAGATATTATCATTGAAAACCAGGCAAAACTAAAAACAGACTCCAATAAAGAAGCAATATAAAATAAATAACATCATCAATAGTTAAATAAAAATACAGTCTAACATTATTCCCAATCTGCAGAAAGCTTTAATATCACTACAAAAGAATCTAGACGTCATGATCACTAAAACAGACAAAGGTTTCATAGTAGTCATTAAAAATAAAGCTGATGATCACAATAAAATAGTAGAAATTTTGAATGATCGAAACACGTACCAGAAAATTCAAACACCCTACTCCTAGCCTCATAAAACAGATTGATAATGCATTACACAAGTTAAAAAATCAAAATAAGATATATAAAAAAATAATGAAAAATAGTACCCCTAACTACTTGCATTCCATATATATTCAGACAAGTCAAAATTCACAAAGTAGGTTAAACAATATGCCTAATAATTTCTCATAAAAAACCCAATAAATCAACTTTATCCAAATGTGTAGTAAAACCACATATTAGATGTAAAATTATATGAGATGTGGTTATTAAACCATTAATAACCACATCTCAATTTATGATTAAAACCAATGACTTATTTCAAAAAATATTAACCTAACTTTATCCCAAAAAAAGATGTCCCAACTTCGCTTGAGTCAACTGCACTATATACCAATGCTAACATCCCCAGAACATTAAACATCGTTCATACCCACCTTACACCTAAAAGAACATACTTTGGAATCACATACAAAATTAACCCCAAACAATATCTTAACCTTCATAAAATAAATAATAATCTCAGCAAATTTCTTCATCATCATCATCAAATTCCTGACATGTACAGGATATGATAGTACTACACGAAACTTACATCATTACTATCTACATCCTATCTACAATTGAGGTTGTGCAAAACTTCCTATCCTATCTTGAGGTTGTGCAAAAGAAAATGCAGAGAGGAAAGATTGTGTGCGTGTGTGTGTGTGTGTTGCCCAGGTATGATAGTGACGAGCTGAACAGAATAGCAGTAATACTGAATAGCATAATAGCCAGAATGTGTCAGAAGAGAAGATTGGAATATGTGGATGCTTGGAGGGCATTTGAGGACAGAAGAGAACTGTATGCGAGAGACCACTTGCATTTGAATGAGGAAGGACAAAGGCATCTAGAGAGATTGCTGTTTTCTGAATGAGTCATTGTGTCAATGCAGGGAAACTAGAATTCGCAGGATGGATGGTAGCAGGGGGTGGCCTCTTGTAGAAATGGGTGCTTGGAGAAAAGGGAGAATGACATCAGGTAACACTGAGTTCAGTGGGGTCGAGAGGGGACAATGATAGGTATAGAAGCAGTGACATTTTTATGCTTTATACTAATGCCAGGAGTATCCGAAATAAAGGATATGAATTCGTGGTGCTGATAGTATCAGCCTGGCCAAATATTATTGGGATCTCTGAGATGTGGTTGAAGGAGGATGATATAATAACAGGAATTGAATTAGCAGGGTACAGCATTTTTCAGCAGGATAGGAAAGGAAAACTTGGTGGTGGAGTACTGCTTATGATAGGTAATGACTTATGTCCTCTAAGAGTGGAGTTTTTGAATGGCAGTGACACTAATGGTTTTGAAAGCATATGGTTTGAGGTTGAAGTGGCCAAGACAGGATGTTTAGTGGGGTGCTGCTACAAACCAGGGAACACATAGAGTGGGGAGCAGGAGATGTTTTGGCATTTGAGGGATAGGGCAAGTGCAAGAAGAATGATTGTTATGGGAGATTTTAACTACAGCAGTATAAGCTGAGAAGAGGAAAATGTATGTAGTAATAAGTAGATAAAATTTCTAGAATTCTTGAGGGACAGTGTCTTAGGCAACATATAATAGAGGGAACAAGAGGGTGAAGAGTTTTGAATTTGGTCATACCATCAGAAGAGCTGATAATAAGCGAGATAACATCTCTCCCACCAGTTGGAGAGAGTGACCATGTGGTTGTGACTTGGAAGATGAATAGACATGCAGGTATATCAAAGAAAAGGGAACACGTGGAATCATAAGGCAGGTGATTATAATAATGTTAGGTATCAACTAAGGGCAGTTCCAGAATTGGAAGGCCAGGATATCATTAGTGCTTGGGAAATTGTGAAGGAATATTTATTAGCAGCAATAGTAAGCTGTATTCCACAAGTGAAGAAGCAGATAAAATTTGGTGTAAAGTAGATAACAAACAGTATCAAACAGGATCTGCAGTTGAAAAATAGGTTATGGAAGAGATATAAAGAAAGACATGTAGGGCAGATATACGAAGAATATAATACGTAGGCCAGGAGAGTGACCAGTATGGTGAGGAAGGCAAAACTGGAACATGAGAAGAGATTGGCACTAAGAACCAAAGAAAATCCTAGGGAATTTTTTAGCTATGTAGCCAGCAGGAGGAGAATTGATTGTGGAAGAATGACATTGTGGGATAAAAATGAGAATAGAGTGACTGATGCATAGAATATAGTGGAGTTATTCAGTGAGCACTTTATTGGAGTATTTCATCCTGGAGAAGAAGGTTTTAATACTAGAGGGATAGGGCAGGTTCAGGTTTAGAGGTGGAAGAGGAGAGTGTGTTCCAAATAGTGAGTACTCTGGATACCAATAAAGCTGTGGGAGTGGATGGTATTTCACCATGGGGCTTTGAGAAAATGTGCTGAAGAAATGACAGCTCTGTTGACCTGGCTCTTCAATTAAAGACTGGTTGCAGGAAAGGTACCAAAGGAATGGGAGGAAGATAAGATAGTGCTTTTGCACAAGGGTGGTAGCAGACTGCAAGTGTATTATAGGCCAGTTTGTGTGTCATCAGTAGTTGTTGAGGTCTTGGAGAAATTAGGAAGGGACCATATACAGTGTTGGGCAGATGAGGGTACTGTTATCTGTGAGAATCAACATGGATTTGTTAAGGGGCACTCTTATTTAGTAATATGATTGTCTTTTATAATAAAGTGACAGGAGCAGTTGATGAGGGAAAGGCATATACTGCTATTTTTTTTGGATTTTGCAAAGGCAGGGTGCCACATGATAATCTAATATTTAAGTGGCAGCATATGGGTTTAGATGTCAGGTTAGTCAACTGGATTCAGGATTGGCTGTCTGATAGGTATCAGAGAGTTGTGTATGGTGGGGAAGTATCAAGGAGGCTACAAGGTTACAAGTGGATGTCCCACAATGCTCAGTACTGGGAGCTGTATTGTTTAACCTTTATATCGTCAATGGATTGCCGGGGGATATTCAGTTGTTTGCAGATGTTGTGAAGCAGGGAAGGGTTATTAGTAATAGTGCAGATGCAGCAGCCCTAGAAGGGGATTTGAATAAACTGGACAGATGGTCAGATGAATAGGGGTATCGGTTTAAGGCAGCAAAATGTAAACACTTGAAGTTTGGGATTCATCGAAGGTAGGCTTCATACTCGATTAGAGGAGCTGTACTGGAGGAAGTAGGGGAGACGAGATCTAGGGGCGAGAGATAGAAACCTGAAATTCAGGAAACATATTGCAAAGGTAGTGAAGGTAACCCAGAGGATTGCTGCAATACTGAGAAGGATGCTGACCTGCAGAGATAAAAGAGTTATCGTTCCATTGTATAAGACTCTGATTCGACCACACTTGGACTACTGTTCTCAGATTTGGTCCCCAGGATTTGAAGTGGATAAATTAACTGTGGAAAGGGTACAGAGACAGATAACGAAGATGGTTTCAGGACTGTAGAATGTTAGTTATGAGGATCAGCTGAGAATGTGGCTGCAGTGTTTCATAGATAGGAGGAGGAGAGGTGAGACTTTTAAACTGTTGAAATGTAGTTACAGGGTTAACACTGGGATATTCTTTTGCTTGGTGGAACAGTGGGAAGGAGTGATGACAATGGGCCATCCCTGGAAGTTGTTATTATTATTATTATTATTATTATTATTATTATTCAGGCCTCCATGGAGTCAAAAAACTCATTGACCGTTCTCGCTCTCACCACTCCATCAGGCAATGCATTCCACGGTTCAACCACCCTCCATGCAAAGAAACCACTCCTCACCCTCTTGCTCAGAGTTTCCTTTTGTAACTTCCAGGGATGGCCTCTTGTCATCACTCCTTCCTGCTGTACAACCAAGTGAAAGAAATCCCCAGTGTCAAACCTGTAACCACCTCTCACAGTTTAAAAGTCTCAATCATATCACCTCACCTTCTTCTATCCACCAAACTCTGCAGTCCACATTCCCTCAGCCGATCCTCATAACCAAAATTGTACAGTCCTGAAACCATCTTTGTCATCCGTCTTTGTACCCTTTCCACAGTTAATTTATCCCCTTCAAATCCTGGAGACCAAATATGAGAACAATAGTCTAAGTGTGGTCCGATCAGAGACTTATACAATGGAATGATAACCCTTTTATCTCTGCAGGTCAGTGTCCTTCTCATTATTGCAGCAATCCTCTGTGTTACCTTCACCACCTTTGCAATATGTCCCTAAATTTCAGGTTTCTATCAATCACCAACCCCAGATCTCATGTCTCCCCTACTCTCTCCAGTATAACTCCTCCCATAGAGTATACAGTGTCCCATCGATGTTTCCCAAACTTCAAGACCTTACATTTTGCTGCATTAAACTGAAACCCCCATTTATTTGCCCATCTGTCTAGCTTGTTCAAATCCTCTTGCAGGGCTACCACATCTGCACTTTTACTAATAATCCTTACCAGCTTCGCATCATCCGCAAACAACTGAATATCCCCTTGCAATCCACTGGCAATGTCATTGATATAAAGGTTAAATAATGTAGGTCCTAGTACTGAGCCCTGTGGGACCCCACTTGTAACCCTCTGCCTCCTTGAAACTACTCCACCATACACAACTCTCTGATACCTATCAGACAGCCAATCCTGAATCCAGTTGACAAATCTGATATCCAGACCCCATGTGCTGCAACTTAAATATCAGCTTATCATGTGGCACCTTGTCAAATGCTAAGTCTAAGAAAATTGCAGAATATGCCTTTCCCTCATCTAATGTTCTTGTAACTTTATTATAAAAGGCTAGCATATTGCTAAAACAAGAGCACCCTTTCAGAAATCCATGTTGACTCTCTCACAGATAACATTACCCTCATCTGCCCAATGCTGTATACGTTCCCTCACTACTTTCTCCAAGATCTTAACAACTACTGATGACACACAAGCTGGCCTATAATTAGACACTTCCAGTCTGTTACCACCCTTATGTAATGGTACTATCTTACCTTCCTTTCATTCCCTGGGCACCTTTCCCGCAGCCAGACTTTCATCGACAAGCCAGGTTAAAGGCACTGTCAGTTCCCTAGCACATTCTCTCAAAACTCGTGGTGAAATACCATCCAGTTCCAAAGCTTTACTGACATCCAGAGTGCTCAGTATCTGAAACGCACTCTCCTCCTGTACCTCTAAACCTCGAATCTGCCCTATCCCTCTAGCATTAAAACTGACTCCTCTAGGATGAAATACTCCAATAAAGTGTTCACCGAACAATTCCACTATGTCCTCTGCATCAGTCACTCTATTCCCATTTTTATCCCACAATATCATTCTTCCACAGTCATTTCTCCTCCTACTGACCACATATCTAAAAAATTCTCTAGGATTTACTTTGGAAATTAGGGCTAATCTCCTCTCATATTCCAGTTTTGCTTTCCTTACCACACTAGTCACTCTTCTGGCCTGTGTCTTATATTCTTCATGCATCTTCTCTTCACCTGTCTCCTTATATCTCTTCCATAGCCTCTTTTTCGCATGCAATTCCTGTTTAATATTGTTTGTCATCCACTTTACTACAAATTGCATCCTCTTGTTCACTCGTGGTATACAACTTACCATTGCTGCTACCAAATATTCTTTCACAATTTCCCATGCACTAATGATATCCTGGCTTTCCAATTCCTTCCTCCATGAAACTTCCCGAAGTTGACGTCTAAGACTATTATAATCACCTGTTTTATAATTCCACATAAGTTCCCGTCTCTTTGATACTCCTGTATGTCTATTCATTTTCCTAGTCAAAACCATATGGTCACTTTCTCCAACTAGTGGGAGAGATGTCATCTCAGTTATTATCAACTCTTCTGATGCTGTAACCAAATCCAAAACTCTTGAACCTCTAGTTCTCTCTGTTACATGTTGCCTAAGACATGTGTCCCTCAAGAATTCTAGAAATTACATTCCCCTATTGCTACATGCATCCTCCTCTCTCCAATTTATACTACTGTAGTTAAAATCTCCCATAACAATCATTCTTCTTGCACTTGCCAAACTTAACTGTCTAAACATCTCCTGGTCCCCATCCTCCGTGCTCTTCAGTCTGTAGCAACATCCCACTAAATATCCTGTCTTGCCCATCTCTACCTCACACCATATGCTCTCAAAATCATTTGTCTCACTGCCTTCCAACGCCTCCACTCTTAGAGGACATAGATCGTCACTTATCATAAGCAGTACCCCACCAACACCATGCTTTCCCCTCCTATCCTGCTGAAAAATGCTGTTCCCAGCGACTTCTATTCCTGTTTTTATAACCTCTTCTGTCAACCACGTCTCAGTGATCCCAATAATCTTTGGCCAGGCTGATACTATTCCTGCCACCAATTCCTCTCCCTTATTCCAGATACTCCTGGCATTAGTATAAAGCATATAAATGCCATTGTTTCTATACCCAGCATTATCCCCTTTAGACTCCATGGGCTCAGTGTTACCTGATGTCATTTCCCTTCTCCCAAGTATCCATTCCCACAAGAGGCCACCCCTGCTATCATCCTCCCTGGGACACACTGACTCATCAGAGCAGCAATCTCTCCAGATGCCTACGTCCTTCCTCATTCAAATGTAAGCGGCCTCTCGCATACAATTCCTCTCTTTCCTCAAAAGCACTCCTAGCATCCACATATACCAATTCTCTCTTGTCACACATTCTAGCTATTATGTCATTCAATATCATCGCTCTTCTGCTCAGCTGGTCATTATCATACCTAGGCAACACGCACACTATTTTTCCTCTCTCTGTCTTCTTCTGTACAGCCTCAAGCAAAAGTAAGCAAGTTGCAAAAGGAAACTGTGAGCAAGAGAGAGTGAGGAGTGGTTTCTTTGCATGGAGGGTGGTTAAGCTGTGGAATGCATTGCTTGATAGAGTAGTGAGAGCAAGAATGGCCAGTGAGTTCAAGGAATGGTTATGATAGACTCTGTGTTTCCTGAATAAAATCCGAAATATTATATTACAGCATTGATGCTGCATTAGGGAATTTTTTTTTAATGCGGTCTTAACTTTGTCATGTCAGGAAGTTATGTTACTTATGGTAAACAGATAACCATAATGTGTATGAATGCATATTTTGTATAATGCATAGTAGAAAGTAAATGAAAATTACTGAAATCATTTTATTTCATAATAACATAAGAATAACAAAATACTTTTGCTTCAAAAATATTGTCTTCAGGCTGCAAACATTTATTTTTCCAGAATCTTAAAGTAATTATTATTATCATCATCAGACCTCCATGGAGTCAAAAGACTCATAGCAGGTCCCACTCTCACATATAGTTCATCATACCCTGCCTTAAACGCATTCATGATCATAGTGATTACCATACTCTCAGCCAGTGCATTGCAATCGTCTACCTGCAGAATACCTCCTCTTTACCTCACCTTTCTGCGCACTCTTTCCATATACAGCTTCCATGGATGGTCTCTTGTTCTACTCTTGTCTCTATCCATTCTTTAAGAAACTTCTATATTAATCGAACAATAACCCTTTACAACTTTTATGTCTCAATCATAAAAGTTCCCTTTTCTTCTTCCTCCTTTTCACAAAGCTCTACAAATAGCATTCCCTCAATCTTTTCACATATTCTGGAATCAACATTCCAGAAACCACCTTAGTCAATCATCTCTGGACCATTTTCAGCATATCTTCAACCTTTTGAAATAAATGAGACCAAATCTGTACACAGCAATTCATATTCAGTCTGATCAAAGCTTTATTCAATGGAATTGTAACATTCTTAGTGCTACACATCAGTGTCCTCTGCATCACTGTGTCACTGTGATAATCTGCTGTGCCCCAATCACAGATTTAGCAAAATGTCCCTGAAATTTGGGTTCTTTACCACCATCACCTCCAGATTCCTCATATCCTCCACTACCTCCTCTGAGAAATCCTCATCAATCTTAAACCCTGCATCTCATTTCTGGGATATTACCCCCCCCCCCCCCCCAATACTCAACTTACTAATACTATCAGACAGCCAGTCTTTAAATCCAACACACTAAACTACTATACTACCCTGGCACATGGTGATATTCTGTATATTTTGTCATACGACATCTTTTTTAACATCTAGTTTACTCAATTCTGTATATACCTTCTGCTCACTCACCATTCAGTGGCTTGTATAACATTCATGAGAATGAAATTTATGGACTGCTCATTTAACATATAACTATACCATCCTCAGTGGTTATCATTCTGCCATTTTCACTGATGATGTCATCCTTTTGTATCATTCTTTCTTGTACTAACTATGTATTGAAATTCAGTTTTTTTTTTTTTTTTTTGCTAACTCAGTTCCTAACTGTTGTACATGCTCCATTTTTGCTACTCTTACCAAGCAAGTCATCTTTCTTGCCTACTCTCTGCACTGCATTCAACTGCTTATTTACCACTCATCTTGTGCTGCCTCCATAATGCATTCTTCTTCTTCTGAATTGCATGCATCATCCTTCTCAATTCATCCACTTAACACTTACCTTATTTAACCTTTGGAATATTTTCAGACCTTGCCTCTGCTAGATGGTTCCTGAGCAGGACCCAAGCAGCAGTGATCTCTTTTCCATCTATTTCCTCATTCCATGATATAGTTGAAAGCTGTCTCCTGAGTTTATCATAATCATAAGCCTTATAGTTTCTCGTTCTCACAGAAATCCTTATAATGACTTCCCACCACCTAAGTAATCACTTCATGGTCACTTTCACCAAGTGGAGGAAGATTTGGTACCTAATTTATAATAACATCCTCTGATGATATAATCAATCCAAGATCTTAGAACCTTAATGCCCTTAGTTATATTATGTCTAAAGTAGTTGTATTTGACATACTCAAGAAACTAATTTTTCTGTTTCCAGGTGCTGTCTCTTTATTCCAATCTACATATTACCATTATTAAAATCACCTATAATGATTTGACTAATTTGCCATACATTTCCTTCTCTCAGCCTTCCAGATTACAAGGCCTATAACAACACCAAACTAAATATTTTATCCCGCCACCCTGTTTGTCTCTTCATTACACTTAAATGTCTCAAAACCCCTGCCATTATTTGCTCCTTGCATCTCTACTTCACATGAGCATAACTCTTCTGTTATCACAAACAACACTTCTCCACCCTTTCTGTCTTGTTTATCTTCACAAAACATTGTATTCTTCCATCTTTATTCCTGTCAGTATATCATCCTTACTCAACATGCCTCATTTCTTCCAACAGTTTTTGGCCAAATGAACTCAATGCAACAGTTTTATCATCTTTATTATGGATAATTATGGTATTCATAAATAAACATTACATCTAATTTCTGGTTCTATAATAAGTCCCACCAGCACAACTTCTCAAATGTGACTCCTCCATATCTCCACTCCAGCCATTCCTCTCTCCATCACCAATTATATACCCCTTCTCAGACTTAAATGTTCACCTCACATACTTGGCCATCTCAATCTGTTCTTGTCAACCCATGCATCCACTTCGATATCCAGCATCCACACTTCCCATGCAGTTCTGACTGTCTTTGTTTCTCTCTATGTTTCCTTCTCTGTTATTCCCTTTATTCTTGCCACTTAGTTCTCCATTCAGAAACTCTCTTACACTGCTTTCTTACTCTTCCACATTATCCCTTGCTTTAGATTTTCTGCTTACTGCAATCATTACACTCCCTTTCTGCAGCAGTGTATCCAATTGACTCACACCAAATCCATTTAAATGCAGGTGTTCTCTCTTATACAATTTCATCCACTCTTTAAATTCATTTCACACATTCACAAAATACACTCCTTTATCCTCACAAAACTTCACTAGCATAACCATTCATGAACTTTGATCTCTACCTCAACTCACACCTGGCCAATAGACTGACTACAAATTAAGTGGATATTAAATCCAACTTTATTCCAGAGCCAACTACAGAAACTATGGAAGTTTCGTGTAAAATTTAACCAGAGAGAGCTTACGGGAATATGCCCTCTGCCATACTATTTTGATAAGGTTTCACTGACCCTACAGCTGTTTCAAACTCATTGGTTTTCATCGGGGATCAGGCAGAAACCTAAGAGAGCAAAAAACTTTCAGTACTAAGACACTTGAAGCATCGGAGAGGTGTATTTTTCTTAAGTGAACTCCCAGTTGGTGCATAAAGTATTTACTAAAAATAAAGAGCCAAAGACTTCAAATCGGCGATGCAAAATTATACAAATTAAATGGATTAAATCCAACATTTTTCGAAATAATGTTGGATTTCACATGGTATATTCTGGTAATTGGACCACATTTTTTTTAATAAGCTATATAAAACACAATGAATTAATAAAAGACCCAACAAGTTTCGTAAGTCGTTTGACTTACATCTTCATGGGTAAAAGGTAACTGAAAGTTAAAACAACAAAAAAGAGATTAATAGTTCATACTATACAGTTGTAGCCATCTGACTATTCATAAAATTAAAAATCACAATGCAGATTCAAAGCCCTGCTGGATTTAAAGAATGCGGGATGATGCCATGTTCTGTTGTTCACATTCATAATGTCTGAGGTCTGACTGAGGTATATTTTTTATTAAAGCTGACCAAACTTGGTGGAGAATTAATCCTTGATTTTTATTGCATTGTGTTAGTATTTTAAGCATGTCTGCAGCTTCTTTAAATTTCTTTATGTAACAATTTTTTTTTCTATGTACGACATGTTTGTATTCTGCCATAGTACATTGTGGCCAGTGGAAGTGGTATGGAAAACTAGACCTGATTTTTGTTCTCTTCTGTTTTGTACATCCTTTTGGTGTTCGTTCATGCAAATTTCCCCAGATCTTCCTGTCTGTCCTATGTAGCAGATGCCTCAAGAACATTAATTTTGTAAACACCTGTTTTTTTAAAGGATGATGAGGTTTCGGGGGGATGTAGAAATCTCAAAATTTTTTCCAGCGGCAGAAAGTCTACTTTGATGTTATATTTGTTAAGTAATTTAGCCATCTTGTCTGTAACATTTTTGATATATAGAAGCGTGATAGCGTTTTTGAAATCATGTTTCTGAGAGATGCTTGTAGGAAGTGTGTGGAGGATTTTTTTGATAGTCTTGGTTCAATAACCATTCTTTTGAAAGATCTGTGTTAGATATTCTAATTCTTCATTTCTCTGTTTTTCTGTGCTGGAAATGTTATACACTCTGTACCTTAAGGTTTTTATTAGACCTATTTTTTGCGAAGGGTGCGTTATGAGGCTGCATTAAGAAATCTTCCTGCGTTGGTGGGTTTTCTATATATTGAGAAAGAAAGTTTATTATCCTTTTCATTGACTTCTAACAGAATGGCTAGAAAAGGCAGTTTTCTTAGTTCTTCTTGTTCTAAAGTAAATTTTATATTATTATGGAAATTATTTAGGTAATCTTAGAAAGCAATGAGTTCATCTGTTGTTCCTGGACATATGATGAATATATCATTGACATAGTGTAGCCATATTTTTGGTTTTTGATGATAATTGTTTCAAGCATTATTTTCAAAGTTTTTCCTAAATAGGTTAGCTAAAGCCAGAGAGAGAAGGAAGAACCCATTGCTAATCCTTCTTTTTTGTTACCCAAATTTGTCTAGAAACATGAAAAATGTATTATTTATACAATTTTTTAAAGATCTACGATGTCTGGAGGAAAAAGGTCTTCTAGGAGATTCATAGTTTCGTTTCTTGGAACATTTGTAAATAGGCTGATAACATCCAAACTTGCTAATATGTCTAAAGGTCCAATATAAATATCTTTTGAATAATATACACGTAAACACAAGAAAGATATTTAATTAACCAAATATTTTGGTCTGAAAATAGCAGACCATCTTCAGTTTACACTACAAAAACAGTTTAAAAAAAATAAATTAAAAAAAAAATACAAGGTGGAATACTATATGGAACAATATGTCATTTAAAAATAGAACAAGCTGCATGATGTTATATCACTAAGTATTAAAGGGAATATTTTTAAGCAGAGACATGATTGAAATAAAGATATTAATTAATAATATTAAATAACATAAAACTAATATGAAATAATGAGTTATCCTGATTAGACTTTCCCAGATTTTTGATATAGATATACAGTCATTCCGATTCAGGTTAGGACGATGGAGTAAGGTCTCTACGCTTTCTTTGAATAAACGTTCATATTTATAATGGGATCTATGTAAGAGGCGAGTTTTTGACCAAAGGATGTTGTGGTTAGTTTCAATCCTGTGCTGAGCCAAATCCATATTTTTCAGGTTTGTTGTGACGAATGGAGGATTGATATTCTTGGATTCTTTTTTCAAGAGAACGTCCAGTTTGTCCAAAATAGGAGCGATCACAGTTGCAGGGAATTTGATAAACTCCAGGAAGAGATATAATTGAGCATTTGTCTTTAGGAGAAGGAAAATGGGAAGATCATTTGTTAATAGGTGAATATGTAGCTGTTAACTCATATTTCTTCAGAATCCTTGCAATAAGTTCTGAAATCCAGGAGATGTAAGGAATTGGAACTCGACGTATTGAATCTTCGTTGTTTTGTGGTGGATTATAAGAATGGAGAAGATGTTGAGTACTCTTTTCAGAAAAGCCATTGAGTTTCATGTGTTGTTGGATAGTAGAAAGTTCTTTCTGTAGAAAATTAGAAGTAGAACAATTAGTTTTGGCTCTTCTGATTAGACATTTTATGATTCCTGTTTTTTGACAAGGCTGATATAATCCACCACAAAACAACGAAGATTCAATACGTCGAGTTCCAATTAATTACATCTCCTGGATTTCAGAACCTATCGCAAGAATTCTAAAGAAATATGAGTTAACAGCTACGTATTCACCTATTAACAAATTATCTTCCCCTTTTCCTTCTCCTAAAGACAAACGCTCAACTATATCTCTTCCTGGAGTTTATCAAATTCCCTGCAACTGTGATCTCTCCTATTTTGGACAAACTGGACGTTCTCTTGAAAAAAAGAATCCAAGAACATCAATCCTCCATTCAGCATTTGGTTCAATCCCATGCTGGACTTGGTTCAGCATGGGATTGAAACTAACCACAATATCCTTTGGTCAAAAACTTGCCTCTTACATAGATCCCATTATAAATTTGAACATTTATTCAAAGAAAGCATAGAGGCCTTACTCCATCGTCCTAACCTGAATCGGAATGACTGTATATCTATATCAAAAATCTGGGAAAGTCTAATCAGGATAACTCATTAATTCATATTAATTTTATGTTATTTAATATTATTAATTGATATCTTTATTTCAATCATGTCTCTGCTTAAAAATATTCCCTTTAATACTTAGTGATATAACATCATGCAACTTGTTCTATTTTTAAATGATATATTCATATTTGTAAATTTAGGGACACAAAAACATGTGTTGAACAGCTTATTTTATTAATTACTAATAAAATCCCTCCCCACCATTTTGGCTGATAAAATATGAATGGAAACATCATGTATACTAAATTCAAACAAAAAACTAAGCACCAACTTAAACAACACCGAAAATCTAGCCCTTAATTCCTTAAAAAATAACCAAGACATTATAATCACGAAAGCAGATAAAGGCAATGCCATTGTCCTTTTAGACCATGTGACATACATTGAAAAAATGAACCATTTAATATCGGACCACAACATGTACCAAATGGTAAACTACAACCCCACGAAATGTAACAAAAAGAAAACAACTGAATTAATCTAATCCATCCACACATGGCCCTAAGACAACAAAAAAATGAATACCTTATTATGCCCGTGTGCCCAGAATTTATGACCTGCCAAAAATACACAGACCAGGCACACCTATATGTCTGATTGTTAAAGGAATTGACAGCCCAAATTATCACTTAGTCAAAAAATTAGTAGCCACACCCAAGGAATTGGTAGGTCAGTCCCCTTCCTACATAAAAAATACAGAACATTTCATTAATAAAATTAAAAACATTACACTCAATGACCAAGATTTATTAGTCAGCTTTGACATAACTTCCCTTTTCACCAGTGTCCCAATCAGTGACACTATCTTGCTCCTACAGAACATATTTCCACACGACATCACGGCCCTCTTTGCCCACGTACTCCGCTCCGGATATTTTGTGTGGCAAAACAATTTTTACCTTCAAAAAGAAGGTACAGCCATGGGCTCACCACTTTCTCCCTCAATAGCTAACTTTTATATGGAAGACTTTGAGCAACGTGCTCTAGAGACAGCATGTCTAAAGCCCAAAATTTGGCTCAGATATGTCGACGATATTTTCGCAATTTGGTCCCGCAGCCACGAAGCTCTAAATACATTCCTTAGCCACCTAAACAAATAACACAAACGTATCCAATTCACCATTGAAATGGAAAAAAAACAACTCTCTTCCTTTCCTAGACACACTTGCCACATGTCTTTCCTCTGGTTGTCTCTCCATCTCAGTTTACCACAAACCTACACACACAGCCCAATACATACACAAAAATTCTTACCACCACCACCCAACACAAAAACTAGGTGTCATAAGCACCCTTATGACACCTAGTTTTTGAACAGGCTCTAAACCAGGAATACAAGATCATCAACCAAACATTTATAAAAAATGGATACAGTAAAAAAACTATTCACAAGATCCTCCATAAAGATACCAGTAAGAACAAAAAAGATTTCAGGAATGCTATTGCCATTCCTTATGTTAGAGGCATTTCTGAAAAAATAGAACACTATGCAAATACAACATTAAAACCACCTTTAAACCCCCAAATCAGTTAAGACACCTACTCAGTTCTTCTAAAGATCCTCTTCCACACTTAGCCTACCTAGGGGTATACAAAATACAATGCACATGTAACATACCATACATAGGGTAAACAGGGCAAACTATCCCAATCAGACAAGACGAACACAAACGACACATTAAATACCTCCATTTTGGAAAAAACCGGCCTTTCTGACCACGCACTCCAAACATACCACAGAATTGATTGGAAAAATACCAAGTCCATACACCGCACCAAAACCTGGTTTGAGAGAAAATTTAAAGAGTCATGTGAAATGCTCAAACACAACCCAAATCTCAACAAAAGTGATGGTCTAACCATTTCAAGAATGTGGAGGACCCATCTACAACCTGTGTAAACTAGCCATAGAAAAATCCCACTACAAGAAGACAACCTGGTGAGGTGTTTGTAACATTCAACAGCAACTGAAAGAAATCATATTATAACAATCAGAACTATCCAGAAGAATATTAATACATGAGGACTTTAGCAGTTTATTGCAGTTGTATTTATTTATTTATTATTATTATTTTTTTAAATTTTATTTTATTTATTTATTTATTTTTTATCACTAGAGGTCAGGCTAGGGAAAAGGATTAATTAACTACATAGATTTAGTTTACCGTTATGCAGGGCATGAGCATGTAGCTTGGTTCCTTATACACTTGTATTCTTCCGATGATGACCTCGATACAGAGGTCGAAACGTCAAGTTTTATTTTATTAGTAATTAATAAAATAATCTGTTCAACATGTGTGTTTTTGTGTCCCTAAATTTACAAATATGAGTGCTGATCACCGTGTAACCTTAAAAGAAAGAATTAAATGATATATTGTTAGTATTCTACCTTGTATTTTTTTTTTTTTTTTAAACTGGTCTTGTAGTGCCACTGAAGATGGTCTGCTATTTCCAGACTGAAATATTTGGTTAATTAAATATCTTTCTTGTGTTTATGTGCATATATTATTCAGTCTTTATGTCACAAGTATCCTTAAAAAAATATCTTTTTCTTTTTCAATAAAATGTGTACTGTTCTTGATGAAAGAAGATGCTTTTCCTGTATGAGGTAAAATCGTTTTGATGAGATGTTTTGCTAAATTAGAGGTCGGAGAGTCTCTATCATCTACTATTGGTCTTAAGGGAATACTTATCTTATGAATTTTTGGTACACCATAAACTCTTGGAACTAATGGGTGTTTTGAATGTAGAGTTCTTTTGAGTTCTTCAGTCCAATTAGGTATCTTTTTCATTAGATCATTAGTTTTATTGTAAGCGCACCAAGTGGAATCTCTGTCTAAAGGTTTATAGATATTAGAATCTTCAAGAAGAGTTTTCATTTTATTATTATAATCTTCAGAGTTCAAAACTACTGTTGCATTCCCTTTATCTGCTTTGATTATAACGATATTTTTGTCTGATTTTAATTCTTTGAGGGAAGTGTATTCTGTGTAAGGAAGAGAAGAAAATCAAGAGAATCAAATCCTATCAAGAGAAGAAAATAATCTACTCCTAAAAGGTTATAATTTTGGCTTAACGCCACGTTTCATCCCAAAAATTGACGTAATGGCTCAAATAGAAAAAGGAATAAGAAATTTACCTGGTAATACATCAGATCTCATCTGCATACAAACCACAGCATTACTATTGCAAAGTAAATTACCTCAAAGGAATCTTCCTTACACAGAATACACTTCCCTCAAAGAATTAAAATCAGACAAAAATATCGTTATAATCAAAGAAGATAAAGGGAATGCAGTAGTTTTGAACTCTGAAGATTATAATAATAAAATGAAAACTCTTCTTGAAGATTCTAATAACTATAAACCTTTAGACAGAGATCCCACTTGGCATGCTCACAATAAAACCAATGATCTAATCAAATTGGACTGAAGAACTCAAAAGAACTCTACATTCAAAACACCCATTAGTTCCAAGAATTTATGGTGTACCAAAAATTCATAAGATAGGTATTCCCTTAAGACCAATAGTAGATGGTAGAGACTCTCTGGCCTCTAATTTAGCAAAACATCTCACCAAAATGATTTTACCTTATACAGGAAAAATATCTTCTTTCATCAAGAACAGTACACATTTTATTGAAAAAGTAAAAGATATTTATATTGGACCTTCAGACATATTAGCAAGTTTGGATGTTATCAGCCTATTTACAAATGTTCCAAGAAACGAAACTGTGAATCTCCTAGAAGACCTTTTTCCTCCAGACATCGTAGATCTTTAAAAAAATGTATAAATAATACATTTTTCATGCTTCTAGACAAATTTGGGTAACAAAAAAGAAGGATTAGCAATGGGGTCTTCCCTCTCTCTCTGGCTTTAGCTAACCTATTTAGGAAAAACTTTGAAAATAATGCTTGAAACAATTATCATCAAAAACCAAAAATATGGCTACACTATGTCAATGATATATTCATCATATGTCCAGGAACAACAGATGAACTCATTGCTTTCAAAGATTACCTAAATAATTTGCATAATAATATAAAATTTACAACAAGAAGAACTTAGAAAACTGCCTTTTCTACACATTCTATTAGAAGTCAATGAAAAGGATAATAAACTTTGAGAAAAACCCACCAACACAGGAAGATTTCTTAATGTGGCCTCACACCACCACCCTTTGCAAAAAAATAGGTATAATAGAAATCCTAAGGGACAGAGCGTATAACATTTCCAGCACAGAAAAACAGAGAAACGAAGAATAGAATATCTAACACAGATCTTTCAAAAGAATGGTTATGAAACCAAGACTATCAAAAAAATCCTCCACACACCTCCTACAAGCATCTCTCAGAAACAAGATTTCAAAAACGCTATCATGCTTTCATATATCAAAAATGTTACAGACAAGATGGCTAAATTACTTAACAAATATAACATCAAAGTAGCCTTTCTACCGCTGGAAAAAATTTTGAGATTTTTACATCCTCCGAAACCTCCTCACCATCCTTTAAAAAAAACCATGTGTTTACAAAATGTATTGTTCTTGCAGCATCTGCTACATAGGACAGACAGGAAGATCTGAGGAAATTCACATGAACGAACACCAAAAGGATGTACAAAACAGAAGAGAACAAAAATCAGGTCTAGCTTTCCATACCACTTCCACCGGCCACAATGTACTATGACAGAATACAAACATGTCGTACATAGAAAAAAAATTGTTACATAAGGAAATTTAAAGAAGCTGCAAACATGCTTAAAATACTAACACAATGCAATAAAAATCAAGGATTAATTCTCTACCAAGTTTGGTCCGCTTTAGTAAAAAATATACCTAGTCAGACCTCAGACATTATGAACGTGGACAATAGAACGTGGCATCATCCAGCATTCTTTAAACCCAGCAGTGCTTTGAATCTGCATTGTGATTTTTAATTTTATGAATAGTCAGATGGCTACAACTGTATAGTATGAACTATTAATCTCTTTTTTGTTGTTTTAACTTTCAGTTATCTTTTACCCCTGAAGATCTCTCTTTCTCGATCATTGCTTTCATACCACATTCCATTCTCCCTTGGTAAAGTGCACACCTACATTGCATTAAATCCCTCATGTGAAATCACCCAAATAATGGAATGCTGGCTGCCAGGAACAATACCATTTATTATCATTATTATTTTGTGGAACTGTACTCCAGGAGATTGATGAGGCCAGGGACTTGGGAGTGTTGGGGGATAGGGAGATGAAGTTTGGGGGAAGGGGCACATTGCAAAAGTAGCTAAATCAGCTCATCAACTCACTTGGTTGTTGAAAAATACCTTGATGAGCAGAGACAAGCAAGTTATTGTGCCTCTGTACCGAGCCTTGATAAGACCTCATCTTGACTACTGTGCCCAGATTTGGTCACCTCAGTTCCTTCTTGATGGGGAGGAGGTGGAGACGATCCACATACGAGTGACTAAGATGATAGCAGGTCTATGGAATGAACCATATGAGAACAGGTTAAAGATTTGTGGGTTGCAGAAACTAGTTGATAGGCGGAAAAGGGGAGATATGATTGAGACACTCAAATTGCTAAAAGGATTTCTATAGGATTAATTCAGAGGATATTTTTGAGATCAGGACTGGTGGTGAGAGAACTAGGGGACACTTATGGAAGCTGGGCAAGAGTGTGGTTAGCAGGGGTGTTAGAGCTCGGTTCTTTACTTTTAGAGTGGTAAATGAGTGGAATAAGCTGCCAGAGTCTGTTGTGGGTGCTATTACGGTGAACGAGTTCAAGGCAAGGTATGATAGATACTGTGAGAATGTCGTATAGTTGTGTGGACATGATATTTAGGGCCTCCCTTGATGAGTCTAAGGACTCCCTGGAGTCGCCCAAAATAATAATGATAAGGTGTAAGTCAAACGACTTACAAAACTTGTCAGGTCTTTTATTAATTCATTGTGTTTTATATAGCTTATTAAAAAAATGAGGTCCAATTACCAGAATATACCATGTGAACTTCTAAACCACAGAAACCTCCACTTATAATGTTGGATTTAATATCCACTTAATTTGTATAATTTTTCATCGCTGATTTGAAGCCTTTGGCTCTTTATTTTTATTAAAAGACTGACTACATTTCTTTTCACACTGATATCTTTCGCTTCTCTCCCTCCACACCCATCCATCCTGAGATCCTTCTTATTACCAACCAAATTATTGGGTCCTACTACCACTGCCAACTCTTTTCCTCACTTACTGCTCATATCCAGTGCTTCAATTACTCTGCTCATTCTTCCGCTAGGAAAACAAACCTCATGCACCTCCATACAGAGCCACCTTCTTATCATTTGCTACCTCGTTCACTTGACCATCTTTCATTCTTCACAATTTTTCCATGCTGTTTTTTTTTATGTTGTTCCCATCCACATAATGTTATTTGTAAATCTATAGTACATTTTGTATCGTGGGTAGGTTAAGGATTTTTTTTCTATTTTTTTTTCAGTTTTATATATTTTTTATTTTTAATTTATTTTATACATAGTCCTGAAACCTTCTAGAGACAAAAGACAGAACTTTTTACAGCCTCTTTGGGCCTCCTGGGCATATCCGTATTTCATTTCATTTCTGTCCACATTTGCTTCATCTCCTGCCTCGTCTTCATCAATTCTGCTTTTATATCTTAAGTATTTTTAAGTATTTTCTCACTGGTATTCATGCTATCTATTGTCAGTTGCACTGTTTTTTTCATTGCCTTTCATGCCTTTGTTTTACAATGACTTAGTTTATTTTTCTCACACACTACCTCCTCATTTCTTCCAACCACCTCTTTTGTACTCTCCTCATAGTTCACTAGAATGTACTATGAGAAGAGTATAATTTTACTCTTTTTATCATTAACATCCTTTACTTCATTTCCCAGCTCTAACACATCTTACATTTCTGGCATTCGCTCATGAAACATTTTTTGACATTCTCTCTCTCGATCCTTGCTTTCGTACCACATTCCATTCTCCCTTGGTAAAGTGCACACACTACATTGCATTAAATCCCTCATGTGAAATCACCCAAATAATGGAATACTGGCTGCCTGTAATCCATTATTTGGAACAATAACAAGGAATAATACTATTTATTATCATTATTATTTTTAACATCTAACCTCCATGGAATTAGAGACTCATTATGGGACACACACACACTCACACGCAAAGCTCATCCAACTGTGCCTTAAACTAATTCAGTGTGTCTATATTCATAACACCATCAGGCAATGCATTCCACACACCAACCACTCTCCATGCAAAGAACCTACTTCTCACTCCCCTGCTCATGCTCTCTTTATACAGTTTCTAGGGATGGCCTCTTGTTCTACCCTCTCTTCCATGTTACCCTGATAACAACCTCTAACTTATGTCTCAATCACATCCTCCCCCTCCTCCTTCTATTCATGAGGTTTTGCAGTTTACATTAACTTAACCTCTCCTCATACTCTGCATTCCAAAGACCACTGACCACCTTTGTGAATCTTCTCTGGACTCTTCCTAACATATCCTCATCACCATGAAAACCTGGTGACCAAATCTGTGCACAATAACTCATATCATGCCTGATCAAGGCCTCATATGAGTTATTGTGGAAAATATAGCAATAACAAAACATTCTCAGTCACAGTTCATAAACAAAGATATAACTATCAATGAAATTGTGAAATATATACAAAACAGATCACTTATATGTAAACCAATGTACACTGTGCAATGTTACTTTCACTACCTAGCATCATACAGATGCTGATTACACTTCTGCCATTTCATTTGATCTCGCACTAATCTCTCATCTCTTGCTAGCAAACTAACTGATATCATTGTAATCAATAGAAATAGTTATTTCAGACAGCTTTTCAGTGGTGAGAACAGGTAAAAATCACTTATTTCCAAATTAGGAAAGAAAGGTGGATGTTCAAGTATTATGACATTTTGCTCTGTGAGATATTGCTTTACCATTTCTGGTAAAGCAATATCTCTATGCTGGTGCAATGCTTTGAAATAGAATCCAGTTGCTATCCAATTTTTCATTATGTTTCTTTCTAACTACATCACTTGGCCAAATGAAGCATTTCAGTACTGTTCCTTGCTTACTGCTTGTTTACTTGGGAAACTAAAGCTATAAGGTGTGTGTGTTAAGGCTTAAGTGCTGGGAGGACATCATGTTGGAGGTTTAATGGAGTAGGAAAGGAGGAACACTAGGAAAGGATTAAAAACTAATTTTAATGCTTCCAATATTTTATCTCAGTCATTGAGATATCTTCAAGGAGTACAAATAACACTTGTAGCAAACACACCAAGACAACACAATACTTATTGTGTGACTCTAAAGTCCTATGTCCGTGCGGTTAGCCTAGTGGCTTTGCGCTTCCCAACCATATGCCTGGGGAAGGAGTGTCCTAGGTTCAATTCCCATCAACGACGTGAGGAGCTCAAGAATCTTCCTCAGCCATAGCCAAGTTAGCCGGTCTTGGGCGTGGACAGCAGAGTTTTTTCTGCCAGTTTATCTAGTGTTTTTCATCCTGCAAGCAGGCAAACCAGTCTGAGGACACACACGGACTACAGTCAGGAATACTGACCCAGCCATAGGTCTGATTCGTCAGTCTATGCCAGTTCCGGAGCCCAGATAAAATTTGGGGGGACTAGATGGTACCATGAACTCCCATATAAAGGAGAACGCTATATCATCACATGAAATAAATAAAGTCCTATCTAGTGGGGGGGGGGTGCCCTCTATGAATCTTTATAGGCAGGCTAGAATGCAAACTGGGATCTCTGACTATTATTTTTTCCCAAATTTTTGAAGTTTTATGCATCTGTATATTTGTTTAAATTAGATTGATTACTGAGTGTTGCTGAAGTTTCCAGATACAGTCGTTCCTTTTTAAATTTACTATGATGGAGCGCTGTGGTTTTCTTCCAGAAGATCCTTCAGAATTCCAGAAATTCCATTCCCTTACCACTATTACTACATGCTGTTTCCTCTTCCCAGTGCATACTGCTGTAGTTAAAATCTCTCATAATGATCACTCATTTTGCATTTGTGAAACCTAAGCTGCCTGACCATCTTCTGCTTTTCACCCTCTATGTTCCCTGACCATAGCACCATTCTGCTAAATATCCTGTTCTGCCTATCTCCAATTCATATATGCTCTCAAAACTGTTAGTGCCTTTTACCTCCAAATTCTCTACTCTGAGAGGACACAGTTCATCACTTATAATAAGCAATACTCCACCACTGTTTGTCCTCCCTATCCTGCCAAAATATGATGTACCCTTCTAGTTCTAGTCCTGGCAATGTATCATCTTCTGTTAACCATATTTCACTCATCCCAATAATCTTTGGCCTGACTGTGGCTATCAGTGCCGCTAATTCATCTCCTTCATTCCTGATTCTCCTAGCATTTCTATAAAGAAACATTAATGCATTGGCAGCATACCTATTATTATTTCCTCCAGACTCCATTTGACTCCTCATCTTGTTATGAGTTTGTTCTCATATGAGGCCACCCCTGCTTCCATCCACTCTGACAACTCTAGTTTTCCTGCACTAATACTCTCACTTGCAAGAACTCCAGATATGCAAGTTATTCCTGATCCAAATGCAGTCCATATCTTGCATACATCTCTCTTCTATCCTCAAATGCACTCCAAGCATTCCCATAATCCATTCCTGTCCTTTGCCACATTCTTGCTACCATGCCATTCATTTTTGAAAATCTTTTCTTCGACTCTGCATTATCATATCTGGGTAACATACTTACTATCTTGCCTTTCGCAATACTCTGCCATATGAGCTCAAACATAAACCTCAAATCTCTCGCTATTTGATTCACACTATCTCTGAGATTATTTGTACCGATCATCACAGTCATCTCATCCACACCTTGTTTAATTGCCATAGTCACCCTCTATGTTGTTCCTTCAGGTAGTTAAATGCAGTTTATCTATTTTTTTATTATTATATTACAATAAGAGAATTTTGTATGTGAAATATGATATTGTTTTTCTTAACATAGCATATGAGAGAGACAGTAAAAAATAAAAAATAATAAATCCTCAAAGAATAAAAGATTAAGAAAAAAATATTTATTAAAGTAGCTAAGCAAATATGTAATAGCATTTCATTTCACAATTTACTTCAAGACACTGATTAACGTGAACATTTGTGTTAACAGTTGAGATATCCAGAGGAAAGTGAAGATATTCTTATATTACGCTCCATTAAAGATGTTAATCTTCCAAAGTTCTTAACACATGATCTTCCTCTATTTGCAGTAAGTAAATCATTTAATAGATATATTTTTTTAAAATATTATATGAACTTTTAATGCTTGATTATTATTATTATTTTATCTTCATCATCTTGCATCTCAATAGAGTCTTTTTATATATACAGGTATCCCTTGATTAACATTATTAATCAATCCCTCGATGTTACCGCGTAAATCGAAATCGTGTTAATCAAATATAATAATCCATGGTAAAAATTACAATTCGTTCATGATTGATTACTGTATTAATAATTCGTTTTATATGGCATTGGCATTCTTTTAGGGAAAATAAAAAATGAATGCAAAGTAAATGTTTAATAAATGCTTGCACCTACATTAGTTACTGCAATTTTTTTATCAAAAGAAGTTATCAAGAGTCGTTTGAGCAGTTTTAGTTTTTTCTTATTGGCATGAATTCTACGATAACAAGCAAAATGACTCTCCAGACCTTGGCAAACAAGCATTTTTCGATTAACATCTGGATCCATATCCATTACATGCAGTGATTGTTAAAAAATCCAGTAATTTTTTAACATCTTCTGCATGAAAACCAAGTCTTCACCAATTGTAACGATTTCTTCAATGACGTCGTTTACATGATTTTGAAAACCACCTAAGTCATTAGCACATTCTGGCAATACGTTTTTCAAACAGCTCTCATGCAGCTAGAAGATGCTTGTCTTCTAGCTCCCATGAGTCATGAATGTTTTCAATTGAGTGTTTAATGTTAAAATTTTTCCAAAATTCTTGGAGTGTAATTGCATTTTCTTCTGTTGTTTCTACTGCCTTTGAGAATGTAATTTTACGAAAATAGGCTTTGAAAGTTGTAATGAGGTCCATGTATTGTAGCAATGATGTCATATTTGGTGGAATTTTGGTAAATTTAAAGGTGCGTTATTAAAACTCTTGCCGCATATATAAAGTGATTGCTGCAATTAATTTCGGCTCGTTAATCAAATCCCACGCTAAGCAAAACTTCATTAAGCAAGGGATACCTGGTAAAAATTACACCCACTCTCGCTAACTGATGCTAACTCTGTCGCTAAAATAAGATTGGTAAAACAAACTATCAAGAAGAAGAATGAAATCATTGAAATTAATGAAAATAGAGAAATAACCACAATCATCACCAGACTAAGGATGGAACATTTTAAAAGCATGAAAATTCAGCCAGACAGTAGTAGGGGCTATGAAATATGCAAAAACTGTCCAGGAGTTGAACTAACACCTGTCCATATTTATTCTTGTTCACCAATTGCTGCTGCTCTATAGAAAATTGACAATAACCCTAGAGAAAAGCTCTACTCCACCAAAGTTGCTAAAGCAGTTCTACAGATCCATGGTCATATCTAGAAGTTCTTCAATGGACTCGACAACAGCAACAACTTCATATCCACTCCTTAGTACTAATTTATGTAATAGTGTGGTATTCTGTCATTTGCGTTTGCAAAGTCCAGCTTTATTAATCCTACTCAGCTAATATTTTATTGTGGGTGATGTGCAGATATTATTATTAAGAAATATTTTGGCCTTAATTAATCAACTTTTCATTACCTAATTGTACTAGAGAAGATATGAAGAGCCTGTGTAGCTCAGCAGAAGTGGCATTTGCACTGTATGGTGCTTGACGAAAAACCGTATGAAGAAAGATTTGGGGTTCAAATCTAGTTGCCGACTATAGGAACATTTTCTGATTTTTTTGCTGGCCAAGTTTTTTGCTGGCCAAGTTTTTTGCTGGCAAGGCTAGCATATCCGCTCTCCAGCCAAAAGGCTGTGGGTTTGAATCCATGAATGATGGATTCGAATGGTGATAGATGGCATTGGTGTAGTAGAGCTGTAGAGTAGGTGCCCTCCTTTGATGAGTCTTTGGACTCCCTGGAGGTGTCAAGTTATAATAATAATAATAATAATAATAAAATATCTGTCCATTGCAGTACCATGTGGTTTCAAATAGAGTATCATATTTCTATCCACCTATTCATGAATTTTGGCCTTAATTAATATTAATCAACTTTTCATTACCTAATGGTACTAGAGAAGATATGAAAGAGTTATTGGAAGAAGTGTAAAAGAAATATGAGAGATAGTAAAGATTATAAATCTGCTACTGTGGTATGATAGATGAGTTGAGGAGGAGGACCATGATTTCGAATGAGTAAATATGTGGGTGTGCAGGAGTGTGCTGAAATTGATAGATGCAAGAAACTTATAAGGCTGATGGATTATATCTGAATGGATTTGGAGTTAGGTGTGAAGAAAGTATATTCACTGAGTGTGGAAGTGCAAATTCATATGGATGGGTGAGCATGTGTGTGTGTGTGTAGGCACCTTTGAGGCAAGTATGTGTGAGAATAACTAAATATGCTGAAGTTTACTGCAGTTTGCCAGTTGCTGCTGCTGCTGTGTGCGTGTGTGGTGTGGGGAAGATGCAAGAAAAGATCTGTATGATATATTGGAAAATTATCAGATTGTGTTTAGGATGAGTAATTGTTATTGTAGGCTACAACTATGAAGATAAAGATTAGAAGAAGGAATGATCATAAGGAGGGAGGGAAATGGAATTTATACCTACTAAGAGATAATTACTTGAAACAGCATGTAATGAAAAGGGTCTTATGGTTTCAAGTAATGGATCTAGGGATAACATCAGAGAATTTTTGTGTAACCAGGATATCCACTTCGATTCCAGTTGGGAGAGTGATTGTGCATTCTTGACTTAGTACATTGCCAAACTCATTTAATTTTCATTAAAGAAAGGATATATATGAAAGTACACGGCAGGTAATTATGGCAAGCTTAGAAAGCAGATTTTTAGGAGAAAAACAGCAAGGGAGGGAATGTTAATGGTGAATGGTAGGTGATCAAGGAGTGTTTGATTCAATATTTATCAATGTTTAACCTGTCCAGTTTAGTATCATCTGAAAGCAACTAGATATTCCAATATTTCCTCTCATATCATTACTGATATCATTAATGTACAAATTAAACAATATGCATAATGTAAATTATGCCTTCTCCTTGATTATGTGCCATTGATACTCATTTATGTCTGTTTGTCTATCTTATCAGCTACTCTTGCCATGACACCAACTACTGTGAGCCAGTAATTTCCTTTTCTGTCACATCTTTCACCTTATTATATAAACTGAGTAAATACTAAATTATGATCCCCTTTCATAAAACCTTGCTTCCCACCTGTATAGTATCATTTATTTTATTTTATTTATTTTTTTATTATCCCATGGTATTATTACACCAGATCATAGAGGTCAAGTTCATGTATTTTATACAGCACCTTTTTTGGGTTGTTATAGAGTTCACATTTGGAAATATTCATACAGTTTAGCAAATGCATTGGTGATGCTTCCTCGATATTACAGATTTTGCAGGCGGGGAAAACTTTTATGCCATTGCTAAACTTGATTGGTCCTGTGTGGGCAGTCTTGAAGCGAGAGATCATGGTAGTGGCACTGCGATTAAACTTGGAGTTGATAGTAGCTCCTGGATTTTCTGCTGAGTACCAATGGTGAGTCATGTCCTGAAGAATTGTTCTTTTTATGTTTTCTTTTTGGGTGGTTTTAAAAAGATCGAAATATGTGGTATCACTTGATGTTGCGGCCATTTTTGCTACTTCATCTGCAGTTTCATTTCCCTTTAATCCCACATGGGATGGGATCCATTGGAAGATTATTTCGGAATCCTTATGTAGTTTGTTTATGTTTTTTGTTATGTCTCTAAGTATTTCTTGATGGCTAGTGTAGCAGTTCTTAATAGCTTGAAGGGCTGCTAAGGAATCTGTGAAAAATATAAACTCCTTTGGGTTTTGTTTGTCCAAATATTGCAGTGCTGTGTTAATGGCTATTAATTCTGCATGGTATGAGTTGCATCCAATACTGTTAGTTGTTTTTAGTTCTATATTATGAGAGCCATAGATGAGTATACCACTCCCAGAATTGCCATTTGGATTTTTGAAGCCATCTGTGTAGATCTTTATTGAGTCAGGTCCATATTCCATTATTTTTGAAAGGGCTAATGATCTCAAGATTTCAGAGTTTTCTAGGCTTTTTTCTCATGTTTCCCTATTTCAGAGTTGATAACTATATTTTTCCTGTCTTGATTTGGAGGAAATGCTGGGCAGTCAGCTATTTTATTTGGAATCCAAGGGAATTTTATTTTCTATGATTTCATGCATTGTTGATTTTTTTCTTTATTCTGTTTGTTGGTTTTCAGTTTTTAAAAAGTTCACTTGTTCTATGATGTGCAAGGTTGGCTCTTTTTTCTACAAATTTGGTAAGATTTTCTTGCCACCTAATTTTTAAAGGAACAAGGTTGGATTCAAATTCAGCTATTTTTCCAGGAGTTGTATTCCTTAGTCCACATATGATTTTAGCTGCATTTTTCTGAATTTTTATAAGCTTGGCTAAACTGGTTTGTGATGTTTGCATCCAGATAGGCAAAGCATATTCCATTATGGGACGGATAATAGAGGTATATGTGACTTTTAAGGTTTTAGCATCGGCTCAACACTCTTTACCTGAGATACTTTTCATGATATTTAGTCTTCTTTTTGCTCTGACTGCAACATTGTTGATATGTTTATTGAAGCTTAGCGATGGATCCAGAGTAACTCCAAGGTATTTGGTGTTTTCATTAAATATAATTAGTTGACTGTTTAGCTTAATGTTTGGTCTCTACTTTCTGAGGTGGTTATTAATAGTAAAAACACAGATTTTTGATTTAGTAGGGTTAATTTTGATTTTTTGGTTTTCAAAGTATGCAGCTAAACTTTCAATGACTGTTTAAGTGACCTTCTGCTGTTTCTAGGTTGTTGTGAGCTGAGAATAGTACCAAATCATCAGCAAACAAAGCTATCTTTGTTTCTTTATTTATATTTTTATCTAAGCCATTTAAGTAGATGGGAAAAAGGAGTGGGCTCAAAATGCTACCTTGAGGGAGTCCCTGTCTTATTTTCACTTTCTTGGAAAATGTATTATTTATTTTAACTCGAATTGTTCTATTTCTTAGAAAGTCATAGATCCAGTTAAGAACTTTCCCTTCTATTCCAATATGACAAAGTTTGGAAAAGAGTTTCTACCTCCACACCTTGTCAAAGACATTGCTAAAATCTATAAAAGCTGCAATGGTGGATTTGGTAGGTTTGGTCTGGAAGTTATCTTGAATTGTCTGGGTTAAGTAGAAAAGTTGATCAGTTGTTGAGTGATTTCTTCTAAAGGCAGCCTGAAAATGTGGTAGTATACTATTTTTGTTTAGATAGTAATTCAAATTGGAGTATCATTTTTTCCATTCATTTGCCTGGAATTGAAGTCAGTGAAATTGGCCTCTAACTTCCTGGTTGGTCTTGCGGTTTGTTAGGCTTTAAGATTGGTATGATTGTGGCTGTCTTCTAGTCTTTCGGAACTTTTCCTTGTTTTAGGCTATTGTTGTATAGGCGAAGTAGCCAATCTAGGGCTAGGGAAGGAAGATGTTTGATCATAATTCCTTGTATGTTATCTGGTCTACATGATTTATTTATATCTAGTCTCTCCAAGGCATCTCCCAATTCAGGGATTGTAAATGAATCCCAGAATAGTTTGTTTTGATATTTTGGGAAGTTGGCAGCATTTTTCTGCTGTCGAGCCTGTTTTGATATTTGATGGTCTTTCCTGGTATTCATTTCTGGTTTGCTTATATTTTGAAAATGAAAGGCCAAGGTATTTGCAATCTCCCTATCTCCAATTTTGATATTTCCATCTGGATCTTTTAGCGTTTTAGTCTCACTTGCCTTTGGTAGGTCTCTTTGTAAATTAGCAGTCAGTTTCCAAAGTTTGGTATCTGAAGTGTTTGGATTTAAGTTGTGGCAAAATTCTTGCCACCTAGTTCTTTGTAATATATTATATTTTTGTTTAATTTCAGCATTTATCTTGTTGTACTCAATCCTGATTTCTACAAAATTGCCTTAATTAATTCTTAGGAGCCTTAACAATAATTCCTGTGATAATGACTACTCTGTAATTTGATGCTGCAATTTTGGAGTTTCCTTTCTTTAATGGAACTATTTTTTTGTCCTTTCTACTACCTTGAAATTCTACCAGCAGTCAGAAGCATAGCCTGTTTTGTATTTTCTCTTAACAAATTTTCTCTTGCATTTTCTATTATATGGAATATTATATAATACTATAACTGCAATAACTACCTTTACATTGAGGTTTTATAATATCCTAAGCACATCCAGCTCATCTACCTCTATTTGTACAACAATTGTTGCATTATCTCCATCTGGAATATATCTTCACAAAGTATTCACTCAGTAATTCAACTATTTCTTCTGCTCCTGTCAGAAGTAATTGTTGCATTTCATAACATCATCCTTCCTAATCATTCTTTCTTTAATTTGCCACACAGAAAAATAATTCATTTGAATTTTTTTTGACCTGCTTGGCTTGTTTTTCATAACTCTTCTTTTGCTTTGAGAGTGCTATTTACATTTCCTTACACCACACTTCTTTTTATTTGTTTGTTCCTTGCTTAATGATGCTATTTATTCATTTTACTTGATTTATTCTCATGATCCTATATATGCATTCTGATATTGCTTCCATTCCTTAAATCCCATTGGATCATTTACCATGCCAATATCCTTCTCTGTCATTTCCTTATGCTATGTCACTACTTTAGCCACCCAAACAGCCACATGGATAAAATAAATCAAAAATACATGCTTCATACACATACTATTTATGGAATATCCAAAAGTTATGTTGACTTCAACGTACATTTCAAATCCACGTAATTATGGACATATATATATACACATTAAGTCTGGTACAGTGTTTAAACTACTCCCTAAGTTTCTCATAATCATCATTGTAGGCTTCCACATGTACTCTTCTTATTTGAAAAATTTTCATGCTTAGCACTTTTGTGATCAAGACTCATAAATCACTCTCCTTCCAATTGGAAACAAAAACAAACCACCTCGGTTATATATATATATATATATATATATATATATATATATATATATATATATATATATATATATATATATATATATATATATCATTGGATCTGTTACTCTCACACCTGTTTTTTCTACATTGTATATGTTGTTTTAGGTATGTTATATGAGTGTTTGTGTGTGTGTATACACCATGCCCCACATATGATGTGGAATTGCTATATAAAATAAAAATATACAAGATACTGTCGATGAGTCTTTGGACTCCCTGGAGGTGTTATGTAATAATAATATTGATAATAATAATATAGTTCTACATCTCTCATACATAGGATTTGATATAACTTGTTGATGATTAAGATTTCCATTGTTTGATATTTCCATCTTATGTCTTCGCAAATACCACATGCAAATGCCTAAATATTCATGAACTAACTTGTGTCTCCTGTTGGTGCAGTGAGGGATCTTGATTGTTCAGCTGATGTAATCAGGATAATAGTCCCCAGAATTTTGGTAGAGTGGGGCAATCACATTTGTTTAAATTAGGCAAGTGCTGTAGTGTTGCAAATTCCAGAAATATTCTGTCAGATTTGTATTTACATCAGTATATTAGACAATTTTTTCCCCCCACAGATCTGATGATCTGTGTTAATGACATCATCTGCAACTCCAAAGTTCCTATATTGTTTGAAAGTTTTTTCACTTGGTTATACTATAAATTAAAGATGTCAAGAAATTATATTCTTGGTTTCATCCTTTATCCAAGTATAAGAAAAACAAAGTTTGCGCATGAAGCAACTTCACGACTGGGCTACTGTATATAGAGGTTAATGACTTCACATCAATTGCCTTGATATTCCATAATGCAATGCACATATCCTTACAGACATGTATAATGCTATGCATTATGGGAAGGGTCACTACCCAGACTGGTTTCCCTATTTAAATGTGGGGTTACCTCTCCAATAACTTCAGCCAGATCACCCAACAATGAGCGACCTGAGTGATCATTAATTCAGCGTTGACCCCAATCAGAGACATGCAAAACCCTACCCCCAAGTAGAGCCGCTCATATTTCAGGGAAAGGACTGCCCCCTTCTGCACAAAGTACATCCTTGAGAGCCAGACCAGGAAGCAGCAATAACCTCAGTTAGAACTTCAGTGGCTACAGCATTTCCATGACCACTTCAGCTCAAAAGTTCAACCGTGAAAAAAAAATGAATGATGTCGGTATGAAACAGTAACTAAAGATCCACGAGTGACATTTTATGGGGGGATTCAGTTATTAGAGGTGTGGTAAACGAGAAGATGCATAAGGTTCGTTTTCCTGGAGGTAAAATGAATAGAGTGATTGCAGTGTGGGATGTGAGGAGTAAGGGGGAAGAAGGAATTAGTGGTGACTTGATGTGAACAAGGAACACATAAGATTGGATATCAGGAGGTTGTTGAGAAGGATAAAAGATAATAGTGTGATAGAAAAGGTAGTCAGTGTGTTGCCCAGGTATGACAGTGGTGAAATAATGTGTAGAGTGAAAATTGTGATTGATATGTTATCAGAAATGTGTGAAGAGAAAGGAATGCAGTTTGTTAATGTGGGGAAT
Organism: Typopeltis vanoorti; assembly: GCF_054136105.1. Taxonomy (NCBI): domain Eukaryota; kingdom Metazoa; phylum Arthropoda; class Arachnida; order Uropygi; family Thelyphonidae; genus Typopeltis; species Typopeltis vanoorti. The sequence continues at coordinate 119,863,619 of NC_143555.1, read as the reverse complement.
GAGTTTGGAGGACGAATTGAAATGTATAAGAGTGATGAACTGCATTCAAATGCAAAGGAGTAGCAGGAAGGCAAGATTGTGCCCCTTCATCAGGAAGGTGACAGAACTCAAGTATCAAATTATAGGCCTATCTGTTTGTCAGTTGTTGTTAAAATGTTGGAGAAGCTGGTGAAAATGAAGATCCAGAATTGGGTTGATAACAGTGGTATTTGTTTCACAGAGAGCATGGATTTTCTAAGGTGAGGTCGTGTTGTAGTAATTACTTATTTATTACAATAAGGTGACGGCTTCATTGGACAAAGAAGATGGATACACAGTAGAATACTTGGATTTTTCAAATCTTTTTGATACATTACTGCTACATAAATTAATAGTCAAATTGAACCACATAGGGTGATATTAGACTAGTGCATTGGATTGGAGATTGGCTATCTGATAGTTATCAGCAAGTTGTGTATTGGGGAGCAATATCCCAGAAGAAGAAAATCACTAGTGGTATGTCTCAGGAGTCTGTTTTAGGACATTCGCTATTTAACCTGCATGTTAATGATATTGGGGAAAATTAGGATGGGGTTATTCAGTTGTTTGCAGATGATGTATAGTTCAAATGAACTGTGAGGAGTAGAGCATATGTTCTGGCCCTACAAGAAGACTTCAATAGATTAAGTGAATGGGCATGGGATTGGGGATGCCAGTTTAATGTTGCAAAATGGGGTATAGAATTTACACTTTGTGGGAATATATTGTCAGAGGTGGAAGAAATAAGAGATCTTATTTCTCTTTTAGAGGACACATTGCCAAATTTGTGAGGATAACACAACGGATTCTGGGAATTATGCAAGGATACTGACTTGCGCAATTGGAAGAACGATGGTACATTATGCCCTTCAATTGGAATAGGCCTAAGTTCGATTCTCGTCGCGACGGGAGGAATCTTTATCTGGACGATTTCAATAGAAGGTGAGTTAGCCGATTTCATATGGAGGTAGCAGGGTTTTTTCTCCCAGAAACTCAGGTTTTTCATCCCGCATACAGACAAATTGGCCCATCAGAACACACGCAATTTACAGACAAAAAATACTAGTTGTTGTGGTGGTGGAGGTGGGCAGTAGATGGCGTTGATGGAGATGATTCGTAGTAGAGGTTTGGTGTAATGGTTGAGACAGTTGTAGGTGTCCTCCCGCGATGAGTCTTCGGACTCCTTGGAGGTATCAGGAATTATAATAATAATTCTTGTTCTCTTGTATAAGCCCTTGATTAGACCACATATGGACTACTGTGCACAGATTTGATCATCTAGTTTTCAAAAGGATGAAGAGATGTTGGAAAAGGTTCAGAGGCAATTAAACAATGTAGTTTCTTATCTCTGGAATGTTGAATATGAGGAAAAATTGAGAAGATGCAATTTACAGAGTCTAGTGGATAGGGAGAGGGATGATATATTAGAGACGTACAAGTTGGTAAGGGGGGGGGGTTGTTACAGGTCAATGTTGAAGAAGTTTTTCACAAAATAGTGGAAGATCAGGAGAAAACAAGAGTTCCTCCCTAAAAGCTGCATAAGGAGCATGTGAACAAGGGAGCGAGAAGCAGGTTTTTTGCATGTAGAGTTGTGAATGATTGGAATGCCTTGTCTGAGAGTGTGGTGTCTGCAAGGAATTTGAATGTGTTTAAGGCAAGGTATGATGAGCTGTGTGTACATATATACCAAAAGGACCTCCTCCTGGATAAGCCTTAGGATAATAATAATAATAATAATTTATTGATTGCTAAAATATTTATACATACAATAAACATCTTGTGTGACATTGCACCTTGTGTGATATTTTACAGAGTTCAGCACTAAGTGCTGCAATTCCTACATTGGATTTCAATTAAACTTTTTAATAATACTTTTTTGCCTTTATATTATGTATTTACAACACATGTTCTTCTAATATTAACAATGAAGATCAAACAGAATTTTTTGTATAATTTTTTATTTTTTTATTTATTTTTTATTTTTATTTCTTTATTATTATTTTTTTAAAGTTTGAGAAAGAGTGATTATACATACAAATTTCTGCATTTGCTTATAAGGATTACTTGTAGTTGAGTGAGGCAAGTTAATCCCACCTACTTCGAAGCTTGGGTTAGCTTTTATGAAGAGAGTGGGATTTAGCCTTCACTATTTGTGTTGTTGCTACTGTTTATGTATGGAATGTAGGCATTGGATGCTAGTGATTTCTGATGTGTATATTAGTGTTAATGGTTTGTTTGTATATTGGTGTAATTACTGCAGTTTTTAGTTGTTGTGGAATAATGCCTGTGTTGAATATTATGTTCACGAGTTTCAAAAATATTGGATTTATTTGTTCAAAGTGTGTTATAAGGTCTGTGAGTCTTATTTTGTCTATTCCTGGAGTGGTCTTTGGTTTTAATTGTAGGATTGCTTCTTTCAGTTCCTGTTTTGTTATGGGTGGAAAGTACATAGTTTATTGTTGACTTTATGTCAGTAGTTTTTTGTTGATCGTTGGTAGTTTGTCTTATTTGAGTTCTGTGATGTTGTTTGTGAAAGCATGGTTGAATGAGTCTGCTAGTTCCTCTTGGTTTGTGCCCTAACCAAAGCTTTTTGCAATAAAATGCTGTGCTGAAGTTTTCTTTTTTCAGGTTACTAATTCGTTGAGTGTAGCCCATGTTTGCTTAATGTTGTTGTTATATTCCATGAATTTTTGGAAGTAGTAGCGTCTTTTTGCCTTACGAATTTTTGTGGTTAGTTTATTTCTTGTGTTTTTGTATAAGGTTTGTAAATGTGTGTTACTGGGTGACTTTTTAAGTTTTTTCCATAGATTTTCTTTTACAGTAACAATATTTAGTATGTTGTCATTTATCCATGGATTGTTGTCTGTTTGTCGCCTCGTTTGTGTAGGTTTTGTTGCTTTTTTGTATATTTCTGTGAACTTTAGTTGAAAATTCTTGTATAATGTTACAGGATCGTTTATTTTAAGTAGGGAATTCCAGTCTGTATTTTTTACTTGGTTATCAACAATGCTCTTTAGTATGATCGAGTTTTGTCGACTTTTGTGGTGGTGGTGGGGGGTAAAAAAATAAAACATAATAAAACGAAGTTGAGACAAAGTAGTGATCGGCAATTTTTATGTTAATTACTGATGATGTATATGTATGGATGGGAGCCCGTATGTTGATATGATCAATGCATGATTGTGTTAGTGAGTTATTGAGTATTTCTTCTCTTGTTGGGGAGTTAATGGTAGGGTTTATGTTGTACTGACTTAGTATATCAAGTTATGTGTTAGTGGTTGAAGAAGCGTGGTCAAGAGTATTTATGTTAATGTCTCCTATTAGGATGAGCCTGTGTGTTGTACACGATTCGATGCCACTTAGCCATGTTTCTAACTCGTGAAGAAAACTGAGTGGATTATTATCTGAGGGTCTGTATATTGTGTTTATTGTGTATTTGATACTATTGTGGCTATTTGTGAATTCCAAATTAGTGTTTCTGCATGTTCGAAGTGAGTTTGTTTTTCTGTCACATTGTATTTTTCTTTGATAAATGCCTCCTCTTTTGTTTGGTCTACATAAGTTGTAGGTTTAATAATTATTTATGTTATGTGCGTAAATTTCTGTGTCGTTTATTGCAACTTCGGTTAGTATTAGCGCATCTATGTTTATCATGGTATAATTGAGCTGTGTTATCAATGTAAGCCAGTGTTTTTTTATACTTCTCATGTTTGTGTGTATGATAGTGAAGTTGGTGTTGGTGGAAATGTTGTCTGACCATTTATTAAAAGAGTCAAAGACCTTGAAATTTATGTTGTCTGACTGGATATGTTTGCCTATGTTTGAGATCTCCATTATATAGTTTTTAAATGAGTTCTAATCTTATTCTTAAGGATATGAAAAGTTAGTGTTTTATATTGGTAGGCTGTGTAAGTCAGATTCACTTGTAATTATGTATACTCGAGCGTTTTCATTCTTTCTCAAAAATATCTGAAAATTCTTTGTCCACAGGAACTTGTAGTTTTTCTCTGTTTTGGTCTTCCTTGCTTGGTATAGAAGATTTTTGAAGTATGGAATCCAGTGTTCCATTATGTAGATTGGTGTTGGGAGTTTCTTATCAGTTAGGATCATTGTTGTCGGTCTTGTTTTCTTACTTGCTGTAAGAATGGAGTCTCTCAGATTTCCGTTGGTAAAATGAGTGATGATTGATGGCAGTCTCTCTTTATTTTTTTGTGGGCCTCGGTTGATATAGGTGATATCTGTGGTTGCGATTTGAATTCCAATTTTGCTGCCGATCAGTTGCATTATGTTGCTTAAGTCTTCTGTATTTTCTTTCATTATTCCCTCAATTTGAAGTTCTTTTTTTCTTTCTTTTTGTAGCATGTGTTCCATTCGACAATTGGGTGTGTTTACTTCTTTCCGCAATTCTTGATTTTCGCGTTGGAGTGTTTCTTGCGTTTCTATCGCTACCGTTAATTTCGTCTTTATTTCTCGCACGGTTCCTAACATTTCTTCAGTGGTTTCGTTGTTGAACTGTATGTAATGTTCATACTCCTCGAATTTTTTGTTAATTTGTTCCATGTGTGCATTTAATAAGTCTTTCACCATGAATTTAAATGAATCAAAGTTATCTGTAATTTTAGGATCCAGAAGCGGCTTACCTTGATGTGCGTCATTACTTTTCTTTGGTGTCTGGTCTTTGTTCTTCGTTTTCTCATGGCACTGTTGACATTGCCATTCGGTCTGTTTCAATGCTCCTTTTGCTTTCCACGTGTTTTCTGAGATCCCTGAACAGTGGAAGTGTTGTTTTTTGTTACATCCGGAACAATGCGGCCCAGCCCCTTCATCGTTTAATGGCTTGTTGCATTTGTTACAGCTCATTTTACTTGAACTTCGCTGTCTCGGTGACCTTTAGCCTTTCTTCCCGTTAGCGACTATAGTGCGACTTTTAAAATGGCGACGTCCTTTGTTCTTCGTTGGCTGTTTTTCCATCAAAGGTCAGGCTAGGGTAGATAATTAACTAAACATTTAGATAATAAATTACACAATAACCACAGTAATTAACTTTAATGAAATGAAAGTACAGATATTTCGTATACTGAAAATAACAGTTCATCATCATTGTGTAGAAACAAGCAAATCAAAGGAATGGGAATACAAAGTACATACAGCAGTCGGTGGTTTACCAATTAAAAACTGTTGTCATGTGCTAGAAATTAATATTAATAAATAATATTATTAAAAATATTATTAAAAACTATTTTTGATGGTTTTATTTATTTATTTATTCTTATGGCAAAAGGAATACAGAACAGCTACAGGTCAATGTCCAGCCTGGAAAGCTAATCCAAGGCTTCATATGTCACCTTGTGGATGATCTGTAGACCACCACCATGAAATTAGCTCCTTGGGCAGTCGTTCACAATATGAGTAATCGTCTGAGCCACAGGAGAACAATCACAATAAAGGGTGGTCTAACAGCCTCCATTTTTGTAGTAGGTAGCCACATCTGCCCTAGTTAGTTCTGATCCTGTTGATTGATGATCAAATCTTCCTAGGAAGAGCAAAACCAGGCTGCAGAGAGCACAGGGATCTACCGCCAGGAAGCCATTTGTTGGGAGATTGTTGGACCAGTATCCTCTCCACATGTCAGGTGTTGATGGCAGGGCAGCTGAAGAGAGTTCATCCATGGACCATAAAGGTTTTCAGGATTTTAGGTGAAGACTAGGTGAATTTATGAGAGTCTGGTGCTGGGGCAGGAGTGGGTTGCTCATTGCTTCGATCAAAGAATTATTAAATTCTTTAATCGAGGCTTGTCTTCTCCATATGTTTGGTGGAGCAATGTTAGATAGGACAGGCAGCCAGGAGAGAGAGGGGGGTGCCTCTTACTGTCCCACTAATTGTGCACATGGTAGAGTTTAGCTGAGTATCTATAATGTTAGTGTGTGTGTGTGTGTGTGTGTGTGTGTGTGTGTGTGCACTTCTTTCCCAGACAGGGGCACAATATTCTGCTGCAGAGAATGCGAGGGCTAGTGCAAATGATCTTAGGACTTCTGAACCACAACCCCAGGTTGGACCAGCAAGCCTTGAAATGATATTATTTCTCATTTTAATTTTGTTGGGAACAGGTTGGTGATGTGCCCTTTATAGGTTAGGCTTCTGTCCAGGCTCACTCCAAGGTATTTTGGGTGAGGCCCATGTTCTATCATTTTTTCACAGAAAAAAGTTTGAGGTGTCAATTTGCATTGTTCAGGTGAAATACCGTGGACACAGTTTTTGTTGGGGCTTCAAGTGCCACTGCTTGAAGTACTCTTCCAGGATGTTCAGGTCTGTGTTCAAGGTTGATTCCAGGTTGGCAAAGGAGGTAGATTGATGTAAGATCGCTAGATCATCAGCGTACATATACTTGCTTGAGCTGGTTACATATGATAAGAATGATGGTTACATATGATAAAAATCTCCCAAACTTTTGGGAGAGAGAAAACTTTGAAACTTTCTTTGAAAAGGCATTCAGAGTTGTGAATGATTGGAATGCCTTGCCTGAGAGTGTGGTGTCTGCAGAGAATTTGAATCTGTTTAAGACAAGGTAATGCCTTAAACCTGCATGTATGCAGAAGACGACTTTATCCCACTGGATATTGTGTTTAGTGTTGATACTATGTTGTGCCAGACCAGACTTTTGAGGTTTCATGTATTCAATATATTAATTCATTAATTCTATTTTCATTAATTCATATTAATTAGTTCATTAATTCTATTTTCCACAGAATATTAGATTACATTCACATGGTATCTGGTAAATGCCAGCTAATGATAGAGGTGCCAGTTTGTCTTTTGTAGATGGCAACAGATGAGAAATTTTGTTGATCGGAAAATATGTGGGAATGAGATGATACTTCTACAAATCAGTTCCCAGATGCCAGCTTAAAGATAGACATTTAGATTTATCTTACTTTTGTATACTGCAATTTTGCTTGTATTCTGTACATATGTATGTTTTCCTGATTATGACCTTGATATAGAGGTCGAAACTTTTTAAAATAAATTGCCTCAATGGTGCAATTGGAAGAATGATAGTACATTGCAAAATTTGATTGCAAAAGGCCTAAGTTTGATTTTTGTAGTGATGAGAGGAATCTTTATATGGTTTTTTTCAGTTGAGTTTGAATTAGCAGATCTCATATAGAAATAGAAGATTTTTTCTCCTGGAAACTCGGGCTTTTCATCCCGCATATAGACAAATCAGCCATGAGAACACACACAATTTATAGACAAAAAATACTAGTGGGGCTGGGTGGGCAGTAGATGGCATTGGTGTAGGTCATGATGTTAATGGCAGTTCAATGTAGTTGGTGGATTGCGTGGTTGAGCCGGAGAATTGTAGAGTAGGTGCCCTCCCTCGATGAGTCCTTGGATTCCTTGGAGGCATCACGTAATAATATATTTTACTTCATTGTCCTAATTTAAACGAGTTCAATGGTCTGTGCCTATCCCATTTGTAGTACTTTTTTAAATCTTACTAATCTTTACTAACTTTCATTTATCTATGTATATATTTATATAATGTTCTTTTAAAATAAGTTAAGAAATTATTGACTTTTTTTTTTAATTATCATAAATTAACTAATCATATGTCTCTTTTTAGAATTGTCAGTTATTATTCAATTACCATTCTGTGATCTTATACTGGTGATGCCCATGACATTTAGGCAAACATTTTACATTAATAAGGTTTTTTATGTCAGTTTTCCTTTGTTTTTATAATTCTTTTCACATTCAATGCATGTTCTGCTGTTTCCAGTTTGTAACATATGTCAGAGATTGGATCTGTGATGTTTAAGTACCTCCATTTCATGGCATTTACTGAAATTCTCCAGTCAAGATCAATCCTTCCTGTTAGATTATCCTTGAAACTTCAGTAAATTATTAATTTACTGAAGTTGATAATTTCTTATTGTACTAAAGTAAGTACCATTGTTAGCACCTAACTGTAGAAGTTTGTGGTGTAAGATATTAAATATTTCTTTATACCAGGTTCTGCTCTTATTCATTGAAAGAATGTCTGTGCCAGAAATGCACCGATGTTTGACCACCAGAATGCTCTACTGTTTCCCATTTGTAACAGATGTCACAGGTTGAATTTCAGTTAATGCCATCTGATAGAGGTATTTTAACATCGCAGGTTGGATATCAGATGTTAAAGTACCCTTAACATCAGAGATCCAACCTGTCATATTTCCATATACAAGTAGCCAAAAGGTGTCACACCTTATTACTAAAATACTCTGGATTAGAGATAGATGTTGAAAGTTTTTCCACTTGGTTATATTATAAATTAAATATGATGCCTAGAAATTATATTCTTGGTTTCATCCTTTATCCAAGTTTAAGCAAACAAAGTTTGTGCATGAAGTAACTTTATAACTACTAAAAGAAAGGACAAGAGGCTAAGTGGAATGGAGAGCCTTTGTTCATAGGATCACCAAGAGTTGAAAACAACTCGATGGCACATAAAAACAATCAAACAAAGTTTGTGCATGAAGTAACTTCATGACTGGGCAACTTGTATAATGACTTCATATCAATTGCCTTAGTATTCCATAATGCAATGCACATATCCTTACAGACATTTATAATGCATAGCATTATACTTTGTTATATATGTATTAATATTTTGTTAATTATAATGCAATGCACATATTCTTGCAGACATTTATACTGCATAGCATTATACTTTGTTATATACAGTATATATTAATATTTTGTTATGCATTATAAATGTCTGTAAGGATATGTGCATTGCATTATGGAATACGAAGACGATTGATGTGAAGTTATATAGAGGTTAATGACTTCACATCAGTTGTCTTAGTATTCCATAATGCAATGCACATATCCTTACAGACATTTATAATGCATAACAAAATATTAATATATATAACAAAGTATAATGCTATGCATTATAAATGTCTGTAAGAATATGTGCATTGCATTATAATTAACAAAATATTAATATATATATAACAAAGTATAATGCTATGCATTATAAATGTCTGTAAGGATATGTGCATTGCATTATGGGATACTAAGGCAATTGATATGAAGTCATTATACAAGTTGCCCAGTCATGAAGTTACTTCATGCACAAACTTTGTTTGATTGTTTTTATGTGCCATCGAGTCATTTTCAACTCTTGGTAATCCTATGAACAAAGGCTCTCCATTCCACTTAGCCTCTTGTCCTTTCTTTTAGTAATTATAAGTTCAAGTTGGTAAGTTCTTTTATGTTGTCCATCGAATTCTTTTGTGGTCTTCCTCTTCTTCTCATTCCCTTAATCTTCCCCAACATAGCTTCCTGTTCCAATGATTCATCAGCTCGCATATGATCAAAGTACATCAACTTCTGTTTAGCAGTCATTGCCTCAAAGGAGCATTCTCTTTATATTCTCTAAAACCTTCATATTGGACATTATTGCAGTCCTGATGGAATTCTTAATAGTCTCCTCCACACCCGTAATTCAAATGAATCAATTCACTTTCTGTCTTTCTTCTTAATAATCCAGCTTTCACATCCATACATTATTACTAGAAATACAGTTGCTTTGACAATTCTAACTTTCGTGGCCTTACTCATGCCTCTATCTTTCATAATTTATGTTTAAGAGAACAATAGTCATCTTTTTTAGTTATAAAAGAAGGATACTAGCAAAGTAGTGAACAGTAGATTGTTTACATGGGGATGGAATTCTTTTCCCATGCAGTGTGGTAAGTGAAGAAACAGTGAAAAATATTAAGAAATATCAAGCATAGTTCTATGAGCAATGTGTTTAAAAGAAGGCTTCCTATGATAAGTCTCTGACTCCATGGAGGTATGATGATAATAATAATAATAATAACTAAAAAAAAATGAAAATCATGGTTATACTAATTAAATCAGGATATTGAAAGGTATGACGATATGCAAAAATGCATATTCACATGGGTATAGCTTTCCTGTAAAGTAATTGCATTATTAGAAAAATCAAGTGGATATTAAATCCAATATTATTTCAAAGCCGAATGCAGAAACTATGAAAGTTTTGTAAAAATAAGTTGCTCAGAGAGCTTACTGGAATATGCCCCCTGGCATTGACAAGTCATCCTAGCGAACTCACAAGTCACGTAAGCAAACTCTCGCTCAGTACGAGAGTTCACTTACGAAAAATACACCTCTCCAATATTTCAAGTTCCTTAGTATTGAAAGAAAGTTTTTGCTGTCTTATGGTTTCTGCCTGGTCTCTGAAGAGAACCAACCAGTTTGAAACAGCTGTCAGACTAGTGAAACCTTAAATGGACCAAATTAGAAAGCAAATATATGGACACCTGGGCAGCATGCATGTTTTCTAAAGTGGTCAGGGGCCACTCGTAAATGCTGGTGGACATATTCTAATACTGGATCTAATATCCACTTGATTTTTATAATTTTTGGATCACTAAACTGAAGCCTTTTGGCTCTTTATTTTAGAAAGTAATTGCATTATTTTTCAAGATTTCAGAAAAATTAAAAAAAAAAAAAAAATTCTGCTATTTTTGTTTTTATTTTATATAATGAAATTAAATATCTTATTTTATTTAAGGGCATTACTTCTGATTTGTTTCCTGGAATACAACTTCCAACACCAGATTATCAACATTTAAATGATGCAGTTGAAGAAAATTGTAAGAAAAAAAATTTACAATGTATAGATTTCTTTCTGGAGAAAATACAACAGGTTTGTTCATTTCTTTTGCATTTGGTCTTTTTATATTAATACATAAAATCTCATTACGTTGCTTGAGGGAATTATTTTATTTTATACATTTTTCATTAAGGTTGTTTCATAATAAATATTTCTCACATAATACTAACAGATCAATTTATGTGCTTATCTTATCTTATAAACAAAAATATCTTATGGCTTTCAATATGTTTGCTTGTTATTTTTTGTTTTTCAGAAAAAAAATACAGTTTTTTTAATTAATTAGATGAATTACTGCAATAGCTATTTCCATAGTTATTGTAGTGATCCATCCTTTCTGTCATAGTTATTATTATTATTATTGGATAGTGTTTGAAACATCATTTCAAGCACTATTCAACATTTGTGCAATTTCTATCATATTTTTCTTTGAACTCATTCACAGTCATGGCAACCACTTCCAATCATTCACCACTCTCCAAGCAAAAAATCTATTTATAACACTCTTGCTAACTACAATCTTGCTCACTTTCCAAGGATGATTCCTAGTTCTCCTACCACCAGTCCTGTTCTGATAAATTTCCTCTATATTTATCTTGTAAAAACCCTTCGGTAATTTGTATGTCTCAATTATATAACCCCTTTTCCACCTGTCAATCATTCCTGCAACCCACTTCTGTATGACTCCCACAAGAGCAGACAAATGACCGGCAAGGGACTCTGACAGAGGATCCGACGAACAAGAGAAAAAGCCCTGGTCCGGCCCTGCATTGCCTTTTTAAATTACGCACCCCTACACTTCTGTACTACATCATCTCCCTTTCTTTACTTGATTACGTCAAAGTACAACTCCTGTCACTAGCACCACATTCTCCCCTAGTAATCTCTTTGGTGGTGGTGGTGGGGGATTAGTCGCGTGCCCTCCCTTCACGGTCAACGCGTACTCTGGGCACGTGCATTGCCCCTGGCAATCGATCTTTGATCTGTTAGACCTTCACTCAATAGTGCACAAATACTCATGCTATATTTTAACAAAGCTTAGGCAGTGGATTTAATCACAACGAAATACATTATAATGTTAAGGGATAAATAACAGAATTTTAAAATTATTAACTTGTCTGGCACCTTTGCATTTAATTTTACCTGCTTGACATATCAGTATGTGCAAAGTTTTAAAATGCATGGTAATCTCTGAAGAAACTATAAGTTAACCACTTTTAGTTTTATTCAAAACTTAACAGGGGTTGGGTGCCAGGCGCCAGTGGGGCAGAGCCCCCCCCTCCCCCCACAGTATATATATATATAAGTAAAGTGGATATTAGATCCAGCATTATTTCAAAGCTGAATGTAGAAACTATAAAAGTTTTGTAAAATAAGTTGACCAGAAAGCTTATGGGAATACACTCCCCGGCATTCACGAGTTGTCTTAGTGCAGGCTGCTTAGAAGACATAGGCACTGCCCAAGCATCTATATATTCACCTTCTATTAGTCAATTTTGATAAGGTTTCACTGGTCTGACAGCTGTTTTGAACTGTAGGAATGATTTTCCTATTCACAAAAGGTTGTAAGCTTATAGAATATTTAGTCTTTGAGCTGGTTAAGATAATTCATAATTGCTATTCTAGAGACTAAATATATATATAAGTATATATATAAGTAAATATATATACTTATATATATATATTTACTTATATATATATATAAATAAATATATATATAAGTAAAGTGGATATTAGATCCAGCATTATTTCAAAGCTGAATGTAGAAACTATAAAAGTTTTGTAAAATAAGTTGACCAGAAAGCTTATGGGAATACACTCCCTGGCATTCACGAGTTGTCTTAGTGCAGGCTACTTGAAAGACATAGGCACTGCCCAAGCATCTATATATTCACCTTCTATTAGTCAATTTTGATAAGGTTTCACTGGTCTGACAGCTGTTTTGAACTGTAGGAATGATTTTCCTATTTACAAAAGGTTGTAAGCTTATAGAATATTTAGTCTTTGAGCTGGTTAAGATAATTCATAATTGCTATTCTAGAGACAAACTTGGTCTCTAGAATAGCAATTCTAGTTTTCTAGAATCTCTAATTTTCAAATTGTTTCATTTGCTGAGTAAATAGAAAGTAACTTTACAAGTGGTGAAAATCATACATGTCATTCACAAACTAGTATACTGTGATTTGAACTCACAGCCTGCAGATAGTGGAGACTCTGTTTTTTCAATCAGCTATAGCAAAATCAAAAGATTCCTGCTTTTTGTATTTTTAAAATCGGTTTTGGATGTGCTAGTAAATTGCTTGCAGTTATTTCAAGCTTTAATATATACACTTATATAATAAAGCTTGTATATTTTTAATACGAGTCTTGCACTTGGTCAAATCCCTAAAGAGTGGAAGGAGGGCAAGATTGTGCCACTTCATAAAGGAGGTGATCGAACTCAAGCATCAAACTATAGGCCTATCTGTGTGTCAGGTGTTGTGGTTAAGTTGTTGGAGAAGCTTGTGAGAACTAGGATCCAGAGTTGGGTTGACAACAATGGTATAATCTTTGATGGACAGCATGGATTTGCTAAAGGGAGGTCGTGTTTTAGTAATCTACTTACTTATTACAATAAAGTGACTGCTTCCTTGGACAGAGGAGAAGGATACACAGTAATATATTTGGATTTTGCAAAAGCTTTTGATAGAGTACCTCATGATAAGTTGACAGTCAAACTAGATCAGATGGGGTTGGATATTAGATTAGTGCATTGGATTGGAGACTGGCTATCTGATAGGTATCAACAAGTTGTGTATGGGGGTGCAATATCCAGGAAAAGGAAAGTCACTAGTGGAGTGCCTCAGGGATCTGTTTTAGGGCCATTACTATTTAACTTGTATATTAATGATATTGGCAAAGATTTGGATGGAGATATTCAGTTGTTTGCAGATGATGCAAAGTTGGGACGAACCATAAAGAGTAGTGAAGATGTTGTGGTCTTGCAAGAAGACTTGAATAAATTGAGTGATTGGGCAAGCAAATGGGGATGTGAGTTCAATGTTGCAAAATGTAAGGTTTTAAAATTTGGAAAACAAAGATGGGATGCAGAATTTATGCTTGGTAAGAATATATTGTTGGAAGTAGAGGAAATAAGAGATCTGGGAGTGATAGTGGATAAGGATCTAAAATTTAGGGGACACATCGCCAAAATTGTGAAGACAACACAAAGACTTCTGGGAATGATGAGGAGGACACTGACGTGTAGAAGTAGTGAGATTCTTGTTCCATTGTATAAGGCTTTGATTAGGCCACACATGGACTATTGTGCCCAGATTTGGTCACCTGGTTTTCAGAAGGATGAAGAGATGTTGGAAAGGGTCCAAAGGCGACTGACTAAGGTAGTTTCTGACCTCTGGAATGTCGAGTATGAGGAAAGATTGAAAAGATGTAATTTGCAGAGTCTAGTGGAGAGAAGGAAGAGGGGAGATATGATAGAGACCTACAAGTTGGTAAGGGGTTGTTATAGGATCAATGGTGGAGAAGTTCTACAGAGAATAGTGGGAGATCAGGGGAGAACCAGAGGTCATGCCTGGAAACTGTATAAAGAGGGTGTGAGTAGGGGAGTGAGAGGCAGGTTTTTTTCGTGCAGAGTTGTGAATGATTGGAATGCCTTGCCTGAGAGTGTGGTGTCAGCAAGGAGTTTGAATGTGTTTAAGACCCGGTATGATGAGATGTGTGTGAGATAAAAGGACCTCCTAGATGAGTCTTTGACTCCATGAGGTCTTGTTTAATAATAATAATAATAATAATAATAATATTGAAACTTATATATGGGCACTGCATCACTTGCTGTACAATGTTTTTTTGGTAATTAAATATGAATGCCTATTTGAAAAGAGATAATAACACAATAGTTGTCACAAATAATGAAGAAGGTAATATTACATTTTTATTTTTGATTAATATTTGGCTCATTTTATTACAAAATGTAACATACATCTGTAGCACAATTGGAAGAACAGCAGAACATTGTGCTCTTCGATTGGAAAAGACCTAGGTTCGATTTTCATTGTGATGATGGGAATCCTTCTATGGGTTTTTTTAATCGAAGGTGATTTAGCTTATCTCATATGGAGGTAGGGATGTTTTCTCCCTGAAAATCAGGTTTTTCATCTTGTGTACAGACAAATCAGCCTTCAGAACATGCAATTTACAGACAAAAAAAATACTGCTGATGGTGATGATGGGCAGTAAATGCCATTGATGGTAATAGTAGTAGTAGTGTCATAGTAGGAGAATTAACTGGTAATGGAGAGAGAGAGAGAGAGAGAGAGAGGGTGACATATTTAGTGAGGCAGAGTAGAGTGTCCTCCCACGATGAGTCCTTGGACTTCATGGAGGTGTCACGTAATAATAATAATTATGAAACTTGCAATTTGTTGTCATTTCATAATTATTATTATTACGTGACACCTTGCAACTTGCAAATTTGCAAATATTTCAAAATAGAGTAGACAGTGATATTTTCAATGGAAAATCAAATACTGCTACCAAAATTTAGTTCATCTATGCAGTTTTACTAACATTCAAAGCTAAAAATTCACTTTTTTGCTGTTTAGTACTTGTCTTGTTGCCTTACTTGTCCATCAGAAAATTGATGAGTTACACCCATCAATTTTCTGATGGGTGTAACTCTCCATTCATGGTTCTATATCCTTATAATGGCCTCTTGTAGTCTCTAGTAAGTAGCAATTTTTCTTTGCGCAAGTGTACCAGAAAATTTTCTAGTACACGCATTCACTGAACCATTTGTGAAATGCAAGTGACCAACACTATAATATGACATGCAGCTCCAGATCATCTGACTGGCTGGCTGAGAATTTGACTGTTGACACCAGACAGTCAGGGTTCAATTTTTTTCCCTGATCGTCTTCGAACTGTCTGTCTGCTGTCAGTGCCCTGCAGGTTAAACTTTTTCTCATTGAAAATAATTACTCTTTTTCACTGAACAGGGGTCCATTTGGCATTCTCTTTGCACC